>NC_091989.1:175702443-176020490 GCF_044704955.1 Pristiophorus japonicus
TTCTGAAGTAGCTATGTCCTAGATAAACTGCCATTGATCCTTATTAAACCTAACCTCTGGGCTTTCTGTGAAAATAAAAGGGAAAATTGAAGCAATCATGTTGTACTGCACATATACTCTCCACAAAATGACATTCCAAAAAGTAGAAGTGATTTCTAGAAATTAATTGTTAGCTTTATGTGGGCATGGTTTTCCTGTATATAATTGATTGCTTAGTTAACTATTAATTGGCCATTAAGTTGGTGAATCTGTGCAGTGAAAGACACTTTGTAGACTCAGTCTGCCCCTGTATTTAAGTACCCTCATGCACAGGGAATACATTTTGTGTGTGTGGGTTTGTGTGTTTTTGTCAGATTACACAGTTTGAACAATGGACAGTATCATTTTCAAGTGATTTGAACGCATGGGTAAGGAAGATGTTGGTAAGATAATCATAGGATTCACGATCAGCAAGAGTGATAGATTTCAAACCTATTTAAATATGTGGAACGCTGTTTATCTTTAAGAGGACATATTAAAATAGATAATATTTTAATTAAAAACTACACAAATGTCACTCTGAATTAGTAAAACGTGCAAGATCTCTCGAGCTCTCTTGCTGCAAGTAAGGGCAGGCAATTCGGTTTCAGGATTTTTGTGGAACCGACTTTTAATTTGGCCACTAGAAGGTGTGGAAGAGCAGTGTACGGTAATTTGCCCAATTTTTTATTTATTCTTTTGTTTCCTTGTCTCTCTGTAGGGGCAGGGGGAGGGGTTGCGTGGCTACCACATCCCATCTGCCCCTGCCTTGTATGGCCGAAATTAAAATGTGCTATGTGGTAAATTGACAGTGCGAACCTGCACTAAGCCACTTTGCAAAATGGCACATTGCTGCACAAATAAAATCCAGCTAAATCGGAACTAAAAGTCTTTTTAAACGCTTGTGTTTTGTGCTTTTAAAATTGAGCCTCCTGAATAGCAAAGAACCCATGAAGCAAGTACATTACATCTTTCTTTTTCTTTATGTATATGTCGAGAAGGATTATACTGGATACAATTGTACCAAGAAATATTATAAAGAAGAGGGCGTAAGTATAAAGGAAATGACAGAAAGAGTGTGGCCTTATTGAATAATATTACAAATCAACATTATCTTTCAAGGGGGTGATGAGAAGTAGACCTTTGATTTGTCCCTTTTGCTGTGTCTAAAGTGTGTTTCCCTGGCTGTGCTTACAGGTAACCCCTTTACCACTGAAAAAAATACAGGGAGTGCTGGGAATAGGCACAAAAATCCAGCTCTGGATGAGAGGTACAACAAAGTCCAAAGATTCACAACCCTCTTCACTCAGGGTGGTGAATCTTTGGAATTCTCTACTCCAGAGTGCTGTGGATGCTCAATCGTTGAGTCTATTCAAGACAGAGATCGATAGATTTTTGAATATTAAGGGAATCAAAGGATATGGGGACAGTGCAGGAAAGTGGAGTTGAGGTAGAAGATTAGCCATGATCTTATTGAATGGCAGAGTAGGTTCGAGGGGCCAAATGGCCTACTCCTGCTCCTATTTCTTATGTTCTTATTCTAATTGAGTCCCACAATGTATTTCAATTTAGAAAGAAGCTTGTATAGGTTTTAATTTGTATGTTACAATTTTTTTAACAAAGAATAATGATCAATAAAACACTGCGACAAAAGGGGAAAATGGAGTTCTCCAGATAACTTGTTGTTGCCCCCACTCGATCAAGAGAGAGATTTCCACTTCGACTGCAAAAGCCAAGAAATATCAAAACATGCACTTAATGTGGCCAGATGTTAGTGTGGGCTATCACTGCGACTTGAACCCGGAGGCACAAGGCTAAGCTGAAAGTGCGTAAAGTATCATCTTTCTAAGGCATCCTGTGCAGTTTTGAATAGTTGGTGTACTCCAGTGTTAATGGTTTCTTAATTTATCTTAAATATATGTCTGTTTCTAATTCCAGAGGCAGATATACAATCGGATCAGATAAGTGCCATGATTTTTCAATATCAAAGGATGGGAAAAAAATTCTGCTTCTTAACATTAAGCTAATCTGCTTTAATGAATTAAATTATGATTGGATGTTACTAGCCTATAGGAATGGATTTTATTTTCGACAGCAAGTTTGGACAAAGTAAACGATCAGGCGGATATGTGACTATCCACAGTAATTCTTGAATTTGTTTTGCAAGCACATCAAGTTGCAAGTTACGGGGAGGAATGACCATTGTGTACTTAACATTTGGACCTCTTCCCGATCCTCAATTTTTTTTCATCTGTTAAATTTTGAGGGTATTTCCTTTTTAAAACACAATGATTTCCTTTACATTGAGAGATCAAAACCTCGGGACGGAATGAATCCAGGAAATAAAATCTTGGAGACAAGGCATTAAATTTTCAAGAGCCCTACTAGAATTTTCACAGTAGTGAAATGAATACTCGCACTCTTTGACCCATTGTCACCTGCAATGCCTGATAAAATCAGGAAGAAGATGTCAGGAAAGAAATCTTTGATACGTATGAGGTGCAATATTTGAAAAGTTAGAGGTTATGACTTTTTCCAATGATGATGTGTTAGTCTTGTGGATGAGACGTTAAACCGAGGCCCCATCTGCCCCCTCAGGTGAATGTTCCAGGCACTATTCGAAGCAGAGCAGGGGAGTTTTTTTTTCGTTTTTTTTCTTTCTTTTTTATCCCCGGTGTCCTGGCCAATATTTATCCCTCAACCAACATCACTAAAACAGACTATTTGGTCATTATCACATTGCTGTTGGTGGGAGCTTGCTGTGAAATGTGCTGTCGCGTTTCCTAAATTGTAACTGTGACTTCACTTCAAAAGTACTGTAAAGCTCTTTGGGACACCCTGAGGTCGTGAAAGGTGCTATATAAATCTTTCTTTTCTTTAGCTACATGTCCTGCAGCACAAAATACAGATGGAAATAATGTAAATGTTAATATTGCATAGCGTCAAGTTGGAAAACAGCTTTTGTTGAATATGTTTTCAGTTTTAGTGCAATAACAGATGTGGTATTGTAAATATCATCTGGGACATGCTATTCTTTGATTATATTGCATGTTATTTTTATGATTTATAAATTTTGTTTTACATTTTTATTCATGATTTGCTTTCCTTTTTGTTTAGTGCGAGAGCACATGAAAAACCCTGACCGTTGATGCTCACAGTTGTACCATGTGATTCAGTGAGAAATAAAAGAAAGACTTGGATTTATATAGCGCCTTTCATGACCACTGGATGTCTCAAAGTGCTTTACAGCCAATGAAGTACTTTTGGAGTGTAGTCACTGTTGTAATGTGGGAAACGCGACAGCCAATTTGCGCACAGCAAGCTCCCACAAACAGCAACGTGATAATGACCAGATAATCTGTTTTTGTGATGTTGATTGAGGGACAAATATTGGCCAGGACACCGGGAATAACTCCCCTGCTCTAATCCAAAATAGTGCCATGGGATCTTTTAAGTCCACCTGAGAGAGCAGACAGGGCCTCGGTTTAATGTCTTATCCGAAAGCCGGCACCGCTCCCTCAGTACTACACTGGAGTGTCAGCATGGATTTCTGTGCTTAAGTCCCGGTAATGGGATTTGAACCCACAACCTTCTGGCTCAGAGGCTCAGAGGCGAGAGTGCTACCCACTGAGCTACTCATTGACGATGATATTGTAAGGCAAGTTTAGGGTGTAAGTGGTAGTAGGTTAACAAAGTTGAAGGTGGCCATTTGGCCTATATGGCTTAGCCTTCCAAAGAAAAACGTATGGTCCTTCTTTCGTCCCTTGCCTTCCATCTTCAAAGGAACTGGTTAGATTTTAAAGAAATCGACTGTAGGGTGGCACTCACAAAAACTATCAGCTGAGGATGAATGGAATACCTTTAAGGAAGTACTACTGAGCGTGATGAATGAAATACTTTTAAATAAGTACTATTAAGCACATAGGATAAATATATACCAAGCACAAAGAAATAAACAGAATCCAAATGAACTGATGAGATGTTAAGAAATAAGTTTTTAAAAAAAATTCTACAAAGCCCATAGCAAGCAAGATGAGGGAAACCAATGGAAATAATACAAAAAATGTTTATTAAAGGCAGTCCGAGGGGCAAAGAGGGAACCAGAAATAAGTATGGTATAAAAAGCCAAATGCAACAATAAGATTCGGCACCTTACAGCTTTCTGGATTCAACATTGAGTTCAACATTTTCAGACCATGACCTCTGCCCCTGTTTTTTTCCCATGGCAGCTGTTGATGATTCTGCCATTCCCATTTACACCCTATCTAGACTCACCTTTGTTTCTTTACCTGTCCCATTACCATCTCCTTTTGCTTTGTACTATCATACCTTTTGTCATTTAATCTCTCCTGCCTTCCACCCTATCACAGACCGTCCCTTTTATTCTTTCCTTCCCTCCCCCCTTCCCCTGCCCCTGCACTTACTTAACAACCTGTTACATCTCTAACTTTTTCCAGTTCTTACGAAAGATCACCGACCTGAAACTTAACTCTGTTTCTCTCTCCACAGATGTAACCTGCTAAGTATTTCCAGCATTTTCTGTTTATATTTCAGATTTGCAGCATTCGCAGTATTTTGCTTTTGAATAAGAATTTGTTCCTCTATTGTAACATTCATCATCATCATAGGCAGTCCCTCGAGTCGAGGATGACTTGCTTCCACACCAAAAAGTTCACAGGCGTTTCAGTGAAGGACCTCATATTCCAGGTCTCGAACTAAACCTTGAAGGGTGGAAGATGCCTGTGCGTGGATTTTTTTAACGCGTGGTGGCCGTTGCACACCAGCCACCACACGGGCTTGATCGAGCTCGGTGTGGCAAGGGTTATCCAAGACGACTGGAGACCATCTCTGCTGCATGGACCTAGTGCGCACACATATCGCATTATGGGCTGGCCCGTGCTGCCCCTGGGCCCTCGCCTCTTCGGGGCCCCGAACTCATGCCTCTCCTTGGCCCTGATCACGTCCCTCTACAATCTCTCACTGCTCCTTCGCCTGTCGCCGCTCCTGCTGTACCTGCCCACGCTCCAATCACCAACCTGGATCCTGGTGACATCCAGTCCTGTCGCCCTCTTCGCTGCCGTTGCTCTCCTGCTCCAGCATGTGCTGCTCCCTGGAGTGGTATGCCGCCACTCCACTCCTTCCACTCCCCGGCCTGCTCCGATGATGCTCGCAGGCTGGGGACCACGCAGATTGCTGGGGCCAGGCCGCCAGGCTACTCCCTCCGCTCCCCGGCCTACCCCGATGGTGCTCGCAGGCCGGGGGTTCGATAAGAGGGTTATCAAAGAAGAATCAAGATACTTCAAGGTTTCAGATAGGATTTGAACTGAGGAAGGATGAAAAGAAGGTAGTAGATTAAATGATTACTTCTGGAAGCCTTCTTTAAAGACGCTGCTTAAGAACATAAAAACATAAAAAATGGAAGCGGGAGTAGGCCATTCGAGCTTGCTCCGCCATTCAATAAGATCGTGGCTGATCTGATCTTGGCCTCAACTCCACTTTCCTGCCCATTCCCCATAACCCTTGACTCCCTTATCATTCAAAAATCTGTCTATCTCCACCTTAAATATATTCAGTGACCTACCTCTTTGACCTACCTGTTTGACCTCTGGCCCAACATCACTTTCTATGGCCCGATGTCAAAATATTTTTGATAACGCTTCTGTGATTACGTTTTATTATGTTAAAGGTGCTATATATAAGTTGTATTTACTAAAAAATTATACGAGTAGCATACAGTGCAATATAGGAAGTTTTTTTTGATCCTTTCAATGATTTTTAAAGAGATTAAAACTAATTCATAAATAAAGAATTATTCACTGTTGCCCCAATCCTTTCGTAATCTTTATGGTGGAATATCTATCACACCAATGTACACTAATGTGCCTCTGTATGGTAGCTGAAATGCCCAAATGTTCATTCTTGTACAGAGTTGGTTTGCACCTGCAATCCTTTTTAGTTTGTAGAGAAAGCCATACAAATTCCCCCACTGTTTGATTCCCTTAACCCTTGCCCTGCTGAATAAACCAGAGCTCCATATGGTTAACACAACAAATGCTATGACAAGCGCCTTAAGGTCTAACCCTTTCACCAACAGATTGTGTTGTTGAAAAGCTGTCATTGAAACACTCGGCACCATTCGACATGAAGTGTTATTTTGAAGGTATTTGAGTGAAGTTCTTAAAAATAATTCTGCTCAAGTCTTCATTCAGCTGCCATCTGCTTATGGTCAGACGCCAACACAACTCTGAAATGTTTCAAGTCAGGTAAAGGAATGCAATTGATGTGCACATTTAAATATAGGTAAATAACTATCCATCAGACAATTTGTTCAAATGTGGTTTATGTTGATATTGAGGTTCTGATTCCTGAGAATCCCTCTTGGTGTTTGTACTAGAAAGATACACCTCGATCCTAAGATAGGTGTCAATTTAACACACCTTTATACAGCTAACATTTTGAAGGGTAATTTTGCAATTTGTTATCCATTAAATTTGTTGTGTATCTTTATATAGTCACATTCATGAATGCGTTAGAATTACACTAATATGAAGCTAATTCTGCTAAACTATGTGGAAATTATTGTAATAGCTAGGTTTTTTTTGTAAAGTGGAGGGAAAAGATGTTTCACAGCAGTGGGATCGTATGACTAGATATAAACCACTGCCTGCAGTGTGAAGGACATCTGCTTGCAAATGAGTGATTGTGCTTTTGATTTGGAGCAGCACCTTCACTTTAATACTGGCTTCCGATGAAAGAAACAGATTGCTGTTGTCCTGCTTTTGTTCGGGTTCCACGACCCAGCATGTGTTCCATACAGTGTTGAAGGCAAATCCACTTACATTCTAGGCTTGGTACAGCTCTTTGGCAGCTTTATTCAGGGTGTCAGTGTGGATCGGTTTTCAAAGAGGAAGGCGGTCTGAGATCAACGAGATAAATTATTCAAGGTGTTTAATTATCGGTGAACCAGTTTATTAAACTTCACTGTTACTGTACATAATAAGCTTTGAATTTAAAAGTGGAAGTGAAATTAAATACTGTAGCTCTCAGTACACGGTCATTTATTTCAACTTATAATCTCTGACATTTCCAGTTTTGAGGTCAATCATTCTGAGACAGCTGTTAATAAGTCAAAAATAATGATTTGAGTCTGATTTTAACAAATATTGATTGATTATAATGTTTTAGTAACTCCAATACTGCGTATCAGCAAAGAAATTCACTAAAGATGTTGAATATTTAGGCCTCCCCCTCCCATCCTGTTCCTCTTTGTGACTTGTAAGTTATCTTGATGGAATTAAATGCTGAACAAATTCTATTCCTACTTAGTGATTCCCTAAATAATGTAAATTTTTACAGTTTATTAAAGCTGCTTCTAGTTTAAAATGTGAAAACTAAAATTGGTTTCAGTCGAGGCCACTTGACAAGATCATTACTCAGGTCTCCCGTTCGAATTATATGCTGAGGGACTTCTTCATAGTGATTGCTAATCTGTTGAGACATATCAAAAATTAAAATAGCACAAAACACAAAGTCTTGTTTCTATGTATAAAATGGTTCAGTGCCCAGAACATATGCAAGTCAAACTTTAGTGTACTTATTGTTTATTGTGGCCTGCACTGGATCACATTATTTGCCACAAACCGGTTTAACCCTTGGCTTTCATTTTAGTTTTGATGGCCACGATTCAGCTTAAGGCGGCCATGCATATTTTCTAATTTCACCTAAATAGAATTTCCCTCTACATTTGTTAAGGTTTTTGGACAATGTGGATTTGACCACTTGTGGGATTTACGTGGTGGTTTGTGCTCGGTGGCTTACGTATCTCACATCTGCCGAAACTCTTTCACAACTTTCCTCCTGCTGGCCTGCTACCTGACCATTACTCTTTCTTTCTGACCTCTCTTTGTCCCTTTCCCCATGTCTGTTCCCTTGATGTGTGCATCTGTACATTGTTCGTTCTGTTCTCCCATTCTCAGGCCTTCCTTCCTCCCTGTGCTCTCCGCTCCAGTTACACTTTGTAGAACTGTAAGCCATATAGGACCGAGATGAGGAGAAACCTTTTCACCCAGAGAGTGGTGAAGCTGTGGAATTCTCTACCACAGAAAGTTGTTGAGTCCAGTTCGTTGGATATATTCAAAAGGGAGTTGGATGTGGCCCTTACGGCTAAGGAGATCAGGGGGTATGGAGAGAAGGCGGGAGTGGGGTACTGAAGTTGCATGATCAGCCATGATCATATTGAATGGTGGTGCAGGCTCAAAGGGCCGAAGGGCCTGCTCCTGCACCTATTTTCTATGTTTCTATGACATGAATGGAAGATTACACAGTCCCAGGCTGAGCTCATGATGGCACTGGCCTCCGACAGATCATTATCAACCCACCAACAATCCTAATGCTGCAAGACGTAGGATGCCACAGTAGCAACCCCAAGAGCCAGCTAATAGGATATTTAAAGCAAAGGCACATGCGAGAGACCAATAATGCTCTGTTTAGTATAAAAACAGAACATTCTGGAGATACTCAGCAGGTGTGGAGAGAGAAACAGAGTTAACTTTTCAGGTCGATGGCCCTTTGTCAGAACTGGAAAAAATTAGAGCGTCTCAGGTTATCGACCTGAAACATTAACTCCGTTTCTCTCTCCACAGATGCTGCCTGACTTGCTATTTCCAGTATTTTCTGTTTTTATTTCAGATTCCAGCATCTGTAGTATTTTGCTTTAGTACCTCTGTTTCGTGGTGGAACATGAAACATGAAGCACTCTTGCCATGGCCAACAAAACTCACTTGCATCTTCGGTGCTCGAGAGTTTGGTGCCTTGGGCTTATTTTCTGTAAACCATGACTACCCGATCTGTAACCTGTTTAGATGATGGTCCTAGTCTATGAAGAAGTTATGCAACAATTGTGCACCATGTGCAAGTCTTTCTTGACTCAACCAAACACTGTACAAAGGGACTCTGCTCGAAGCGGAATGCATGGTTGGCAGCTGTGATCAGGAATGTTTGGACCCTCAACCACAAGCAGTAAAACCAAATGATGTCCTCTTTGCTCAGTGGATTATGCTACTGGGTTCGTTTGTGGTGGAAGAATAAATAAATTGTACAGTGCAGCTGGTGCCATACATCATCTGTGTAAACTTGAAAATAATTTGGTTCTGAAGTTTCTAAAGCAAAAACTGCTTCTTGTTTATTGATAGCCACTGTGTGTGGGAGTTAAAATGGTGAATCTTCTTATGTGCTGCAGGGCAGTTCTCTTCGAACTCCAACAGATTCCGCTTCATTAACTCTACAATCTATCAAAATGCGACAGTACTTTTGAAATGATTTTTAAAAATACGTTTCAGGAGTATTGGTAAGAACAAACCATGTAGAACAGACTCGGAAGCATTCGGTAAGTGGGATTTCCACGGTCTTGCCCCTCCCTATCTCTGTAACCTCCTCCAGACCTCCAAGCTTCGGAGATCTCTGCGCTCCTCCACTTCTGGCCTCTTGTACATCCCTGACTTTAATCGCTTCACTGTTGGCGGCCATGCCTTCAGCTGCCTGGGTCCTAAGCTCTGAAATTCCCTCTGTAAACCACTCTGCCTTGAGACGCTCCTTAAGCCTACTCTTTGATGTAGCTTTTGGTCATCTGGTCTGATATCTCCTCCTTTGGCTCAGTGTCAACTTTTGATTGCTAACGTTCTTGTGCAGCGCTTTGGGATGTTTAACTACATTAAAGGGCTTTATAAATGCAAGTTGTTGTTCAGTTCTAGGAGCTGGTATGGCAGTGAAGCAGACTCCTTCTAACTTGGTTTCTGTTAAGTATGCTGAAACAAATAGCTGTTGGCTGTGCTTTTCTTGTCAATGAGGAAGCTAGGAACAATGCTTGCTTATACATGAGACTGCAATAGTTCAGAGAAAGTCATAGTGAAGAGCTATCAGACAGCGTTTATAGGAGAGGGGTCATAGGAATTGCATGCAACACCCGAGGATATTGCCATGAGGGCATACTCTTATATAGTTATAGTTATATGATTTTTTTTTAAATTGAGCAATCTGGGTTAAGGCCCATGGTAGAGGACACCACAAGCTTGTTGAATTTGAAGAGAAGGTGAGATAGATCAGTGATTAGCTGACTACACATTAGGTTTTCAAATCCTGAAGATTAACAAGGAAGTGAAAGTTAGGTGAGTTCCAAAGTTTGGAGATCCTGGGTAAGAATGAGTGCTTGTTAGTAAGTGTGTTTATAAAGAATACAGTCACAATTGGTGCTTGGTTTTGGCTTTGCTCAGCCAAATAATCATATGGCTTGGTTGCTTACCTCTTAGAATGGTCAAACCCTTTGTTTTTAAAAAAATATATAATTGTCAAAAGAACTATAATGTTTTTCCCGCATAACTACGCAAGTGACCGTTACTTGAATCCCTCAAATTACTGGTGTTAATTTGTAATTATTCACCTTTTTATCAGCTCGAATTTGGGAGAATATCTGGGCCATGGATGAGAGTGATTGTACCTGAACTGCCTGTAAGCCTTGCAGCACAGAGAGGACTGAACAGCACATTGAATTCATCATCATCATCATCATCATCATCATCATCATCATCATAGGCAGTCCCTCGAAACTTGCTTCCACTCTAAAAGTGAGTTTTTAGGTGACTGAACAGTCTAATACGGGAACTACAGTCTGTCACAGGTGGGGCAGACAGTGGTTGGAGGAAAGGGTGGGTGGGGAGTCTGGTTTGCTGCACACTCCTTCCGCTGCCTGCGTTTGTTTTCTGCATGCTCTCGGCGACGAGACTCGAGGTGCTCAGCGCCCTCCCGGATGCTCTTCCTCCAATTCGGGCGGTCTTTGGCCCGGGAATCCCAGGTGTCGGCGGGGATGTTGTACTTAATCAAGGAGGCTTTGAGAGTGTCCTTGAAACGTTTCCTCTGCCCACCTTTGGCTCACTTGCCGTGTCGGAGTTCCGAGTAGAGCGCTTGCTTTGGGAGTCTTGTGTCTGGCATGCGAACAATGTGGCCAGCCCAGCGGAGCTAGTCGAGCATGGTCAGTGCTTCGATGCTGGGGATGTTGGCCTGATCGAGAACCAGCCGAGCAAACTGTCCGTAAGCCTTGGAGCACAGAGAGGACTGAGCAGCACATTGAATTCAATTCACTTACCAAAAGGCGGTTGTGTGCTTTTCAGAACTAAGTAGCTTCGAAGGTACCTTGTAAAATTCAGGCCAAATCCTCCTTCCTCCTCCATTATTGAAAACAAAATTGCTGGGTCAGGGAGGGTCTGCTCCTGTGAGAGGAAGGAACGTTGAAAACTTCCCTACGTATTGTTTGGATGCTAGCTCTGCTCTATACATTTTTGTTCTTTTACCGAACGATAATTTGGTATCCCTGCCATGTGGATCAAAGCGCCCGTGTGCCCTCAATGTCCTTTCGCCATGTAAATGATTAGGTTGCTAACATGCTGCATCAACTGAATGCCACAGAAGCCTTTACTTGGGCAAAATTATACATTACTATGTGTGGTCAAAATGGCACCGCTAAATCCCTGACTCTTTAGTCATGTCTGACTGTGATGGCATTTAGGTGTACAAAACAGATTTTAGAGTCCGTGAAGTAATAATTAAAAAAAAATGTCTTCTCTGTGCATACCTGGGCTGCTGAAACGGAGAAGGTTTTTTTTTAATCACTCAACCCTTTTGCAACGATTTGCACCACAAGCCAAAATTTGATTAAGGAGGGGCTGTGCTCAGCAGCTGTTTCTTGGGGCATGTTCAGAGAAGAAGCTGAATAAGGATTATTTTACATTTGGTGAAAAGCCCATGCTTCTGTTGTACAATTTTTTGGTCTGAGGACATTAGCAGCATCGGCCACTAGGAGGCGTAGTGGTTTTAATTGTCCGAAAAGTTCTTTCCTGTTTAGAAAGGCTGCTCTTTAATGTATTTGCTCAGCTGCAGTCAGATTGCTATAAGACGATATTGTACAAACCATTCAAAAAGGCGTTCAAAGAAAAGTGGAAAAATTTGAAGGTGGGGGGGGGAGGAAAACCATCTTTCAAATGGCCCCTAGTTACAAAAATCTTTTATGGTCATTGGCAGAGACTGCTGCCCATTAATCTGACACAATAGATGTACGGAAAACGAATATGAGCTGCTCCATCACACACAGCAACATTTGAATGTTTTACTTGTCAAAAATTAAATGTCCTTGATTTTTTTTTAAAGAAAAGCTGCCATGTCTGCAGTTTAAGGAGGGGGGAGGGTGGCAGATCCAGAAGAACTGTATAAATTTACGGCGATAATGATCTGCTTGCTGCACGCAGCCTTACCCATTCCTCTTTATTCAGCTTCAGTACTGCAATCAGACACAAGTTGCCAATAAAGTTTATTGTGCGAAGCTCACTGTCAATATCTTTAGTAACACCTGCCCACGGTGGCTGCAATTAAAATTCCACCGATAGTCTGGAATTAAGCGTCAAAATTTGATGGCTAATTGATTTTAGGTGCATCTGGACATTTGTCCTCGACGACTTCTGATGCTCATGGCAGACAGTGGATGGCTTTGGTTAAATAGTTAGCTGGAACCAGACAGCAATGACTTGATCTGATATTGAACACCACTCCAGAATTATAATAGATCTTTTTTTTCTCTTTTCTGTGGTCATTGCTATTGTTTTTTGTGCTGCAGTGAAATTTAAACCACTAATTCACAAGGCTGCATTTTCTCTCAAAGGTTGTGGGTTCAAGTCCCACTCCAGAAACTTGACAAAAATCCAGGCTGACACTCCAGTGCTGCACTGTCGGAGGTGCCGTCTTTCGGATGAGACGTTAAATCAAGGCCCCATCTGTTCTCTCAGGTAGACATAAAAGATCCCATGGCACTATTTTGAAGAAGAGCAGGGGAGTTCTCCCCGGTGTCCTGGCCAATATTTAACCCTCAGTCAACATCATTAGAACAGATTATCTGGTCATTATCATATTGCTGTTTGTGGGAGCTTGCTGTGCGCAAATTGGCTGCCGCATTTCCTACATTGCAACAGTGACCCTACAGTTCAAAAAGTACTTAATTGGCTGTAAAGCGCTTTGGAACATCGAGTGGTCATGAAAGGCATGATGTAAGTCTTTCTTTCTCTCTCGTTCTCTCTCTCTTGCTCTTTCTCTCTCTCTTGCTCTCACTTTCTCTCTTCGCTCTCTCTATCTCTCGCTCTCTCTCATTCTCTCTCTCGCTCTCGCTCTCTCTCTCTCTCTCTCTCTCTTGCTCTCTCTTTCCCTCACTCTCTCTTTCTCTCTCTCTCTCACTCTCTCTCTATGCCAAGCCCGGTCCTCTTTAACCCCATTATGGGGAAAGTTACTTTCACACAGGCAGGTTTATGGTTCCACGTTCTAAAATGCCTCTGAGCCATGGCTGTTCCCCACATGTCTAGAGAGCGCGACACAGTGCCTTGCTTTTGAGGCTTCCTGTGGTGGGGTGTGTATTTTTCAGTTCCCTACAAAGGTGCTGATGAGATTTTTATCAGTCGCCGTGTGGAATTCTCTGTTCTGCCAGCTAGCATTAATTCTATTAGCACTAATTGCCATAGGCTAAGATATGAGCTCTGCTTTTTAGACATCCAAGCTAATCTATGCATGCAATGTGGTTACATTCACCTCAGAGAAAGTGAAATGAGCCTTTCACTCAGAGACTGGGACAGATGGGAGATCTCTGTTGGAACCTGTTCTACTGATAGATGTCATACATGGTCCAGTACAAACACTCTGTTGATATAGAGGACAGATGTAACATAATCTATAAGGTCTGGCATGCTCTCAGCATGTTCCTGTTTGACCCAGTTATCTTCCTTTGTGTTTCTTTGCGTCCTAACACATTTGCGATGTTTGTTTTTAATCAATTTAATGACGAGAAGTGGAGGAGTTTGATCGTTTTTTATTTCACTTGAGTTCACATTGTTGATATTAACAAAGTAATACTAATGGACAGCTGCTCATGCTGTACCGGGGAACTAAGTATAGGCAAGTCAATTGGTGGTGTCTTTCAGTTGGCCCACTGCCCTCAGTTTCTGGAATAAGAATAGGTACAATGATTTTGTGTGCATGTGCGTGTACACAACTATGTAAAAGTGCTAGGTTCTGCTCCTGTTTGAGCTGCTGACTTGCCCTTTATACCTTAGGCACACACTGCAGTGGGAAGCTATTCATTGCTGCTGACACACAGAAAGGGATGATTGGTTGACACCTCGTTATGTATCTGAGCATCTTTTGAGAGTGCTCAATTGGGCTCACTATTCCTCAGCCAGAACATTTGTACCTTCAAGCACTGATGGTTCTCCGTTGAATCATTTATTGAGTGATTCACACTCAATTTTCCAGCGTAGCTGTTGTACTAAATAGTTGACACAAATTAATGAAAAAGTACGATGTTTGAGAGAGGATTAGGAGAGTGGTTTGTGTCAGCCTAGTCTTTCTGCCCTCAGAGTACTTTCATTATTGATACTGTGTGCTCCATTCATGTGTCCTCATAATCAGGGAGAATTCTTTTTCATTCAGAAACTTAGTGTTATCAGCTCATTCTCTTTTGTGGTGGGAGACTCTAACTTTGGGATGAGTGATGGCAGTGGAGAATCTGGTATGTCATCTACCATCTGCTGAATGTTTTGAAGTGGGGGGTTGCAGCAGTGGTATTGCCCTTTTTGAACCTGACTCAGAGATTTATTTCAAAGCATGTCAAGTATAACAACATAAGAACTGGGAGCAGGAGTAGGCCATACGGCTCCTCAAGCCAGCTCCATCATTCAGTAAGATCATGGCTGACCTTCGACCTCCACTCAATTTTCCCACCTGATCTCCATATACCTTAATTCCCCATGACTCCAAAAATCTATCTCAGCCTTCAATATACTCAGCGATTCAGCATCCAAAACCCTGTGGGATAGAGAGTTCGAAAGATTCACAAGATTCCTCCTCATCTCAGTCTTAAATGGCCGACCCCTTATCCTGAGACTATGCAGCCTAGTTCTAAACTCTCCAGTTAGGGGAAACAACCTCTCAATATCTGTCAATCCCCCTCAGAATCTTATCTGTTTCAATGAGATCACCTCCCATTCTAAACACCAGATAGGCCAATCTACTCGATCTCTTCTCATAGGACAACCCTCTCATCCCAGGCGTCAATCTAGTGAACCTTTACTGAGCCGCCTCCAAGGCAAGTATGTCCTTACTCAGATAAGGAGACCAAATCTGTGCACAGTACTCCAGGTGTGGGCTCACTAAAGCCCTGTATCAGCGTTAAAACACATGGATGAGGAGTAAATTTTTTTTTTCAAAAGGTATTTTTCAGACCCCATTGCATACCATTTGTAGCTGAAAGGGAACAGGGGCCATCTGCTCCCCATGCTGTTATAAAAATAGCCTTTAGGAGGTATGTGAGAGCAGCCTTACTGCCTCCAATGTCCCGATTTTCCCCCCCCCCCCCCCCCCATCAGTGACCTCGAGTTAAGGTGACCTCCAATGGCGGCACAGCTAAGATTAGCAACACAGGAGGTGAGGATGATCTGTGTCGATGCTCCCAAGATGCTGCACCACCATATTGCTTGTGAAGTCATTTATAAAACAAAAACCTACTTTATGTTTGAGAAAGGTTCTCAGCTGTTAGCATAGTTAGAAAAATCAGTAGGGAGGTGTTGCAAGACAACAATTCAATGGAGGAGTTCTGGTAATGTCATAAGTCATGAGGGAGGGAAGGTCAGTACACTCTATAGGAGGTAGGATGTGTTGCTGACTTTTCCCACCTGCTACATATTTGACATTTTAAATATAATTTTGACTTTTGTGCATGGATATTTATGGGGTTGTCTCGGGTTTTCTTGGTGTAATATCAGTGCATATTCCAATCAATGTGATGCCAACAGACACACAATATCTGAGTTGTTCAATACTTTGCAAATGCAGGTAATATAGTTTGAATGAGAAATTTGATGAATGTAAAATGACAGCAGAATGACTCATTTCCCTCAGCAGAGAGGTCAATAACCAGGGGGTAGAGATTTAAAGGAATTGGTCAAAGGATTAGAGGGGAGTTGAGGAGAATTCTTTGCACCTAGAGGGTGGTGGGTGTCTGGAACTCACTGCCTGAGCGGGTGGTAGAGGCAGAAACCCTCACCGCATTTAAAAAGTACTTGGATATGCACTTGAAGCGCTGTAACCTACAGGGCTACGGACCAAGAGCTGGAATGTGGGACTAAGCGGAATAGCTCTTTTTCGGCCGGCACAGACATGATGGGCCGAGTGGCCTCGTTCTGTGCAGTAAATATCTATGATTCAATGACTTTCAAGTAAGGCACTGCTGGGAAATTCTACCCAAAAGGATTCTGTAAAACCCTACTGTACAGGCAGTTGCAATAATGTATATGAATGTACAAACCAAGCACAATTAAAGATAAGTCGGATATTAAAGCTGAACTTTAAAAGGGTAATTTGAAAAAGAGGGCTTAATAAATGACATGAGTATCATTTCCAGATTTGGCATTTTGCAGGCATTAATAGTATTTATAATGACTCAGCACCTCTCATTGTTTAAAAGGCAGAGATTATAGGTGAAGGTGCAGGGTTAAATCAACTCATTTTAATATCCCAACTTTTAGGAAACGGGACAATCGACTCCTGCCTGTACATGAGCATGTGGCTTTCGATCAGACTGCTGCTAATCAAGGAAATGTTCATCTTTAGACCCCTCCCATCCTTCAGAAGCTGTTACCTGACCCTCAGATCTTTTACGCAGACTGTGTGCTACCATTGAAAGACGGCCAGATTGGGGAAGTGCAATATTCCTGTTTTTATTAATATTTTATCAGCTGTGAGAGGTAATGGGATTCTTTTTGCAACACAAATAAGTAATTGAGCAGATGATGTGTCTTGGTTGCAAGAAGCTGGTGTGGACCTGGAGGTTAGCGGGAAGACTTTAATGAGAAAGCGAAGAATGAATGTACATTCAGTGTAAAAATAAAATGAAGCCAGGTAGTTTAAAAAAAAAATCATGGTCTTTGCTGCTTGTCGGCTGCCATGATATGAAAATAGCTAACGTACTTCCCCTTTCCATCAGACCTGTTCGACCATGCACTCAAACGTGTTAGGAAGAGAGACCTGTCATCACTGTTCTCACAGGGTGCCTGAATTATTGATGAACAACACTGCATTGAGATCAAGGTGGAATGCTCTGATTTCTTCATCCTGAATTCGCTTACATCTTTCACATCTGGTTTGAAAGTAAATGGTTTGAGAGAAGTCTCACTGCAGGGATTATTGGGGCAGATGTTTGAGATCTGTCTGAAAAGGTGAATCTTGCAGGCTGTATATATCTCACAAGGTGTGTGTTTCTGTGTGTATAATACACACGCTACCTTTCTCATGGCTCAGCTGCTGTATAAATTGCTTGAATTACAATCCTGCAATTCTTTAGACCATCATGCTATTGGTTGTGTGACTGCCTTGCTACACAGTTATGTACAGTAGACACCGATATAAATACATTCTACGATATAAGCTGCTTTGAAACGATGAAGACCAAAACAGGACTGAATTACAAGTCATTGTTATTTATCTAGAGTGGAACCTCAATAATCCACCATGATGGCAGGACCTCTCTTCCTCTCCTCCCCTCCCCTCCTCTTTCCCCTCCCCCTCCCCTCCTCTTTCCCCTCCCCCTCCCCTCCTCTTTCCCCTCCCCCTCCCCTCCTCTTTCCCCTCCCCCTCCCCTCCTCTTTCCCCTCCCCCTCTCCTCCTCTTTCCCCTCCCCCCCCCTCCTTTTTCCCCTCCCCCTCCCCTCCTCTTTCCCCTCCCCCTCCCCTCTTTCCCCTCCCCCTCCCCTCCTCTTTCCCCTCCCCTCCTCTCTCTCTGGTGTGCCACAGGGATCAGTACTGGGAACACAACTGTTTACAATATACATAGATGACATAGAAGAGGGGACAGAGTGTAGTGCAACAGAATTTGCAGATGACACTAAGATTAGTGGGAAAGCGGGTTGTGTAGAGGACTCAGAGAGGCTGCAAGGAGATTTGGATAGGTTAAGCGAATGGGCTAAGGTTTGGCAGATGGAATACAATGTCGGAAAATGTGAGGTCATCCACCTTGGGAAAAAAAACAGTAAAAGGGAATATTATTTGAATGGGGAGAAATTACAACATGCTGTGGTGAAGAGGGGCCTGGGGGTCCTTGTGCATGAATCCCAAAAAGTTAGTTTGCAGGTGCAGCAGGTAATCAGGAAGGCAAATGGAATGTTGGCCTTCATTGCGAAAGGGATGGAGTACAAAAACAGGGAGGTCCTGCTGCAACTGTATAAGGTATTGGTAAGGCCGCACCTGGAGTACTGCGTGCAGTTTTGGTCACCTTACTTAAGGAAGGATATACTAGCTTTGGAAGGGGTACAGAGACGATTCACTAGGCTGATTCGAGAAATGAGGGGGTTACCTTATGATGATAGATTGAGTAGACTGGGTCTTTACTCCTTGGAGTTCAGAAGGATGAGGGGTGATCTTATAGAAACATTTAAAATCATGAAAGGGATAGACAAGATAGAGGCAGAGAGGTTGTTTTCATTGGTGGGGGAGACTAGAACTAGGGGGCACACCCTCAAAATACGGAGGAGCCAATTTAAAACCGAGTTGAGAAAGAATTTCTTCTCCCAGAGGGTTGTGAATCTGTGGAATTCTCTGCCCAAGGAAGCATTTGAGGCTAGCTCATTGAATGTTTTCAAGTCAAAGATAGATAGATTTTTAAGCAATAAGGGAATTAAGGGTTACGGGGAGAGGGCGGGTAAGTGGAGCTGAGTCCACGACCAGATCAACCATGATCTTATTGAATGGCGGAGCAGACTCGAGGGGCTAGATGGCCTACTCCTGTTCCTAATTCTTATGTTCTTATGTTCTCTCCCCATCTCTCCTCCTCCCCTCCTCTCTCCTCCCCTTCTCTACCCTCTCCCCTCCCCGCCTCTCTCCCCTCCCCGCCTCTCTCCCCTCTGCCCCTCCCCTCTGCCCCCCCCCTCCTCTACCCTCCCTTCCTATACCCTCCCTTCCTATACCCTCACCTCCCCATCTCTATCCTCCCTCCCCTTCCACTCCTCCTCCCCTACTCTACTCCTCTCATCTCCTCTCGCCTCCTTAATGAAATTGGACCAGCATTCAGCGCTGTAATACAGTCTTTATCGTCATCATGACAAAAGATTCAAAAATACATAATGCAATAGATATGAATCATTATACAAATACCAAAGACAGAAGGCAAATGAAAAAATCTAGATTCTGAAGATAAGAACATGTGAGTTTGTATATTGCAGTAATGAAAATCATATTGTTTAAATTTAGTTGCCCTTACTCCTCCCTCTCCTGCGCATCACCCAACTCTCTGAACTACTTCCTACATCCTTCCTTTCGTGCACTGTCCTCTCCAGATGGCAGTGCGGAGTGCTGCCAGAAGGCTTTGGTGCTGCAGGGAACTGTATGTAGCTGAGTTTTTTTGTCGTTTTCTTCAATAAATGTTAGCAGCCTGATTCCTCCTGGTCCAGTCCCCTCATGCAAAAATCCTTGTGCATGATGGGAGCACTGATAACTGAGGCTCTCTTTTTATTAATTAAGAAACTTCCCGTAAAGGCATGGTACATTGAGAGATATATATACACACAGTAGCAGGGAGTGGAGAAATTATATTTTGCTCCCTCTCTTTGAGTTCCTCCATGTGACACATCATTCTCTGAGCTTGATTGTGGCCAGACATCTGCTGTAAGGTCTGTCCCCTATTCAGCTCGGAAACAATCTGATAGGAAGAGGTGATGAACCAGGACAAAATTTAATTGTCCTTTGATTTTTTTTAATGTACTTTCTGGGAGATGCAGCCTCCAAAGGTCCACCTGAGACTAGAAACACTTGAGTTCATGTCGGGAATCAGACCGTGATGCAGCACTCTAACTAGACGCAGTACCAGATAGTCGTCGTCTTTTTTTTCATAAAGGAAGAAAGACTTGCATTTATATAGCGCCTTTCATGACCACTGGACGTCCCAAAGCGCTTTACAGGCAATGAAGTACTTTAGGAGCGTTGTCACTGTTGTAATGTAAAGTCCGAGGGACTGCCTATGATGATGATGGTGAATGTGGGAAACGCGGCAGCCAACTTGTGCACAGCAAGCTCCCACAAACAGCAATGTGATAATGACCAGATAATCTGTTTTTATTATGTTGATTGAGGGATAAATATTGTCCAGGACATTGGGGATAACTCCCCTGCTCTTCTTTAAAATAGTGCCATGGGATCTTTTATGTCCACCTGAGAGGACAGAGATGGGGCCTCGGTTTAAGCTCATCCGAAAGACGGCACCTCGATAGTACAGCGTTGCTTCAGCACTTCACTGGGAGTGGCAGCCGAGATTTTTTGTGCTCAAGTCTGTGGAGTGGGACTTGACCCCACAACCTTTTGACTCAGAGGCAAGAGTGCTACCCACTGAGCCACAGCTTCCCTCAGTATCACATACACAGCCTGTTTTTGAAAACCAGCATGTTGTGGGTTAAGGAGATTCTTGCTGAACATTTGGCTAACTGTGGGTGCACAAAGTCTACAAACAAAGAATGTTTGTGATGGAGGCACATTATTCAACAGTCTTGGCTGTAGTGCCAGCTGGAGCACTATGTGTCTGTAAGTTTAAGTGGTGTTCAGTTGTACCCTGTTTTCTGTTTCGGACTTGTTTTGGAATGAAAGGTTCCACTATTGCCTGAATCAGCCAGCAGGATCACACCTTGGCTTTCTGCATACGGCTTGTAACTTTTTGTTGTACCAACACGTGACACCAGTAGTGCAGCCGTAGAGGAGCTGAGAGTTCTGCTGACCTTAAAGTGTCTTTGCCTGGCTTATGCCCTTCCGTTAAACCAAATAAATGTATACCGAGCGCTAAAATTGTTTGCACTTTCACCTCATTTAATGCAGGGTCTGCACTTCACCCGTGTGTCATTCTGAAAAGGATTTCACATCTTAACCCTTTCAGCAGCAGCAGCAGCCGCCCATTGATTGCACAGTGTGAGGTTTATTACAAAGTAAACTTGACATATTTTCTGGTAATCGGCTGCAGGTTATCCCTCCATAAACTGCACTGATTATGTTGCAGTCATCAATCCTTCAGTGAGGATGTCATCACATATCAAACTGCATGGAGTGTTTTGGGCATTGATGGCTTCAATGACATCTACCACTGCTTTCGAAAGAAGTACTGCAAACAGACTGGAACTACTCCTGACTGCAGTAAATGCTTTTTCAAATAATTCTAATGATTTCAAGGCTGTAATCTCATCTTGGGCTTCAGACGGTTATAAACAGCTTGAATTTCTCGTTGAGATTATGGCCTTGTAATCACTCCTGGGTATCGCTAATTCTGTCCGTCTCTGTGTGTACATACGTGTACATATTAATATATAAAATTTATTATAATCGATTGAAGCTCTGAAATGTTGATAAAGGTGATCATAAAATGAATTCTTTTTGCAGGTTCCCAGGAGTTCATAATAATGAGGTTTGATTGGACATGCAAATGTATTTTAATAAACACCTCAACAGCATGAATTTAAACATTCAATCAAACAGTGGAAGTGAATTTGGTGCCTAAATTAAAGAGATGGGTGTTGCTGTGATGGCAATTCACTGCGCACGACACTTTACGTTTGTCGAAGAGTGCAGAATATTGCACTGGTGAATGGAGCAGCAATTAAATATTTTTAATCTCTGTTCCTATTGCAGCTGCAGAGTTAGTGCAGCACTTTCCACCACATGAAGGTGCTGCTGCTTTTTGCAGCACCCGGTATGGCAGTTTTTCCGTACTTGTCGGAGCGGAGCAGACCATGCCAGAAATCAAGTCTGGCCAAGAACAACTACCCATACGAGCCCTTTCACCACTAAGGACTGCAGCAACGAGATGACAATCGATTTTTGTACTTATCACCAACATTCTAACTTTTGACCAGTGTTTTCTGAAAAATTATATATTGTTTCCAAATGTGAACGTTTTCTTTTGACATTTGACCTCTGAGTCTTTTCCTGGTTTCATTAATTGATTCTCCTAACGTGTTAGTCTTCTCAAAGTTAATCTATAATTTTTTATACTCATCCTAATGAGGGGATAGGGCACATAACCCCTGATTTTCCTATGAAATCTGCCCTATATCTGGGAAGCTCAAGATGGAAAATGGACCAAAGACTCTCAGAACCCGAATTTGCAATGTACTGCATTTTCCGGGGGCGGGGAGGGGATGGGGGAGTGGGGCATGAGAAGGGAGGGACCAGTGGCAAATAAAGTGGACACTTCATGTGAATATTAATTTTAGGTTTGGGAGAGTTTGTCCCTCAATTCATATCCCACAGTTGTCTCATGGTAAGTGGCAGTAAGTATACTGGAGATCATGGAAAGGCCAGAATATTATAAAGATGTATATTTAAGCCATTTTTTTCACAGCGTTCAGGGTTTCTTTTGCTGGGTCTGGGAACTAAGTTTTGTTTCTGCTCCTGCCAGCACTGCCACCAATGGGTTGTCCGATATGAAGCCCCCTATTGTAATGTATGCACCTGTGAGCATGCTCCCAGGTCTGTGGAGCTGTTGCACTGTGAGTGGTTTAGCCAGTCACGTGATGTTCACAAGATGCAATAAAACCCCAGCTAATTGAGTTCAGGTTCTCCACGATGAGGCGGTCTGTTGTGAGCCTGGTGGATGAACTGGTAGTGTTCCGTTTGCTAATAAACCAGATAGTTCTTTACAGCAAATGTGTAGCCATGAATTCTTAAGCAAAGAACCCACAAAGCAAATACATGACACCTATCAGACGAGGAGGATCTAAGGAGAGAGACGCCACGCAGGTCAGGTTGCTGATTCTCTGTGTCCACCTGTACTGTCAACAAGGGCAGACGTCGATGACAAAGTCCAACACCCCCTTCAGTGTCAGTGCAGCCTGAGGACGAGAGTGTTTGAAGACCAGGATCTCAAACCCGGCACCAAGCTCATGGTCTGCAGAGCAGTAGTGATACTCGCCCTCCTATATGCTTCAGAGATATGGACTATGTACAGCAGGCATCTCAAAGCACTGAAGAAGTACCATCAGTGCTGCCTCCGCAAGATCCTGCAAATCAATTGGAAGGATGGGCGTACCAACTTCAGTGTTCTCCCTCAGGCCAACATCCCCAGCATCGAAGCATTGACCACGCTTGATCTCTCCGATGGACGGGCCACATGCCCGATACTAGTCTCCCAAAACAAGCGCTCTACTCAGAGCTCCGACACGCCAAGCGAGTCCCAGATGGGCAGAGGAAATGCTTCAAGGACACCCTCAAAGCCTCCTTGAAAAAGTGCAACATCCCCCGATACTTGGGAATCCCTGGCCCAAGACCGCTCAAAGTGCAGAAGAAGCATCGGGAAGGCGCCGAAAACCTCAAGTCTCTTCGCCGGGAGCACACGGAAGCCAAGCGTAGACAGCGGAAGGAGCGCACGACAACCCAGAACCCCACCCACCTGTCCCTTCAACCACCATCTGCCCCACCTGTGACAGAGACTGTAGGTCCTGCATTGGACTCTTCAGTCACCTGAGAACTCATATTAGTGTGGAAGCAAGTCTTCCTCGATTCCGAGGGACTGCCTAAGGAGAAGTCCACCTGTATGCCCGCATCTGCAGAAAGAGCTGAAGGTAATTTACCATGGCGGACAGTTCGTGCTTGTGTAGGTTTGTATTCCCATAGGAAGCTGCAACAGTAGACAGCAAGCTATATGAATGACTGCTAAACTGTAACGCTGGATGCTTGCTTGGAAGCACCTCAATCACAGTATATCATGCTTTCAGTGACACTGCATGAAACAAGGCATCCAGGATGATTAGGAGCTAGCGTAGCCAGATTGGGCGCACCTGCCAAGGTATCATCATCCGTTTCTACAGAGTTTGGGTCAGCAAGAGATACAGATGCAGTACTGCGCCATCTGCTGCAAGAGCAGCTACATTATCGAGCTGGCACGTGAAGTGACAGTAATGGTCAGCTGTAGCCTGAAACGTAGCTCCTTCAAGGCATGCTGCATTGCTGATTTATGCTGCGGAATTACACAGGAGACAACTCGCCTCCCATTCACCTCATGCAGCACCACATCCCCCATGGGGTGCTGGATTGCTGCATCATTTACACAGAAAATGCATAGAAAGAGTCACAACATGGAAGCAGGCCATTCGGCCTATCCAGACTGTGTCGGTGTTTCCCCTCCATGCGAGTAAATATTTCCAATCACCTTGATTCCATATCCGTTCACTCCCTTTCCCTCCATTCACCCATGCAATATAAACTTGAATGTTTCTGCCTCAACCACGGACTCTGAAAGTGAATTCCACAACCTGACAACTGTATAAAGAAGTTTCTCCTGCTCTCTGTTCTTAATCTCTTGCATAAAAACTTAAGAACATAAGAAATAGGAGCAGGAGTAGGCCATATGGCCCCTCGAGCCTGCTCTGCCATTTAATACAATCATGGCAGATCTGATCATGGACTCAGGTCCACGTCACTGCCCGCTCCCCATAACCCCTTAGTCCCTTATTGGTTAAGAAACTGTCTATCTCTGTCTTAAATTTATTCAATGACCCAGCTTCCACAGCTCTCTGAGGCAGCAAATTCCAGACCTACAACCCTCAGAGAAGAAATTCTTCCTCATCTCTGTTTTAAATGGGCGGCCTCTTATTCTAAGATTATGCCCTCTAGTTCTAGCCTCCCCTATCATTTAATCTTGTATCTATGGTCCTCGTTCTAGACCACTCAACTGCTGAAAACAGTCTGTTTCTATCTACCCTGTCCCATCCTTTCATAATTTTAAACACTTCTATCTTTTTCCCTGTAATCTGCATTGTTTTAAAGACAAAAATACCCAATTTTTCAAGCCTTTCTTCATATTTGTATTTCCTCATATCAGACAGCATCCATGTGAATCTGCATTGCACCCTCTCCAAAGTTCAGTCTCCTTCCTATAGTGTGGAGCCCAATGCTGCACACAGTACTCTAACTGAGGCCTTATCAAGGTTTTAGATAGGCGATATGATGGTTGTATTCAAAAGTGGTTGTCCATTGCCTATGCCTTGTCATAGATTACCTTTGTTTAAAACAGAGATATCCCACAGCACTGTTGCAATCCAACTGAACTCCTATCATTAGACTGAGCTTTAATCTGACACAACAGACATGCCTACCGACTCGTGCCTTCATTTTGGGAATTCCTTTCATTTTCGCCTGACTCTCCTTAGTTACCTGCTCTTCAGCCTTTGCAAAGCCTCTAGGGTTGAGATATCTTTTGAGGCTCTCCAAAGTCTCTCAGAATTTTTGTCTTCCTGTTCTAATACTGCATTTTAAATGTCCCTAGCCCTTTAAATTTCACTTGCATGCAATTGTCATCTCTCATCACAGGTGTCACTTATATAACCCTCCAAATCTGCTCCTGAAGCTGATTTAGGAAAATTGGGTGTAAATAGTAGCCTTCCATGTGAGTCTGTTTTAAATCTGCATCTAGCCACTCTGATGTAAGAACATAAGAAATAGGAGCAGGAGGCCTTTGGGCCTGTTCCACCATTCATTAAGATCAGGCTGTGAGCTGTGCCAAAAGTGGAAAATCTCAGTGGTGGAGTTGTAGGTCAAACTACAACCCAAAAAGCTGGTGTATTGAATTAGACCTGCACCATCGCTTCAGCTGCCATGTCACTACATCGGGAGAGAACAAAAATCTTCATTGAGAATAACAATGCAATTGTGAGCTTGATGCACTGTTTTAATGAGTCTTTCGGATAAAAGCTTATTGCTTGAAGGCGTTAAACACCAAGTATGTTTTCCCCAAGTTAAAAAAAATTACCCTGTTTCAGGGCAAGAATTGACTGATAATCAATTATTGTATAACCAAGCGTTGCCTGTCCAGAAGCCAAGTGTTTGAGGTGCAACCGGCTGTCGCTCACCGCACACCTCTCAGAGAATATGGCAGTCAGACTGATGTGGTGCTCCATTTCCACCATGCAACATAGCGGACATGAAAAGCACCGGAATTGCAGTGTGAGTGGTAAATCTGGCAAGAATACCGCTACTGTCACCAGCAGCAGCAGTAACACTTGAGCTGTATGACATCAGTCCCATTCCCTCCACAACACTTGCCCAATGAACAGGGACCTGGCTTAGGATAAAGTGAAGGTAATGTCGCACCGCACAGGTGTAGGAGGAACCTCAGGGGGGTTTATGTCTGCAGAAAGTGTCTTGCTGCTTTTACTTTTCATCTAGCCCGAATATTTTTTCTACTTCAAAGTAGGAAGAGAATGATGTTTGGAGTTTTCCCGGAAGGACTCTTCCCTCTTATTTTTGGTATTGTTGATTCTAAAGTTTGCCAGCTGGTTTTGATCACTGTAATACTGCGCTTATAAGAATTGGGAACAGGAGGAGTCCATACGGCCCCTCGAGCCTGCTCCGCCACTCAATAAGATCATAGCTGATCTTCAACATCAACTCCATTCTCCCGCCTGATCTCCATACCCCTTGATTCCCCTCGAGTCCAAAAATCTATCGACCTCAGCATCCACAGCCCTTTGGGGTAGATAATTCCAAAGATTCACAACCCTCTGAGTGAAGAAATTCCTCCTCATTACTGTCTTAAACGGCCGACCCTTTATATTTTATATATTACTTTTTATTTCTCATGCAGACCGAGTCCTAACTCTTTGGGAGCGGTGCCAGACAATTTTTCTAGGTTTATTTCCAAACAGTTCTATCTGGGGTTCCAAGTATAGTTTTTTTGGTAGTTGCACCACTGACTTGATGAACAGGCACTAGTTCGTGTAGAATTATCCGTTTTTGGTGCCATTTTGGTTGAACCATGCTACCCATTGTTTTAATTTATAGCGGGAATTTAATTTGCCCATCCCCCCCACCCCCAATAACATTAAAATCGACTCGTGGTATGTGAATATCAGAACAGCTTTCTAATCAGCCAGATTGCTCCCATACTTTCTACACATCTATTTCCCAGAAGAAATACATTTGTGTTTGTGTGCCAGCGCCTCTCCAGTGCTGTTTGTTATAAACCTAAATGGGAGAAATCTGCAGTTTCTGAGATAACTGAAATTTTCGTTCTTAATTTGGCAGAGAAATTCTGTATTCAGAATGTTGTTTTGAATTTCTTTCACATCAAAGTTCTTCAGGAAAAGTGCAAACACAAGCAAATTGAAAGCATATTCTCTGTGTGCAAAAATTCCTATGTTTTGAAAGGTAGATTAATGTACTCTGCAAAAGGCTCAGTAGATTTTAAGCACTTCAGCTGGTACAGTGCATGCTTATGAAATGATGGTGTTATGCACTGAAATCTCCTATAGCTATCTTGTAAAGTTTACTACAATGATTTGTGTCATTATTATTTGATTTTTTTAGTCTTTAGTTTTTTCCCTCCATGTTTTTTTTAAAATTTATTTGTTCACGGAATGTGGGCGTCGCTGGCAAGGCCGGCATTTATTGCCCATCCCTAATTGCCCTTGAGAAGGTGAGCCACTGCAGTCCATATGGTGAAGGTACTCCTACAGTGCTGACTTTGTTGTAGCTACAACTGAGTGGCTTGCTGGGCCATTTCTGAGGGCAGTTAAGAGTCAACCACATTTGTGGGGGTCTGGAGTCACATATAGGCCAAACCAGGTAAGGACGGCAGATTTCCTTCCCTAAAGGACATTAGTGAACCAGCTGGGTTTATCCGACAATCCGGGTGTAATATATGCACCCTGCGAGTATGCTCACAGCCAGTCACATGATGTTCACAAGACTCAATAAAACCCCAGTCAGTTAGGTTCAGGGGATCCACGATGAGGCAGGTGGTTGTAAGCTTGGTGGATGAACTGGTAATGTGTAGTGCGATTGTTAAACCTGTTGCTAATAAACCAACTAGTTCTTAATAGCAATGAATTCTTAAGCAAAGAACCCATGAAGCAAATACATTACACTGGTAGTTTCATGGTCATTATTACGGATACTAGCTTTTTAATTTCAGATTTATTTAATTTACTGAATTTTAAATGACCTCCCCCCCACACTCGCTGCTGTAGTGGTATTTTAACTCATGTCTCCGGATTATTAGTCCAGTAACAATACCACTATGCTACCATACTCTGGGGCCGAAATTGGTGAAGTCCAAGTGCCGCTCAAAGGACCGCCAATGGCCACCGAGATACCTGAGAGTACTTTGGGCAGGAGTTTCGGCAAAAAGGTTCTTTCAAAAGAGGGACTTATGCCGTCAATCTGGGCGGCAGCGGGCGGGAGCTTCCAATCTTGGTGGCAAAGGCTCTTGCCGTCCAAGTGCCGCCGAGGATGGAGTCGGACCCACGGAGGGTCGAAGAGCTGAAAAGAAAAATGGTTGCAAAAAAAAATCCCGGAACACTTTCAGAGGACCCCATGCAGGTAAGTCGCTGTAAGAATTTAAAAAAAAAATGTTTACAAACCTTGTTTTGCAAGTCTTCATACCTACCGTCAGGGATAGACCAGTCTCCATGCAGTGGTCCTTCCCCGTCCTGGCGCCGACTCCCGCCCGCATCAATCTGGCATTTCGGCGGGCGGGAGGTGACTTCCACCACTTGGCCGTCCGCTGACATCAGCAGGCGTTTCCCGGCGGACCCTCCAGCCCGCTCCAGCCCAAGTGCAAACTGGCACAGGGCAGACCCAGAGAGGAATGTCGGTGGCAGTCGACGGTAAGGCCATCAGTTTCGACCCCTCTGTTTTTTGTACAAACATACAGATGTTTAAAAAAAAACAGGATCTAAACCTAGACGTCGTCTAGTGTAATGGATTGATGCCCTGTGAATAGGTTAGATTTTATTATTGGGCAGTACATTGCAACGGAGGAGAATGTTCACTGCTTACTAATCCTTGCAAAGCATTAGTTCCCATAACTAGTTATCGGAGTATTATAGGTCATGAAGTAGGATGTTTTGCTCTGAAACAGGATCTCCCACGCAGTAAAGGCGAGTGTGTGCAAGTGCACTGGCAGTTCTGTTCAAAAGCAGAGTGTTGGTGTTTGTTCTCAGTACAAGGATGAGTCTGACTGACGTCAGGATGAATGATTTGATGAAAGCTACTTTCAAAAAGCTTACCACAGCAACACCACAAAAATTATTGCTCATGCTATTGAACTAACCAGTGTTGATCTTTCTGCACAACTCACTGACATGTCATAAGCTGTGTCCTTTTTTATGGCTCTGGAAGGTGAAAATATTCATTAAAAACATTGGGATTGAAAGAATTGTGATTTTTCTTTGTATAATATGCCAAATTCTCGTGGCTTTAAAACAACGCCTGAATTACTAGTATTTTTTACTAACTTTATATGTAATGCAGTCATAATTTTCCATGCATTTTCTGTAAACTCTACACCTCCCTATAGTTGATTTTACAGTGATGAACAAAGGTTACATTTGTCCCAAAGTTTGTCACTGCACACTAAGATAGGAAATCAGAATTGGCACAGTCCTTAGTATATCTCGTGCCTGTGTTGATCCAGAAGGGTATTCATATAAAACAAGCAATAAGAACATAAGAATTAGGAGCAGGAGTAGGCCATACAGCCCCTCGAGCCTACTCCACCATTCAATAAGATCACAGCTGATCTTCGACCTCAACTTCACTTTCCCGCCCAATCTCCATATCCTTTGATTCCCCAAGAGTCCAATATATTTATAATCTGGATTCTTGGGCAATGTGCGATGTCTGTGTACATGTAAATGCATGCAGCAGGCTAAGAGGTGGGTGGGGAAGAGAACATTAAATAAAACACAACAGTACACAATGGAGCTGCACAGTAGTATAAACAGAGCTGTTCTATGTAATCTGCCTGCCGCTGATTGGTTGCAGAATCTGACTTGTATCTCTGGGTCTCGGCATCAATAAAATGGAGGCCTAGACCTTGGAATCATGAAAAATAGAATATCAGTGAGCTCTGTGTTGAAACAATTAAATTGTGAGTGCTTGTATCGATACACTACAGTTTCACCAGATAAACATACATGGAGAATTTTTTCAGAAATTATTCCACTGTATAGATTTTGAAGAAACTGCATTTAGAACCCAGTTTAATTTTATAGAAAATGAACAGTTTTACCCGTGTACATATTAATCATTGACTGTTTACTCAGTCGTACGGTTTTGTACTTATTTTAAGAAGTTGAGGTAGCACTTGCGGTTCTTGGGAAGTTCCAAGAATTTAGGGATTAGAATCCCAGTGCTAGGTTGTCTTTGAGAACTGTGTGAAACATGGTGGGGCCAAAATTGCCTCTTTCTATAAGGCCCATTGGTTGCCTGAAAGCGGCGGCCACAGGTCAGTGCGGAATGACCGCTGAGTCTTCGCGGAGGGGCCGCCATTTTGGAAATTGCCTTTCCTCAGTTTTGGAGCGGTGTAGGGGACTGCTCCGCCCGTTTTTCCGCCGTAGTTTGCACATGCCGACCCCTTATCGACTGGCGGCGACCCCTTCCCGAAATTGCCTGGCGGGAAATTGCCCTTTTCAGGAATTTCCCCGCGGGAGCGGCGCCGGGTCCGGTCTGTACCCCCAACAGCTTTTGCTGTCGGTACATTCTCTGTGGCTTGGCAGCACAGCCACCCTTAAAGGGGAGGCGGCACTGCCGGTGGCGCCATGTTATTTTTTTTTTGTCGGCCAACTGCCAGGTCAGGACGACAATTATGGCCGCGGGTTCGGCAGACCCGAAAACAGGCAATTTGGCAACCCCCCTCTTGGGTGCCAGGCCGCTGGCCCGGCCGAAACCCTACCCAGTGTTTGCCACTAAAGTGGCTGCAGAGTTCGCAGCGGCCCTCCCCTTTAACTGATGGGGAGGGATGTTGTGACGCGTTAGTGTGATGATGTTATCAGCGTGGCACTGACGACTTGCAGCATCGGTCACTCCAACCCGCCCCCACTTCTGCCCCGATGATGAGGCTCCAAAAAAACCCCACAAAGTGCTGAATTTCTCCGGATTGTACGCCCATGCATTGGGGCGGACGGAACACTTCAAGAGCGGTAGGTGCAACTCGTTTCGGGCGATGGGCAATTCCGGCTCCGGTATCTCTGTTTACAGAGGAAGATCATCAAATTAGCACTGTACCAGATTGCATTATAGAAAGTTTGTGCTCGGTATGAGAGCTCTGAGGAGAATCTGTGGTTCAATGTTTTCAGTGAGTGGCTGATGCACTTCTCCTTTAACCTTGATCGTGCCACCTGGACATTTTTTTTTTTGCTTGGTCTTGGCAAATTTTTAATAAAGCCAGTCAGTTACCCAGTTACTGTTAGCAGCAAATTAATTGTAAAGCGTATAGAGAAACATTTCACCATTTCTACTTTGAGAAAAAACTAACGGTGTAAATCAGTAGTTATTTTATTAACAGATTGAATAAAACATTCAAATTGTTTCATAACGACAAGATTGTTTTTTTGACAAGAAAGTTAAGGTTGAGGTGTGTTTGGTTAATTGTTAATTTTTCTGTGCAGTAAAATGATTTTGTCATTCAGAAGATTCTTCTCCAGTCTGAACCTGGGGGACACGGTAACCTCTGTGGTAAGACAGACTGAGCAAAAATCTGCATGTTAATAGGTTTAGTGTGAGTCATAAATGCATTCGAATTTCATGTTTCAAATGTGCTGCTTATTTTAATATAAATTCTGGATCACATTCAAATTGATTGAATCTAGCTCGCGATGTTAATGTATTTGTTCAAGTTACTTGCACGCTAAAGCTTTTAGATAAGAACCAATGAAGGCAAGCTTTTTTATTCTCTGTTGTAATGTAATTTTTTCCCCTTTCTAATCTCTTCATCAAGGCTTTTCTGAAACTGGTGATACATAGTTCACTGGTATTCATACCCTTCATTAATCACTACATCTTGCTTCAGCATATCGACTTTTTATCCATCTTTTAAATCAGTCACTCAATATTGGCAGAAATCTGGGAGCTTTCCAAGCACATGATTGAAGTGGCATTGTTTGGTAGACAAGCCTTTCTTAATCAATAGGGAGTCTTACCAAATTACACTATACATGAATAATGAAGCCTTACCAAGTCCAATCTAGGCCAATAACTGCATTTAATTTGTTGTAGAGCTGCACAGAGGCACCACACAATGTACACAGGTGGAAAATGGAAACAAGTATGCTATTCTTGATATTACTGCAATTCAGAACACTGGCATTTTATCATTTTACAAAAAACAACTTGTATTTATATAGTGCCTTTAATGTAGTAAAATGTCCGAAGGCACTTCACAAGAGATTTATCAGTTAAATTTTATACCAAGCCACATAAAGAAATATTAGGACAGATGAACAAAGGCTTGGTCAAAGTGGTAGGTTTTAAGCAGCGTCTTAAAGGTGGAGAGGTTTCTGGAGGAAATTCCAGAACTGAGACAGCCGAGGTAGCTGAAGGCATGGCCACCAATGGTGGAGTGATGGAAATCGTGGTTGCTTGAGGCCAAAATTGGAGGAATGCTGAATCCTTCCTCTGCTACGTCCAGACTTGACTATTCCAAGGCTCTCCTACTACCTTCCACCCCCTTCAATGTCAGCTCATCCAAAACTCTGCTGCCCGTATCCTAACTCTCTCAAAGTTCTGTTCACTCTTGCGCTCATTGATCTACATTTGTGTGCTCCCGAGCTGGCAACACCATGAATTTTCATTGTTACGTTCAAATCCCGCTCACCCTCGCTCTCTATCTCTGTAACCTCACAGCCCTACAACCCTTACCAAGTCCAATCTAGGTCAATAACTGCATACAATTTGTTGTAGAGCTGCACAGAGGCACCACTTAGTAATTGGCAAAAATCTCAAATACACTGCCTGAAAGGATGGTGAAAGCAGATCCAAAAATGACTTTTAAAAGGGAACTAGATAAATATTTGAAGGGGAAAAATAGCAGTGCTGTGGGGAAGGGTAGAGGAAAAAGTACAGGCACAAGCTGAATGGGCTCCTTCTGTGCTGTATCATTCTATGATTCTATATCAACACTGTTACTGCTAGAGAAGGGCAGGAGATGGGTTCCCTGTGATGAGTGGCCCAACTCCACTTTCAAAGCCTCTGCATCATTGACGAGGCTTAAGTCAGGATTGTGATGGAATACTCACCACTTGCCTGGATGAGTGCAGCTGCAACAACATTTAAGAAAACTCAGCACTACACAGGAGAGAACAGTTTCGCTTTGATTGGTGATGTCCTGTGGCTGCAGTATGTACTGTCTATGTATCATCTCGACAAGATTATGTCAACAGCACCTCCTTCCCACGGAGTCTCCACCACAGAGAAGGACAGCAGCAGCAAGATCATTGGATCACCATCACCGACAAGTTCCCCTCCAAGGGCACATCAGCCTGACTTCAACATACGCCAGCACTCTTTCATTGTTGCTTGGGTCAAAGTTATGGAATCCCCTCCCCAACACGTTGAAGGAGCATCATCACCACAGACCACCACTTTCTCGGGACAACCAGGGTGGGTAATAGTTGCAGCTTTGCCAGCATCACGCACATACCAAAAACAAAGGTGTATTAAAGAGCTTTGTTTCTGGATGCTGTTGTTCGATCACTTAAGCGACTGGTATAAGTTTTTATTTCAAGTATCCTAATTTTCTCAGGCTTTGATCTCTTGACATGAAAAGCTTAAACAGATGGATTTTCAAGGAGTATTCCATATTTAAACCCGAGTCTATTATCTGATTGTTTCTCTTCCAGGATTTAGATTGCCTTGAGGGTACTCACTTTCAGATGTATGCTTCAAAAGGATATCAACAAAATATAGATATAATATCTACATACTTTTTCATCTTAAGGTTTCAAGTTCTACAGAATCATTGCAATAGACTTCACAAGAGGAGCAATCATGTATTCATGACAGTTGGTGACTGACGTGGGGATGACAAAAGAAATACTAATGTGAAATAGCAGCCATAAGATCCCTTCAAGAACATGGTTAAATCATTTATTTTTGTCCAGTGATGGAGCCAAACACAAATTGTGATGTATATAAATCATCATCATCATCATCATCAGAGGCAATCGCTCGGAATCGAGGAAGACTTGCTTCTAGTCCAATACGAGAGCCACAGACTCTGTCACAGGTGGGACAGATAGTCATTGAGGGAAAGGGTGGGTGGGGCTGGTTTGCCGCACGCTTTTTCCGCTGCCTGCGCTTGATTTCTGCACGCTCTCAGCGTTGAGACTCGAAGTGCTCAGCGCCCTCCCAGATGCACTTTCTCGACTTAGGGCGGTCTTTGGCCAGGGACTCCCAGGTGTCAGTGGGGATGTTGCACTTCAACAGAGAGGCTTTGAGGGTGCCCTTGTAACGTTTCCGCTGCCCACCTTTGGCTCATTTGCCGTGAAGGAGCTCCGCATAAAGCACTTGCTTTGGGAGTCTTGTGTCTGGCATGCGAACTATGTGGCCTGCCCAGCGAAGCTGATCGAGTGTGGTCAGTGCTTCAATCCTAGGGATATTAGTCTGGACGAGGATGCTGATGTTGGTGCGCCTGTCCTCCCAGGGGATTTGTAGGATCTTGCGGAGACATCGTTGGTGATATGTCGCCAGCGACTTGAGGTGTCTACTGTACATGGTCCATACCTCTGAGCCTTACAGGAGGGCAGGAATTACTACTGCCCTGTAGACCATGAGCTTGGTGGTAGATTTGAGGGCCTAGTCTTCAAACACTCTTTTCCTCAGGCGGCCGAAGACTGCACTGGCGCACTGGAGGCGGTGTTGAATCTCCTCATCAATGTCTGCTTTTGTTGATAAGAGGCTCCCGAGATATGGGAAATGGTCCACGTTGTCGAGGGCCATGCCATAGATCTTGATGACTGCGGCGAGGACAGGCTGGTGGAGGACATTTGTCTTATGGATGTTTAGCGTAAGGCCCATGCTTTCGTTTGCCTCAGTAAATATGTTGACTATGTCCTGGAGTTCAGTCTCTGAATGTGCGTAGATGCAGGCGTCGTCCGGGTACTGTAGCCCAGCGGCAGAGGTTGGGGTGATGTTCAACCTGGCCTGAAGGCGGCGAAGGTTAAACTACTTCCCGCCTTTTCTGTAATTTACTTCCACTCCAGCAGGGAGCTTGTTGACTGTGAGGTGGATCATGGCGGTGAGGAAGATTGAGAAGAGAGTTGGAACGATGACGCAGCCCTGTTTGACCCCAGTCCGGACGTGGATTGGGTCTGTAATGGATCCATTGGTAAGGATCACAGCCTGCATGTCGTTGTGGAGCAGGCAAAGGATGTTGATAAACTTTTGGGGGCATCCAAAACGGAAGAGGATGCTCCATAGACCCTCGCGGTTGACAGTGTCAAAGGCCTTTGTAAGGTCGAAAAAGGCCATGTATAAGGGCTGGCGCTGCTCCCTGCATTTTTCCTGCAGCTGTCGCGCTGCAAAGATCATGTCTGTGTGCCCCGTAGGGGACAAAATCCGCACTGTGACTCCGGGAAGAGCTCCTCGGCCACAGGGAGAAGATGGTTGAGGAGGACTCTAGCGACAATTTTCCCAGTAGCTGATAGCAGGGAGATTCCCCTGTAATTGCCGCAGTTGGACTTGTCCCCTTTTTTAAAGATGGTCACGATCACTGCATCTCTGAGATCTCCCGGCAAGCTCTCCTCCCTCCAGATGAGAGAGATGAGGTCATGTATCCGCGCCAACAGTGCCTCTCCGCCATACTTTAGCGCCTCAGCAGGGATTTCATCCGCTCCTGTAGCCTTGTTGTTCTTGAGCTGTCTTATGGCTTTTTCTACCTCGTGCAGTGTTGGGGTCTTACTGAGGTGGTGGCGGGTCGTATGCTGCGGGATGGAGTCAAGAACACTCGAGTCAAAGGCAGAGTCTCGGTTGAGGAGATCTTCAAAGTGCTCCTTCCAGCGGGCCCTGACTGCCTCGGTGTCCTTGATGAGTGTTTCCCCATTCTTGGCCAGCAGTGGGGTGGGACCTTGGGAGTTTGGATCGTAGGTGGCCTTGACTGCGATGAAGAATCCTCACACATCATGGCTGTTGGCCAGTTGTTGTACCTCCTGTGCTTTCTCCATCCACCACCTGTTCTTTAGTTCCCAGGCTTTTTTGTTGGACCTCAGCCTTGAGCCGCCTGAAATGTTGTTTTGCTGCTGCCGAATTGGTTGTTGCTTGAGGCTCAGAAATGCTCTGCGCTTGCGATCTATTAGTTCTTGGATCACCTGATCATTCTCATCAAACCAGTCCTGGTGTTTTCTGGTTGAGTGACTAAGTGTCTCTTCGCAAGCACTGTTATGGAGGCCTGGAGGGCAGACCAAGCTCTGTGGGCATTCAGCATCTCAGGGTCATCAAGGCACGCCAAGTTAGCTATGAGGCGCTGGCTGTATAGGGCTCTCTTAGCTGGGTCTTTAAGTGCCCCGGCATTGACTTTTTGCGGCACTGCTTCTGCTGTCCCCTCCGCTTTGGGCCTATGTTAATGTCGATGATGGGTCGGATTAGACGGTGGTCCGTCCAGCAGTCATCAGCTCCTGTCATGACGTGGGTGATACGCACATTTTTGCGTTCCCTGGCTCGGACGATGACATAGTCGAGCAGGTGCCAGTGTTTGGAGCAAGGGTGTTGCCACGATGCCTTGTATTTATCCCTCTGGCGGAACAAGGTGTTGGTGATGAGAAGCTCATGTTCTAGACATTTTGTCAGGAGTAGGGTACTGCTGGAGTTGGCTTTCCCTATCCCCTCCCTGCCAATCACGCCTTCCCAGAGGGCTGTGTCTTTGTCGACCATGGTGTTGAAGTCACCTAGGAGGATCAGTTTGTTGTCCGCAAGGACGTGGGACAGGGATGTTTCGAGGTTGGAATAAAAACCCTCTTTGGTCTCATCTGTTGCGTCGAGTGTTGGGGCATACGCATTGATGACTGTGGCGCATTGGTTCTGGGATAGGGTGAGTCGAAGAGTCATGAGGCATTTGTTAACCCCACAGGGGGAGTCTTTGAGGCGGTCGACCAGCTCATTTTTGATGGCAAAGCCGACTCTGTGAAGGTGGCATTCTTCCTCTGGTTTTCCTTTCCAGAAAAAGGTGTAACTTCCACCTTGTTCCTTGAGCTGGCCTTCCCCTCGTCGCCGGGTCTCGCTTAGGGCGGCGATGTCGATTTCAAAACGCCTAAGTTCCCGGGCAACTATGGCGGTGTGGCGTTCCGGCCTGTTGCTATTGGAGTTGTCCATGAGGGTCCTGACGTTCCAGGTCCTGAACTTCATGTTAACGGAGTGGAAGATGCCTGTGCGTGAATTCTTTTAACGTGGGGTGGCCGTTGCACACCGGCCACCACACGGGCTTAGCTGAGCAAGGTCTTGGCCCAGTGGCAAGGTGACTGGAGACCAGGCACTGCTGTATGAGCCTAATTGCCTATGGTGAAATGTTGGCCGCAAGCTCGGCACCAAGTAGCACCCTTGATGGTAGGTGGCCCGAGGCTTGGTTGGGGGCAGGCATCAGGAAGGTCAGTTATCCGCTGGAGTTCCGAGTGGGAGGTCACCAAGGAGCGGGAGGGTAAAAGAGTCATAGCCGTGATGCTCACCAGTAGAAGAGGCCAGGTCACCAGTGGGGAAGGAGAGGTCCAGTCGTCGACGAGGAGAGGGATGTAGGCTCGCCGCTGGAGGGATGAAAGTCCGCCGCTGGAGGGATGTAGGCCCGCCACAGGAGGTGGGGGTGATGTTTCTGTCGCCTGGTTGGAGGCTCACCTGCTCGCCGGGCGTTGTCGCGAGTAACACGGTTTCAAATGACTGAAAATGATGCAAATAAATGATACGGGTACAGTATTCAATTCCTTAATTAAAATTTTTTAAAGTTAATATTTCTTGAAAGTTTCTCCACATTGTTTAAAAGCTTTTCCAGAAGTTTTAAAAGTTTCTCCAGAAGTTTAAAAAAAGTTTTCCCAAGTTGTTTAAGAGTTTCCCAAGTTGATTAAAAGTTTAAAATGAAATGAAAGTCAGTAATAAGCTACTTCCCTTGGTACTGTTCCATGGGCGCTGCCAGCCCTCTGCAGCTGTACAAAGCTCTGGCTAGACCACACCTGGAGCACCACGGGGAAGTAAAGGCCCAGTCGTCTCCGAAGGAGGCCCGAGTGCCTGGACGCCGCTGGGGGCCCGAGTGCCTGGACGCCGCTGGGGGCCCGAGTGCCTGGACGCCGCTGGGGGCCCGAGTGCCTGGACGCCGCTGGGGGCCCGTGTGCCTGGACGCCGCTGGGGGCCCGAACGCCTGGACGCCGCTGGGGGCCCGTGTGCCTGGACGCCGCTGGGGGCCCGTGTGCCTGGACGCCGCTGAGTATATAAAGTATGTGTAAGTATAAATAAGTAAGATAGCAAGAAGTACTTGAAGCCAAAGGTTTCTGAAGGAATCCATTATTCGTTTGTCACCTAGGCAGTTAATTTGACTGCAACATCATCCAGAAATGTCTTCCATTCCAATCGAAACTTGAGTAGGAGATTTGTAGACCTTTATAGCTCGAATGCAGAGAGGATGTTTCCACTCATGGAGGAATCTAGAACTAGGGGGCATAATTTAAGAATAAGAGGTCGTCCATTTAGAACTGAGATGAGGAGGCATTTCTTCTCTCAGAGGGTCGTAAATCTGTGGAATTCTCTGCCCCAGAGAGCTGTGGAGGCTGGGTCATTGAATATATTTAAGGTATAGGTAGACAGCTATTTGAACGATAAGCGATTCTTAGACAGTCCCTCATATCGAGGATGACTTGCTTCCACACCAAAAAGGGATGAGTTCACAGGTGTTTCGATGAAGGACCTAATATTCCCGGTCTCAAACTACATGTTAGAGGGTGGAAGGTGCCTGTGCGTGGATTTTTTTAACGTGTGGTGGCCGTTGCACACCAGCCACCACACGGGCTTGACAGAGGTAGGTCTTGGTCCAGTGGCAAGGATTAACCAAGACGACTGGAGCCCAGCTCTGCTGCACGGACCTAGTGTGCACACATATCGCAGTGTGGGCTGGCCCGTGCTGCCCCAGGGCCCTCGCCTCTGCTGGGCCCCGAACTCACGCCTCTCCTGGGCCCTGATCACATTGCTCCACGATCACTCGCCGCTCCTTCGCCCTGACTTCGCCGCTCCCGAGCCCCAACCTCGTCTTTGCTGCTGTACCTGCCCACGCTCCAATCAGCGACCTGGATTTTGGTGATGTCCAATCCAATTGCCCTCTTCACTGCCGTCGTCCTCTTACACCAGCTCGCACTGCTCCCTGAAGTGGTATGCCGCAACGCTGCTCCAGGGGCCGCTCGCCTTTTATGGCCCCGAGCCCCGACCTGCCGCTGGTGTTTCCTCGCAGGTTGGGGCCGCCACCTAATGTGAACATTATGGCAATACTGACTGCGTACAATAAGCTTCCCTAAAATTCCAGTAATGGCAATATATGAGAACACTGCCATAAACCCATCTATCCCAGTGACGGCTTGAATGTACATCTATCACAATGTATGTATTAAACATAAAAGTGTTATTGAAAAAGTAGCAGCACTTTGCCTCAATGGCTCAATTCAACCATTACAACAGCATAATAGAAATTATTTTGTACAAAGGAATTCACTTCGAATAGAATGTTACAAACAATTCTCAGGAAACTGGAAAATGCCTTTGGAGGTGTCTGAAACTAAAATTGCCCAAAATTGCCCTACCCATGACAATTGTCCTCCGAATTTGGGGAAAGGGGCAAAGAGAAAGCTAGACTTGGCAGACTTTAGTGACCCTAATGGGTACCACATATGTGTGAACATTACAAGAGAACAGGATAGGTTTTGCTGTGTTGTCCTCGCAATCAAATAACTTGCTAATGCTCACTCTGCACATTCATGAAGAATAGCCCATCATGAGATACTAGAAAGATATCAGCATGTGTGGAACTGTACCCCAGCAAGAGTCATCTCATTGAATAGCAGGAAAATGATTGAGGGATAAATATGGGTCAGGACGCCGGGCAGAACTCCTCTGCTCTTCTTCGAGATAGTGCATGGAATCTTTTACGTCCACCCGAGAGGTGCCTTGGTTTAATGTCTCATCCAAAATACAGCACCTCTGACAGTGCAGTGCCGTGCACCTCCCTCAGTACTGCACTGGAGTGTCAGCCTAGATTTTCATGATCAAGCACAGGCTCGACGGGCCGAATGGCTTCCTGTGCTGTAACCATTCTATGAAGTCCCTGGTGTGAGGCTTGAACCCACGATCTTCTGACTCAAAAGTGAGTGCGACGGCTGAAACTGTTCATTCATTCATTTTCCTGCTATTGAAGGAGATGACTCGAGCTGGGGTACAGTTCCACACATGCCGATATCTTTACGATAAAGGAGTGAAGGGTTATGGGGAGCGGGCAGGGAAGTGGAGCTGAGCCCAAGATCAGATCAGCCATGATCTTATTAAATGGCGGACCAGGCTCGAGGAGCCAAATGGCCTACTCCTGCTCCTATTTCTTATGTTTTTACAATGAATCGCAAACTTTGGATATATTGCTTGAGAGCTCATTAGCTTTGGGGGTGGGGAATATCTTCAATCTGGATGTAGTTTGGTACTCCTTTCCTTCACTTCCTGAGTCTCTCAGGGTTCGCCATAAGATTTGCTTAGCACCTGAGTGCTATTCATAATCTTCTCTCTCAAAGGGAACAAAAAGCAACTTTTGGACTCTTGGGGCTCCAGTACATGCTGGCTTTAGAATAAGGCTTTTTCTAAGGATCTTGAGACAAATAATGCAAGAGGAGAAATTCAGTGCCATTCTGTAGATTCCTCCCAACTAAAAAGCAGGTTGGAATCTTGTATGTGAACAGAGATTGATATTTTACCAGTCCCACGTGATGAGATTCAGGCAGTTAGAGAAATTCCACTATGTCAGGAAGAAAGAAAGGTAAACTTTCAAAAGGACTATTTCTGGGCGGCTTTGTTCATGTATATCTGAAGAATCCAGATCGTAGAATCAATATATTTCATTGTGGATCATGGATCATTTCCAGAGAATCACTATAAACTTACTCAAAGATCTGAGCTTTCCTTGTGAAATATCTGAACAGGTGTCTTTCTCAGTTCATACGTTTATTAAATATGTATCACAGCGTTTGCAAAGAAGTTCATTGTTACGCACTCTTGCTCTTCCAGGTAGACAATCCTCCTTTTATTAAAGGAGGAGTGGCAATATAAACTAAATTATACCATATTACAGGGAGTGCAGGTACAGAGAGACCTGGGGGTTCATATACACAAATCTTTGAAGGTTGCAGGACAAATTGATAAACCTTTATAAATCACTGGTTAGATGTCAGCTGGAATATTGTGTCCAATTCTGAGCACCACACTTTAGGAAGGATGTCAAGGCCTTGGAGAGGGTGCAGAGGAGATTTACCAGAATGGCACCAGGCAAGAGATTGTTCTCCTTGGAGAAGGTTTGGGGAAGATTTAATGGAGGTGTTCAAAGTGATGAGTGTTTTGACATACTGGATAGGGAGAAACTGTTTATACTGGCAAGAGGTTGGTAACCAGAAGTCACCGATTTACAAAATCGTCAGCGGGGAGATGAGGATAATTTTTTAACCCAGCGAGTTGTTGTGATCTGGGATGTACTGCCTGCCTGAAAGAGTGGTGGAAGCAGATCCAATAGAAACTTTCAAAAGGAAATTGGTTATATACTTAAAAGGAAAAAATTTGTAGGTCTATGGGGAAAGAGCTGGGGAGTGGGACTAAGTGGATAGCTCTTTCAAAGAGCTGGCATAGGCAGGATGGGCCGAATATGCTCTGATTCTATGAAAATTCTTGTTGAAGACACTACATGGTTAGTGTACAAGTCATACAGGCAACACTGAAAGGGAACAGTGCAGCTAGGTACACAAAACATTTAAATAATTATGAACAGTAGATTTGTCATGCATCAGATTTTTCTGCGTCCATTTGCAGCTAACAATTTCTTGAGTATTGAGTACACCACACTTGATTTTAACCCCGTGCACCTGACGAGAAGTGGGGGGGTGGGGGGGCGGTGGTGCTGGGGTGTGCGAGGGAGGTGGGCTTAAAATGGAAGCACTTCACCCTAACCGGCTGCAGGTTTTACTTCTGTGTTGCGGGAGGAGGCCGTTTCCTTGGGTCCCCCGGCAGTGCCTTGCTGCTACGCGGATTCTCACTCCCGGCCGTCGCATCATTCCCGCTGGTTTCGGGCGGGAGTCTGATTTGAAGAATTGAAATGAAGCCCGGGTGTTAAAATGGCTCTCGCCTCCAGTGCCCGACTTCCCCTTCCCGCGCCGCAGTTAAAATCATGGCTAACGTGATGGTGAACGCAGTAAAATGTTATTTTCTGGAGGTGCTGTTTCATTGACTTCTGCTCTTGTTCAACTTGCTTGCTGTTGGTTGCACTGGCTTGACATACTGGGAATAGTGTTGTGCCTGAAAATAAAAAAAAAACCATTGGAATACCTGCAGCCACTGGCCTGGCCTAATCCAAGCTATTAATCATAGAAGTACTTTATTTACTGAGGTTCATTCATTGTTCCATGGAGGTACCTAGAGGGTCAATTAGAGACTGCAGACAAGATTTTTCAAAAACACAAGAGGGTCAATTAGACTCTTTGTAATTTTTTTTTGAGAAAGTGGTGATCACGGCTATTGCGCAACAGATGGAGTTTGGAATTTAACAACGTGGCCATTCGATGTCGTCTGTTTGCCGAGAGTAACATATGGTTTCCTGTCAGCCACTGGTCAAGACAGGTAGAGTGTTTTCATCATCGCGACTGGTTCAGAGCAAAGTTCTTTTTGGGTCAGGGCTTACTGTGCAAATGGGGAGTTTTGATGATGGAATATTCTGTTTCCCTTACTGAGGTGCATCATCTATCTCTAGGAGTGGCCTCACTGCTCCTATGTTGGTCCCATCTGCTTTACTTCTGTCAATTACTTACACCTGGCTTTTTGAAGCTCAAAGCTCAAGATAAATCCGATTTTTTAAAAAAAACAAGAGAAGCACGAACAACATTTTTTTTGCCAAGCATATTTTTCATTTTTCTTTAATCTTTATCCATATTTTCCACTGTTTTGGAAAGTAATTGTACCTGTCAGAAATGTTCTATCATGAACCCGTTTCACCAGCACAAACTGAAATGCACTGTGGGTTTGAACAAAGTGCCTTCAGGACAGTATTATCCTATATTAAGTCTGAGCTACTATTTTTATTCTTCTGTGATCAATAAAATGTCTCCTGTGTATTCCGTTCTGTGAAGGAACAACATTGTGCTGGTAGCATTGAGCCGAGACTTTAATAACGTCTTTTTCAATCCCAAGCAAAAGTTGGAAATAGGAAAATAAAGTGTCTTTGGATTACATTAATCTTGATTTCCTCCACTCTCAGGCTTATTATACCCACCTATAAAGTATTGAATAATTTTGGGAAGGTATGTTGTCGGTTTGGAAATTTTGACCAGGGCATTGTGACAATTTTGAAATTCTGCTCACCATGTCTGTTACCCTGATGGCCACATTAACACCCAGGTAGTGAAATAACATCTTAAGTTTGGATGCTTGCTTTAGTTGCAGTTCAATTCCAGTTTGTCACGGTCAACAGTGGTGACTATTTGTACAGATGCGGCAATGAACCTTAATTTTAGGTCACTGGTGATAGTCGCAATGAGCCTTGAACATTTAGAATTTGGATAAAAGGATTAAGTTGCACAGTAACCCCTAGTGAGCTAATGTACCAAATTTGAAACGTTGAGAAGTAGTCTTACCATGTCGCGTCCTTCGCGGTGGAGGTTAGTATCATGTTGTGCAACTAAAGTGTGCGGAAGGTTGGCACATTTTTGCCACGTGACGATCATTACTTCTCGAAGTATAGAAGCCATGAACTGTAGGACTGATTTCACCCATACTTCATTGGCTGTTTCGTGCTTTGGGACTATGTACAGCAGGCACCTCAAAGCACTGGAGAAGTACCACCAATGCTGCCTCTGCAAAATCCTGAAAAGCCATTGGCAGGATAGGCGCATCAACGTCGATGTTCTCTCTCAGGCCAACATCCCCAGCATTGAGGCATTGACCACGCTCGACCAGCTCCAGTGGGCAGGCCACACTGTCCGTATGCCCGATGCTGGACTCTTGAAACAACCACTCTTTGAGCTACGTCATGGCAGGCGAGTCCAAGGAGCGCAGAGAAAACGCTTCAAGAACTCCCTTAAAGCCTCCTTAAAAAATGCAACATCCCCACCGACTCTTGAGAATCTTTGGCCCAAGACCGCTCAAAGTGGAGGAGGAGCATTCGAGAAGGCACTGAGTCTCTTCGCCGGGAGCATGCGGAAACCAAGTACAAAAAGCGGAAGGAACACAAGATAAATCAAGCACCCCACCCTCCAACCACCATCTTCCCTACCTGTGACAGAGACTGCAGATCCTGCATTGGTCTGATCAGTCACCTTAGAACTCATTTTAGTGTGGAAGCAAGTCATCCTCAACTCCGAGGGACTGCCTAAGAAGTTATCGTTTCGGGGTATCCTGAGGTCATGAAAGGCGCAATATAAATGCAACTCTTCTTTAAAAAAATAAAAAAAAATTTCATACATGCTCATGTGACTTGGGCTGCAAACATTTTTGGTGGGCTACCAAACAGAGTATGCAATAAACTAATTGACAATCAAACTAATTGAATTTCTAATCCAATGTTAACTTTGAATTAACTTAGTTACACAATCTGCATTGCATGCTGTTCAGATCTGATCTGAATCAATAGTTCTGTTGCCAACTAGGGTTTTGATATATTTATTTGGCTATGCCGAATGCTACACAAGTGATTAGCACAACCTTGTTTTCATTTTAAGAGATAAACAGTGTTTTTTAATTACTTTTGTATCCTAATCAGCCTTCTGGAGCTCACAAACAGCTGTATTTTTTTTATGAATATGCTGCTTCAAGTGCTAAATAGATCTGCTCTTCTTCAATGCTGTACATAACTTTGTAATGAACCATAGGAAACAAAACATTATTAAAGCATTCTTCACAAAGAGAGTAATGATTTATTGTGAAGCTAACTGCCACATTAGTGGGTGAAAAAAGGTTTAATTGCAATGCAAATTACTACTTGATGTGAATTTGTTAAGAAAATTACTTTCTGCTTTGAGAGAAAAACACCCAGTGTTATTTTACGACTTTCACATCTTAAAGGCCCCTGCAATAGTTTTTAGCTCCTTGTAATAGTCTCAGTCAACTGATCAGAATTGTAAAGGAGCTGCATTAAAATTAACATTTAAATTCTGGTTTCACCGTAAACATCCCTTAGAAGATGAAAAGGGGGATTTAATAATGGGAAATGTGGAAATGGCTGAGACCTTAAACAATTATTTTGCTTCCGTCTTCACAGTGGAAGACACAAAAACCATGCCAAAAATTGCTGGTCATAGGAATGTGAGAAGGGAGGACCTTGAGATGATCACTTTCACTAGGGAGGTAGTGCTGGACAGACTAATGGGACTGAAGGTTGACAAGTCCCCTGGTCCTGATGAAATGCATCCCAGGGTATTAAAAGAGATGGCGGAAGTTATAGCAGATGCATTTGTTATAATCTACCAAAATTCTCTGGACTCTGGGGAGGTACCGGCGGATTGGAGAGCAGCTAATGTAACGCCTCTGTTTAAAAAAGGGGGCAAGCAAAAGGCAGGTAACTATAGGCCGGTTAGTTTAACATCTGTAGTGGGGAAAATGCTTGAAACTATCATTAAGGAAGAAATAGCGGGACATCTGGATAGGAATAGTGCAATCAAGCAGATGCAGCATGGATTCATGAAAGGGAAATCATGTTTAACTAACTTACTGGAATTCTTTGAGGATATAACGAGCATGGTGGATAGAGGTGTACCGATGGATGTGGTGTATTTAGATTTCCAAAAGGCATTCGATAAGGTGCCACACAAAAGGTTACTGCAGAAGATAAAGGTACGCAGAGTCAGAGGAAATGTATTAGCATGAATAGAGAATTGGCCGGCGAACAGAAAGCAGAGAGTCGGGATAAATGGGTCCTTTTCGGGTTGGAAATCAGTGGTTAGTGGTGTGCCACAGGGATCAGTGCTGGGACCACAACTGTTTACAATATACATAGATGACCTAGAAGAGGGGACAGAGTGTAGTGCAACAAAATTTGCAGATGACACTAAGATTAGTGGGAAAGCGGGTTGTGTAGAGGACTCAGAGAGGCTGCAAGGAGATTTGGATAGGTTAAGCGAATGGGCTAAGGTTTGGCAGATGGAATACAATGTCGGAAAGTGTGAGGTCATCCACCTTGGGAAAAAAAACAGTAAAAGGGAATATTATTTGAATGGGGAGAAATTACAACATGCTGTGGTGCAAAGGGACCTGGGGGTCCTTGTGCATGAAACACTTTTTGGTCCTTGTGCATGAATCCCAAAAGGTTAGTTTGCAGGTGCAGCATGTAATCAGGAAGGCAAATGGAATGTTGGCCTTCATTGCGAAAGGGATGGAGTACAAAATCAGGGAGGTGTTGCTGCAACTGTATAAGGTATTGGTAAGGCCGCACCTGGAGTACTGCGTGCAGTTTTGGTCACCTTACTTAAGGAAGGATGTACTAGCTTTGGAAGGGGTACAGAGACGATTCACTAGGCTGATTCGAGAAATGAGGGGGTTACCTTATGATGATAGATTGAGTAGACTGGGTCTTTACTCCTTGGAGTTCAGAAGGATGAGGGATGATCTTATAGAAACATTTAAAATCATGAAAGGGATAGACAAGATAGAGGCAGAGAGGTTGTTGCCATTGGTGGGGGAGACTAGAACTAGGGGGCACAGCCTCAAAATACGGAGGAGCCAATTTAAAACCGAGTTGAGAAAGAATTTCTTCTCCCAGAGGGTTGTGAATCTGTGGAATTCTCTGCCCAATGAAGCAGTTGAGGCTAGCTCATTGAATGTTTTCAAGTCAAAGATAGATAGATTTTTAAGCAATAAGGGAATTAAGGGTTACGAGGAGAGGGCGGGTAAGTGGAGCTGAGTCCACGACCAGATCAGCCATGATCTTATTGAATGGCGGAGCAGGCTCGAGGGGCTAGATGGCCTACTCCTGTTCCTAATTCTTATGTTCTTATGTTCTTATGTGATCAGGCAGAGGTTACCTTAGAAAGTCATGTGACAAAGGTGTTTGGAAAGGGCCAGGAGCTGATGAAGCATGCAAGAGATTCATTTTCATTATATTGAGTGTTGACAAGTAAAAAGATTTGACGAATATTTTTCGTGAAGTTCTAATTTGGACAGTTTAATCTTTAATTAGAAAATCGAGCCCAGATCAATTTTCAGCTGTTGGGAGCTATCAGGGGTGTGAGGCAGAGTCTGCTATGCTAAGAGAAAATCCCTTAACTGATGGTTTATACAAAACTTTGAAGTACTGTTCGGAAGGATGTGAAGGCCTTAGAGAGGGTGCAGGAAAGATGTACAAGAATGGTTCCATGGATGAGGGACTTCAGTTGCGTGGATAGACCGGAGAAGCTGGAGTTGTTTTCCTGAGAGCAGAGAAGGTTGAGAGAAGATTTGACAGAGGTGTTCAAAATCATGAGGGATCTAGACAGATTTTCGAGAGAAACTGTTCCCATTGGCGGACGGGTCGAGAACCAGAAGTCACAGATTTAAGGTGAAGAACCAAAGGTGACATGAGGAAAAACTTTTTTACGCAGCGAGTGGTTGGGATCTGGAATGCACTGCCTGAAAGGGTGGTGAAGGCAGATTCAATCGTGGCTTTCAAAAGGGAATTAGAAAAGTACCTGAAGGAAAAAATTGCAGGGCTACGGAGAAGGGGCGGGGGAGTCGGGCTAGCTGAAGTGCTCTTGCAGAGAGCCGGCACGGGTTTGACGGGCCAAATGGCCCCCACTGTGCTGTAACCATTTGATGATTCGAACTTAACAATGGGTTTTCTAACCTGTCTGATTTGTAAATGCTTTGAATGTTTGGACAAGATTAGGTTGCCACTATTCCATAATGGGCTCTGTGTATTTTTGGTTCAGAAAAAGAACATTCTATAAAGATGTATCTAATTGACTACAATTCTCTTGATTACTTGCTAGAGAAAATGAGGGTCTTTGGGATTGAGTGAAGCAGTGATTTTTTTCTGGTATTAAAACATCACCAAAATCATCCAAAGGCCTTGTTGGCCCGACCGGGAATATACTGTACTGGTTAGGGGGCTCCTTGAAATTTGCAGAACCGTTCCTTGGATGATTCCATGAGAAAGTTTACATGTGGTTTTTGGAAGGATCGGGCTTGATGGATCAAAAGAACTTTTCACTTGAAATGCTTCTTAATGTTATGAAGAATCTGCAACTACAGCTAGAGCTGTGAGTCTAAATCACTGAGATTTTTCATTCATTTGTTGAGGTTTGCTGGAGATGGCTATGTCCTCTTGGGTTGTTTCTCCCAGGAATCTCCTTTAGAATGGGTGTTGTACATTTAAAAGTTTGGATAATGTAGGGAGGATCATGTACACTGATCTTTCCTGATTGTATCCTTATTAACTGTTTTGCCATCTTGGTTTCATCGGTTGGTTTTCGTTTCAGTAATAAAACTACATTGACTTGGGAATTCTGTAAATGCACTCAGATGTCAGTGAAGACTTTTTGATCGTTAACAAGAGCTATTTTGTGGGATAGCACGAGCGTCTTCTACTGCAGGAACTTGTGGTTGCAAGGGGTAATGTCAATGCAAGGTTCCCTGCAAAAACTGAAACGATCCACAGCTTTTATTGTGAATTGTGCAGATTGTGTGTGGTCTCCTGTGTGCAAAGGCTTGTGTGTTCTATTCCCTTTCCACCACCAAGGTTTCGCCCTTTGTACTCTTGAGCACCCTGACCTACACATATCCTACCTGGAACACTGACTAATGACACTGTACCTGTGAGCACAGTAGAAATGGCCAAACGCGACCGCTGAACATCCATCTTGCTGACCCCAAGTGTACAAGTGCCAAAGTAGCACCACTGCCTGCTGCCTTCTGGTTAATTATACCACCATCTTGTGAATTATCCTTGCAAATTGGCCTGCCTTTGTTGCATGCCATTTTAAATCCACATTCTTAGTTTTTAGTTCTGATGAGCTAATAATAGACGAATTCCGCATTGGATGGGATGCTGTTGTAGATATTGAGAGCAAAAAGATTTATCACAGTTTTGACAAAATGATTTGTCTCACTAGTTGGTACAAACTTTTGTTCCATGGGAGGAGCTGAAAAATAGACCTTAAAATAGTATTTATTATTAGGTTCAGAACTTGAAAGGATCAGGTAAAAGCAGCAGCAAACGACTGTAAAACAGCCTGAAGTGCTGTAGTTACTTTATCATTACCAAGCACAAAAGTGACATATTGCACAGATATTTATATCGGTAGATGATTTTAGATATCATCATATTTGGTGTAGATATTTTATGGACTATTAATTTAGATGTGTATGTATCACGAGGTTCTTAGTTGCATGTCCACACAGGCCACTACTGCATTAACATGGGAATACAAATTGTCTTGTTTTTATACAGCAGAACTGATGCTATCATTTAATGTATGTCCCAATTAAGTCCTTTTTACAAGGCGCATCTACTCAAAGTGTGACATTCGGATGCACCAGCATACAGCAGAAGACACGAGACCGATACATGTACGTGAAATATTCCGATTCATGCTGTGGTTTTCATATAGCAGCTGGCAACTTTTGAACTGTGAAAAAAAAATCAGGTCAATAATTTGTTTCTATCTTCTGAACCACACAGTGATGGCAGATGCTAAATAAATACCAGCTTACAGTAAATCGGGTAATAAGCTGTTTCAGAAGAACAGGTTGAGCCTCCCTTATCCGGGACTCCCTTATCCCGCAGCACCCGCTGTCCGGCACCATTCACAGCCGCTCCGACATGAACAAATTGAAGTCCTTCCTCGCTGCCCATTCCCGCAATCGTTGGCCTGACCCCGCGATCCACCGCCCCTCCACCCCCCCATGATCTCTCTGCCACACTCCCAGCCCCAAGCCAGCCAGCCCCGATATCCCCTTGCTCAGTACCTGTACCATCCAATTTAACGTGACCGCCCCTTGTCTGGAAAATTCCCTTATCCGGCACAGGCCAGGTCCTGAGGGTGCCAGATAAGAGAGGTTCAACCTGCACCATGAAGTGGACAATGTATTATTCTGCTGCTGAGGGGGATCTATGTATTTTTAAGGCTGAAAAATCTCTTAAGTAAACAGAGGCTCAGGTCAGAGGTTAATTATTGTTTGATTTGGAAACTTTATGGATTGGATAGTCCGTTAAGTCTCATACTTTTACATCAATGACTGGCTTTCTATTTAAAAAAAAATGTTTTATATCTTTAACAAAGTACGCCATCTGGTGTGTGACGGACATACACTAAGCAGTGTTCCCGTGAAGCTGCGGGCCGTGCAATGGTCTGGAGTTCCCTCGCAGGCTGCTCGCCGGCTTTACAACGCAAGAAACCCCGCATGTGTGAAAAATTTAAATAGGCCGTGCAGCCAGTTAAAGGGACCTCACACCTAAAAAAAAATTAGAGGGCTAAGTGTGTTTTTTAAAGTACCTATACATTATGTTAAAAATATTGTGTATAGGCAGACGTCCTGTCCCAAATAATTAACCTCCTGTTGTCACGCTTTTTCAACAATGAAGAATCTGCTCACTCCAGCAAAGCCCACAGAGAAATCGCACGACGATTTGTGCACACTGGTCCGAGAGAATTTGAACCCGAAGGAAAGCGTTCTGATGGCGAGGTACCGATTCTACACCTATTAAAAGGTCTGAAGGCCAGGAAATGGCGAGTTATGTCACCGAGCTAATACGCCCTGCAGGCCATTGCGAATTTGAAGGACATATGGAGCACATACTCAGAGACTTTCTCGTACTTGCCATTGGCCACGAAACCATACTTCGCAAACTTTTGAATGTAGAGACCCCAAGCTTGAGGAAGGCCATAGCGACAGCCCAAGCATTCATTGGCACCAGTGACAAGATGAAGCAAATCTCTCAGCACACAAGTGCTGCTACAAGTACTGTGAACTATTGTGTTCCTACCACAGATGAGGCTGCACACAGGGAGGTGAAAGTAACATTGACCTCAGTCTTTAATAAGACACTCCAGAGTGAGGAACAGGCCTTAGGGGGCCGGCTTATATACAGTGCTCCCAAGGGATGCTGGGATCCTTTGGGACTTCAGGGGATGAGCTCCCTGGTGGCGGAACATGAGAGTGCATGCTTTACAGATACACAACATCACTCCCTGCCCCCAAAGTCAAAGTGAAAACTATTTACAAGGTGAGGCAGTCGGGAGCCTTTCTTTCCCTGGTGGACTGTCTCGGTACAAATGTCTGTTCTGGTGTGTTGGCTGTGCCCTCGCTGGGCTGGCGTGTTGTTGGCCCTGCAGGGCTGCTAGGTGAGCCTGGCCTTGCTGGGCTGTTGGGCGTGATGGGTTCAATTTCCTGGTCCGGCGTGGTGTCGTCGATCCTTTGGGTGTGTATTGTGGGCTCGAAAAAGGTGGTGTCTGCTGTAAGTTGTTCAGGGCAGTCTGTGAACCGCAGTGTCGTTTGGTCCAGGTGCTTTCTGCAAATTTGTCCATTGTCTAGTTTGACTACAAACACCCTATTCCCTTCTTTAGCTATCACCGTGCCCGCGATCCACTTGGGAACATGTCCATAGTTTAGCTCATACACAGGGTCATTCAGATCAATTTCCCGTGACACAGTGGCGCGACCATCATTTACATTTTGTTGCTGCCGCCTGCTCTCTACCTGATCATGCAGGTTGGGGTGAACCAGCGAGAGTCTGGTTTTAAGTGTCCTTTTCATGAGTAGCTCAGCCGGGGGCAGCCCTGTGAGCGAGTGGGGTCTCGTGCGGTAGGTGATTAGTACTCGGGACAGGCGGGTTTGGAGTGAGCCTTCTATGACTCATTTAAGGCTCTGTTTGATGGTTTGTACTGCCCGCTCTGCCTGCCCATTGGAGGCTGGTTTAAACGGGGCCGAGGTGACATGTTTGATCCCATTGCGGGTCATGAATTCTTTAAATTCGGCACTGGTGAAACATGGCCCGTTGTCACTGACCAGCAGGCTGTGGGTGGCAAACATGGCCCTCAGGCTTTCAATGGTGGCAGTGGCAGTGCTTCCCGACATTATTTCACATTCAATCCATTTTGAAAAAGCATCCACCACCACCAGGAACATTTTATCGAGAAACGGGCCCGCATAGTCGGTATGGATCCTCGACCATGGTCTGGAGGGCCAGGACCACAAACTTAGTGGTGTCTCTCTGGGCGCGTTGCTCAACTGAGCACATACGCTGCATTGCCATACACAGGACTCTAAGTCAGAGTCGATATCGGGCCATCACACGTGGGATCTGGCTATCGCTTTCATCATTACTATACCGGGGTGTGTGCTGTGGAGATCCGAGATGAACGTCTCCCTGCCCTTTTTTGGTAGCACTACGCGGTTACCCCACAACAGGCAGTCTGCCTGAATGGACAGCTCGTCCTTTCGTTGCTGGAACCACTTGATTGGCTCTTGCATGTCAACGGGGATGCTGGCCCAGCTCCCATGCAGTACACAATTTTTTATTAGGGACAGCAGAGGATCTTGGCTGGTCCAAGCCCTAATCTGGCGGGCCGTGACAGGTGATTTATCATTTTCAAACGCTTCCATGACCATCAACAAGTCTGCGGGCTGCGCCATTTCCACCCCCATGGTGGCAATGGTAGCCGACTGAGAGCATCCGCACAGTTCTCGGTGCCTGGCCTGTGGCGGATGGTATACGCTGATAGCGCGAGTGCCCACCTTTGTATGCGGGCTGAGGCATTAGTATTTATTCCCTTGTTTTCAGTGAACAGGGATGTGAGGGGCTTGTGGTCGGTTTCCAGCTCAAATTTGAGGCCAAACAGGCATTGATGCATTATCTTTACCCCGAACACACACGTTAATGCCTCTTTCTCAATCATGCTGCAGGCCCAATTGGCCTGAGACAAGCTCCTGGAAGCATAGGCGAGAGGTTGCAACTTCCCCACAATGTTAGCTTGTTGTAATACACACCTGACTCCGTACGACGATGCATCACATGCTAGCACAAGTCTTTTACACAGGTTATACAATACAAGCAGCTTGTTGGAGCATAAAATGTTTCTGGCTTTCTCAAAAGCAATTACTTGTTTTTTTCCCCATACCCAGTTCTCACCTTTACGCAATAGCACATGTAGGGGCTCTAAAAGGGTGCTTTACCCCGGTAGGAAGTTACCAAAATAGTTGAGGAGTCCCAGGAACGACCGCAGCTCCGTGACGTTCTGTGGCCTGGGCGCATTCCTGATAGCCTCTGTCTTGGTGTCTGTGGGCTGAATGCCGTCCGACGTGATCTTTCTCCCCCAAAACTCCACTTCTGTTGCCATGAAGAGGCATTTCGACCTCTTCAGCCGAAGCCCTACGCGATCCAGTCGCTGGAGGACCTCCTCCAGGTTTTGTAAGTGCTCGGCGGTGTCCCGACCCGTGACCAATATGTCGTCCTGAAAGACCACCGTGTGTGGTACCGACTTGAGTAGGCTCTCCATGTTTCTCTGTAAGATCGCTGCAGCTGACCGAATTCCAAACGGGCATCTGTTGTAAGATGAACAGTCCCTTGTGCGTGTTGATGCAGGTGAGGCCCTTCAAAGACTCCTCCAGTTCCTGTGTCATGTAGGCCGAAGTCAGGTCGAGCTTGGTGAATGTCTTGACTCCTGCCAGCGTCGCAAATAGGTTGTCTGCCTTAGGTAGTGGGTATTGGTCCTGTAGCGAGAAACGATTCATAGTTACTTTATAATCGCCGCAAATCCTGACCGTGCCATCACTTTTGAGTACTGGAGCAATCGGGCTGGCCCAATCGCTGAATTCCACTGGGGAGGATGATGCCCTCGCGTTACAGCCTGTCGAGCTCGATTTCCACTCTCTCTCATCATGTGCGGTACTGCTCGCGCCTTGTGGTGAATGGGTCTTGCCTCTGGGACCAAGTGGATCCGCACCTTCGCCCCGGAAAAGTTTCCAATGCCTGGCTCAAAAAGGGAAGGAAATTTGTAACAACCTGGGTACGTGAGGCCTTATCGACATGTGATAGCGCTCGGATGTCATCCCAGTTCCAGCGGATTTTGCCCAGCCAGCTCGTTCCAAGCAGTGTGGGGCCATCGCCCGGGACAATCTAGAGTGGCAGTTTGTGCACCATGCCCTCGTAGGTGAACTTGACCATGGCGCTGCCCAGGACCGTGATAAGCTCTTTGGTGTACGTTCTCAGTTTCGTGTGGATGGGGCTCAGGGCTGGTCTGAATGTCTTGTTGCACCACAGTCTCTCAAACATCTTTTTACTCATGATGGATTGGCTAGCGCCAGTGTCCAATTCCATGGCTACGGGTAAGCCATTCAATTTAGCATTATAGGTGGACATTTCGTCGAAAATGTGTGCACCACGTGTACTTCAGCATCTGCGTCCTCTCTCTGAGGCTCGAAATTGCTTTGATCCAGCATGGACCGATCTTCCTCTGCCACGTGGTGGTTAGCAGGTTTTGCAGAGCTTGCAGCTTGTTTGCAAGCTCGTTGGAGGTGCCCCATTGTTTCACAGCTCTTGCAAACATACTCTTTGAAGCGGCATGAATAGGCTGAATGGAAGCCTCCACAACACCAACAAGGTGTGAATTCCCTTGCATTCATCCTTTGTTGGGGACTCTGGGTCACCTGAGGCCTGTTGGCAGTTGCAGACTCGTGGGTTCTGCCCTGTACATTTCTGCTCACAAACACAGTTCCAGTTAATTTATGAACATTGCTAGCACTTGTGTGCTGAGAGATTTGTTTGGTGTTATCACTGGTGGACATAAACGCCTGTGCTATCGCAATGGCCTTACTGAGGGTCGGTGTCTCTACAGTCAAAAGTTTTCGTTGGATGGCCTCGTGGCCAATGCCCAGTACAAAAAAGTCTCTGAGCATTTGCTCCAGGTAGCCATAAAACTCACATTGTCCTGCAAGTCGCCTTAGCTGAGCGACGTAGCTCGCCACTTCCTGACCTTCACATCGCTGGCACGTGTAGAACCAATACCTCGCCATCAGCATGATCTCCCTCGGGTTAAGATGCTCCCGAACCAGTGTACACAGCTCCTCATACGCCTTATCTGTGGGTTTCACCGGAGCCAGAAGGTTCTTCATGAGGCTGTAGGTCGGTGCCCCACAGACTGTGAGGAGGACCGCTCTCCTTTTTGCAGCGCTTCCTCCTCCGCCCAGCTCATTGGCTGCAAAGTACTGGTCTAGCCATTCGACATAGGCTTCCCAGTCCTCACCCTTCGAGAACTTCTCCAGGATGTCCACAATTTGCTGCATCTTTGCGTTGGATTCGTATTCTCGTCGCCAGTTATTGTGTTCCTAACACAGATGAGGTTGCACACAGGGAGGTTAAAGTAACAGTGACCTCAGTCTTTAATAAGACACTCCAGAGTGAGGAACAGGCCTTTGGGGCCAGCTTATATAGAGTGCTCCCAAGGGATGCTGGGATCCCTTGGGACTTCAGAGGATGAACTCCTGGTGGCGAAACATGGGAGTGCATGCTTGACAGATACACAACATGAACAAAGTGATGTTGTTTTCAAATCGTAACGTACACAGCAGGTCACACATACCTGCAGCTGCACGTCTGCAGATGTCTGAGTCCACCATCAATGGTGATGAATGCAAGGCCATTAACACCTTTTTGGCGATGCGGGGGTGATCATCGTTTGCATTCATGCCGAATCAAAGGGTACGTTTGCAAGGGCTGTGGAACAATGAGACACCTCCAACGAGTGTGCAGGCGAGCTGCAAAGCCTGTTAAACCTTCAAACCATCATGTTGCAGAGGAGGACAGATCCTCGCAAGATCACAACGAACCAGAGCCTCAGATCGAGGAGGCAGAGGTGCATGGGGTGCACACATTCATCACGAACTGTCCGCCGATAATGCTGAATGTTGAACTAAATGGACTCCCGGTGTCAATGGAGCTGGACACGGATGCGAGCCAGTTCATCGTGGGCAAAAAGACTTTCGAAAGGTTGTGGTGCAACAAGGCCTCAAGGCTAGTCTTAACTCCAGTTTGCACGAAACTAAGAACTTACATGAAAGAACTGATTCCTGTAATCAGCAGTGCTACCTATAAAAGTCTCCTACGATGGAGCGGTGCAATAGCTACCACTCTGGGTGGGAAAGATACGCTGGAACTGGGACGACGTCCGAGCGCTATCGCCCGCTGATGGCACTTCGTGTGCCCAGTTCTTAAACAAATTTCCTTCGCTGTTCGAACCAGGCGTTGGGAAATTCCAAGGAGCAAAAGTGCAGATCCACCTAATTGCGGGCGCGCGACCCATCCATCACAAGGCGAGAGCAGTACCGTACATAATGAGAGAAAGGGTACAGATCGAGCTAGACCGTCTGCAAAGAGAGGTCATCATTTCCCCGATCGAGTTCAACGAGTGGGCTAGTCCTATCGTCCCAGTCCTCAAGGGAGACGGCACCATCAGAATCTGTGGCGATTACAAAGTAACTGTCAATCGTTTCTTCCTGCAGGACCAATACCCACTACCAAAGGCCGACGACCTCTTTGCAACGCTGGCGGGAGGAAAGACGTTCACGAAGCTGGATCTGACTTCAGCCTACATGACGCAGGAACTGGCGGAATCATCGAAGGCCCTCACCTGCATCAACACGCATAAAAGTCTTTTTGTTTATAACAGATGCCCATTTCGAATCCGATCAGCTGCGGCGATATTCCAGAGAAACATGGAAAGTTTACTGAAGTCGGCCCCGCACACCGTGGTCTTGCAGGACGACATCTTGGTCACAGGTCGGAACACAATGGAGCATCTGCAGAACCTGGAGGAGGTTCATAGTCAACTCAACCGCATGGGTCTCAGGTTAAAACGCTCAAAGCGCGTTTTCCTGGTGCCCGAAGTGGAGTTCCTGGGAAGGAGGATTGCTGCGGACGGCATCAGGCCCACCAACGCGAAGATGGAAGCAATCGCGAATGCACCGAGGCCACAGAACATGATGGAGCTGCGGTCATTTCTGGGACTCCTGAACTACTTTGGTAACTTCTTACCGGGTCTCAGCACACTGTTCGAATCACTGCATGTCTTACTACGAAAAAGGGACGAATGGGTTTGGGGCAAAAGCCAAGAAAATGCCTTTGTAAAAGCGAGAAAATTGTTATGCTCAAACAAATTGCTTGTGTTGTATGATCCATGTAAGTGTTTGGTACTAGCATGTGATGCGTCATCATGGCGTCGGGTGTGTATTGCAACAAGCTAATGATTTCAGGAAACTGCAACCAGTTGCTTTTGCATTCAGGAGTCTGTCTCAGGCTGAGAGAGCCTACAGCATGATGAGAAAGAAGCATTAGCGTGTGTCTATGGAGTAAAGAAAATGCATCAATACCTGTTTGGGCTAAAATTCGAATTGGAAACTGACCACTTATATCCCTGTTCTCCGAAAGTAAAGGGATAAATACCAACGCATCGGTCCGCATCCAGAGATGGGCGCTCACGATGTCCGTATACAACTACACCATCCGCCACAGGCCAGGCACAGAAAACTGCGCCAATGCTTTCAGTAGGCTGCCATTGCCCACCACGGGGGTGGAAATGGCGCAGCCCGCAGATCTAGCCATGGTTATGGAAGCAAATGAGAGTGAGCAATCACCGTCACTGCCCGGCAGATCAAAACCTGGACAAGCCAGGACCCCTTATTTGGCCCAAGTTTCGAGCCGCGCCTAGAACGGCGCAGTCCCGACCTGGACGCCCGTTTTTCGCGCCACAAAGTGCGCCTAAAAAAAACTTCCAGCTTCTCCAGCTCCCTACAGATCGTTTGCAGCTCGGCGCAGCGCAGTACGAGCAGTAGGGGGCGGAGCCAGGTCCCTGCGCTGAGAACAGTGCCTGGACCTCTGCACATGCGCGCTACAGTGGGCGCGCATGTGCAATAGCTCCAGGCGCCTAAAACTGTGTGGGAGGGGCCGAAGCATGCAGCTCCTAGCCCTCTGCTAATGGCCTCACTGGGGCTGCGTGAATAAGGCTCCTCCCACGGCCAGCTCCTGCTTCCTCCCGACCCGACTCGACTCCCGCTTCCCGCCCTCCACCTCCGGACCGGACCCGACACCGACCCGACTCCCGCTTCCCCCCACCCTCCCCCAGCCCCTGGACCCGACCCGACCCCGACACCGACCCGACTCCCGCTTCCCCCGCCTCCGGACCGGACCCGACACCGACCCGACTCCCGCTTCAGAATCCCCCCGCCCCCGGACTGGACCCGACCTGACCTCCCTCCCCCCGACCTGACCTCCCTCTCCCTCCCTCCCCCTGACCCGAACCGACCTCCCTCCCACCACCCCCCCGACCCGACCCGTGATCCCGACCCGACGCCACCTACCTGTAAATCTGGTGCTGGGGACAGGCCCTGCCCGAAGTCTTGGGCCCTGCCTGAAGTCTCGGGCCCGGCCGGGCCCGGCCCGTTCAGCCTCCCTCCCCCTTCTCCTCCCCCCCCCCCCCCATCTCCTCCCCCCCCCTCATCTCCTTTTCCCCCCCCCCCCAATCTTTTCACCTCCCCTCCCCCTTCTCCTCCTCCCCCCTCCCACTTCTCCTTCTCTCCCCTCCTCCCCCTCCCCCTTCTCCTCCTCCCCCTCCCCCCTCCCCCTTCTCCTTCTCCCCCCTCCCCTTCTCCCCCCATCCCGCCCCCTTCCCTCCCTCTGCTTCCCCCCTTACTCCCTCTACCCCCCTCCTCCCCCTCCCCTCGCTGTCAGAAACACAGACACTGACAGACACAGAATGAGAGACAGACAGACAGAGAGATAGAGACACTGACAGAAACACACTGGGGGGAGGGAGGGGGGCATCCCAGCACGCTGTTGGAGGGCTCCCGGTGCTGCAGTCGGTAAGTAGAAAATGTTTTATTTATTGATTTTTTTTTAATGTTTCTTATTAATTTTTTTTGATTGATTTATTGGTTGATTTATTGATGTTTTTATCATTTATTATTGATGATGGCTCTTTATTTGTAAAACTGAAGTGTTTAATGTTTGTTAACTTCCCTTTAAGCCCCCCCCCCCCTCCATTCCCTACGCCTGATTTGTAACCTATGCCTGATTTTCTAAAGTGTAGACAAGGTTTTTTCGAGCGCACAAAAATCTTCACTAACTCCATTCTAAGTTAGTTTGGAGTAAGTTTTCACTGACGAAACTTTGAAAACAGGCATAAGTGGCTGGACACGCTCCCTTTTGAAAAAAAAATTCTGTTCCAAAGTGAAACTGTTCTAACTGACTAGAACTGGAGCAAACTAAATGCCGAGAATTCCGATTTCTAAGATACTCCGTTCTACACCAGTTGCTCCTAAAAATCAGGAGCAAATCATGGCGAAACTTGGGGCCATTATCTCTAGTCACGGGAGCTGGTCCAGTGTCCCAGTGGAAATGCAGGAAGAGATAAAGCCATTCCAGTGGCACAAAGATGAAATGTCTTTACAGGCAGATGGCCTTCTGTGGGGCAGTTGAGTAGTGGTCCCCAAGAAGGGCAGAGACACCTTCATCAATGACCTCCACAGTATCCACCCAGGCATCATAATGATGAAAGTGACAGCCAGATCCCACATGTGATGGCCCGGTATCAATGCGGACTTAGAGCCCTGCGTTCACAGATGTAATACATGCTCGCAGTTAAGCAATGTACTCAGGGAGGCCTCCAAACCGTGGTCTAGGGTACACATCGACTATGCAGGCCCGTTCTTGGGTAAAATGTTCCTTGTGGTTATAGACGCGTACTCCAAGTGGATTGAATGTGAGATAATGTCGGCTAGCACGTCCGCTGCCACTACTGAAAGCCTGCGGGCCATGTTTGCCACACACGGCCTACCCAATGTCCTGGGAAGTGACAACAGGCCATGTTTTACCAGTGCTGAGTTCAAAGAATTCGTAACATGATCAAACATGTCACATCTGCCCTGTTTAAACCAGCGTCCAATGGTCAGGCAGAGAGAGCAGTGCAAACCATCAAGCAAGGCTTGAAGAGGGTAACTGAAGGCTCACTGCAGACTCGCCTATCCCGAGTCCTGCTCAGCTACCGCACGAAACCCCACTCACTGGGATCCCAGCTGCTGAACTGCTCATGAAAAGAGCACTTAAGACAAGGCTCTCGTTAGTTCACCTTGATCTACATGAACAGGTAGAGAGCAGGCGGCTTCAACAAAGTGCATACCATGATAGCGCAAATGTGTCACGCGAGATTGAAATCAATGATCCTGTATTTGTATTGAATTATGGACAAGTCCCAAGTAGCTTCCCGGCACTGTCGTGGCCAAAGAGGGGAGCAGGGTGTTTCAGGTCAAACTTTCAAATGGACTCATTCATCGGAAGTACTTGGACCAAATCAAACTCAGATTCATGGACTATCCTGAGCAACCCACCTTGGACCCTACTTTTTTTGATCCCCCAACACACACACCAGTGGCAACCGGCATCACGGTTGACTACGAAGCAGAACCCATCATCCACAGCAGCCCAACAGGGCCCAACACACCAGGCAGCCCCAGCAAGGCCAGCTGCACAGCAGCCCTGCGAGGGCTCAACAAATGATTCAACAACAGCAGCTTTCACACCGAGACGATCAACCAGGGCAGAAAGGGCCCCAGATCGACTCACATTGTAAATAGTTACACTATTAACTTTTGGGGTGCAGGGGTGGTGGTGTTATATATGTACACGTGTATTTACTCTGTACAGCCACCAGAGGGCTCATCCCCTGGAGTCCCATAATCCCTTGGGGGCACAGGTATTAAAGGAGGCTTCACAGGTTGGCGAGGCACTCTGGAGACCTGCAATAAAAGACTAAGATCACACTTTACTTTGAGCTCACAGTGTTCAGTCTGACTCTTTCTCCATACATTACAGATAGTGATAGACTTCAAGAGGACATAGACAGGCTGGTGGAATGGGCAACACGTGGCAGATGAAATTTAACGCAGCAAAATGCAAAGTGATACATTTTGGTAGGAAGAATGCGGAGAGGCAATATAAACTAAAGGGTACAATTCTCACAGCAGTTCATGAACAGAGAGATCTGGGGGTATATGTGCACGCATTGTTGAAGGTGGCAGGGCAGGTTGAGAAAGTGGTTAAAAAAGCATACGAGATCCTGGGCTTTATAAATAGAATTATGGAGTACAAAAGCAAGGCAGTTATGATGAACCTGTATAAAACACTGGTTCGGCCTCAAGTGGAGTATTGTGTCCAATTCTGGACTCCGCACTTTAAGAAAGATGTGAAGATCTTCGAGAGGGTGCAGAAAAGATTTACGAGAATGGTTCCAATGATGGATAGACTGGAGAAGCTGTGGTTAATCTTCTTCGAGCAGAGAAGGTTGAGAGGAGATTTGATAGAGGTGTTCAAAATCATGAGAGGTCTAGACAGAGTAGATAGAGAAAAAGTGTTCCCATTGGCAGAATGGCAGAAAGGTTGAGAACCAGAGGACACAGATTTAAGGTGATTGGCAGAAGAATCAAAGGTGACATGAGCAAGAACTTTTTTACACAGCGAATGGTTAGGATCTGGAATGCACTGCCTGAAAGGGTGGTGGAGGCAGATTCAATCGTAGCTTTCAAAGGGAATTAGATAAGTACCTGAAGGAAAAAAAATTGTAAGGCTACGGGGAAAAGGTGTAGCTGAAGTGTTCTTGCTGTGAGAGCCTACATGGTTTTGATGGGCCGAATGGCCTCCTGTTCTGTGACCATTCTATGATTCCATCTGGAACTTTGCCTGACAGAGTGCACTCAACATACTGTGTGATGTAACTGTTTGGGAAATTATGAATTTTGTAAAATGTCACAAGAGAATTGATCCACATTGACGGCTTTGCTCTTTAACTACCATGGGCAATGCCATCTGAGATTTATTGAGGCAAATCTATCATTGCGTTGTTCGTAGTACGTGAGATGATACAAGTACAGGACTATTGTACTATATAATCTATAATATATTATTCTGCTATTCTGCAGTTGTGTCCGTTTCGGGACTGAAGTCTAAGGGCAGGGAAGTGGACCTAAGTCCATGATCAGATCAGCCATGATCGTATTAAATGGCGGAGGAGGCTTGAGGGGCCATATGGCCTACTCCTGCTCCTATTTCTTATGTTCTTATGTAATCAAAGCCTCGGGTATATCAGAACTCAAATGTTTGATGAAGAAATTGCGGGAAATGGAAAATGCTTCATGTTTCAGACTCTAGGTTAGAAATTCCCAGCATGAAGTGATGGCTTTCTTTTTCTTTGGATATTGCTTTGTACCTGTAACAGTTTTTAATGTCTGGTGTGTCATCTGGAGTGTGCCTGACAGAGTGCACTCAACATACTGTGTGATGTCATTGTTTGGAAAATTACGAATTTTGTAAAATGTCGCAAGAGAATTGATCCACATTGACGGTGAGAAAATGATGCGTTTACCTAAAATCTGAAAATTGATCACAGTTCAGTAACACGGACAAAACCAGAAAACATCATCATCATCATCATCATCGTCATCATCATCATCATAGGCAGTCCCTTGGAATCGAGGAAGACTTGCTTCCACTCCCAAAGTGAGTTCTCTGGTGGCTGAACAGTCCAATACGAGAGTCACAGACCCTGTCACAGGTGGGACAGACATTTGTCGAGGGAAGGGGTGGGTGAGGCTGATTTGCCGCGCGCTCCTTCCGCTGTCTGCGCTTGACCTCTTTGCGTTGAGATTCGAAGAACTCAACGCCCTCCCTCGGGTGGTCTTCTGCCAGGGTCTCCCAGGTGTCAGTGGTGATGTCTCACTTTACCAGGGAGGCTTTGAGGTGTCCTTATAATGCTTCCGCTGCCCACCTTGGGCTCGCTTACCATGACGGAGCTCCGCATAAAGCATTTCCTTAGGGGAGTCTCGTATCTGGCATACGAACTGTGTGGCCTACCCAGTGAAGCTGATCGAGTGTGGTCAGTGCTTCAATACTGGGAATGTTAGCCTGGAAGAGGACACTGATGTTGGTGTGCCTGCCCTCCCAGGGGATTTGCAGGATCTTGTGGAGACATCGTTGTTGATATATCTCCAGCGACTTGAGATGCCTTCCATACATCGTCCATGCCTCAGACCCATACAGGAGGGCGGGTATTACAACAGCCCTGTAGACCATGAGCTTGGTGGTAGATTTAAGGGCCAGGTCTTCAAACACTCTTTTCCTCAGACGGCCGAAGGCTGCACTGGCGCACTGGAGGCGATGTTGAATCTTCGCATCAATGTCTGCCTTTGCTGATAAGAGGCTCCCGAGATAGGGAAATAGTCCACGTTGTCGAGGGCCGCACCGTGAATCTTGATGGTCAGAGGGCAGTGCTGTGCGGCGGGGCCAGACTGGTGAAGGATCTTTGTCTTACGGATGTTAAGCCTAAGGCCCATGCTTTCATATGCCTCAGTGAATACATTGACTATATCCTGGAGTTCAGCCTCAGAATGTGCGCAAACGCAGGCATTGTCCGCGTACTGCAGCTCAATGACAGAGGTTGGGGTGATCTTGGACCTGGCCTGGAGGAGCCGTAGGTTAACATGGCAAACACTCGGCAGGTCAGATACGCAAGAAAATAAGAATTAGGAGCATGAGTAAGCCATTCGGCCCCTCGAGCCCGCTCTGCCATTCAATAAGAACTTTTACCTCACTCCACCTTCCTGCCTTTTCCCCATATCCATTGATGCCCTTAGTGTCCAAAATCTATTGACCTTTGTCTTGAATATACTCAATGGCTGAGCATCCACAGCCCTCTGGGAATTCCAAAAATTCACCACCCTCTGAGTAAAGAAATTTCTCCTCATCTCAGTCCTAAATGGCCGCACCGTCTCCTGAGACTGTGACCCTCTAGTTCCAGACTCGCCAGCCCAGGGAAACAGCCATGTAGCTTAGGGAGTCTCGTATGGAGAGAATAAGCAACTGGCTGAAGCTCTGATAAAGGGTTCATACCTGAAAGTCAACGTGTCTGTTCTCTCCACAGATGCTGCCTGATCTGGGTGTTTTCAACATTTTATATCGTCGGCACGGGCACGATGGACCAAAAATGGTCTTCTTCCGTGCTGTAACCATTCTGTGATTCTATGATTCTACTTGCATACATTTTTACAACTCAGGAACTGGCCTTTCAGCCGAACTGGTCTATGCCGATGTTTATGCTTCACAAGAGCCTCTTCCCACCCTACTTCCATCTCACCCTATTCGCATGTCGTTCTATTCCTTTCTCCCTCATTTACTCACCTAGCACCCCCTTCCCTTTAAGGTGTCTGTTTTTGTTTCAGATTTCCAGCGTATGTTGTTTTTTTGAATTTAGTTTATACAGTAACACAGGATATTGTGTGAAAACAGTTGAAAAACTGATCACGGCTTAACTTAATTTTCCTTTGATCTTGGAGAATGGAAAAGATTGCTGACCAATGTGTTGTTGATTGGCATTTAAAAATGGAAAGGTGCATCAGGGAAAGTTTATCCTCTAATTAAACTGGCTCTAGCATTGAGTATTTTTTTAATTTAAGGAAAAGTTTTGTTAGCTAGGGGCATAAACGAACTGTTCAAGGAGAGGACAGAGACACCTTGTGTTGAAAAGTCCTATGTGGCCGCTTACTACAAATAATCAAACTAGTGACCCTGGGTAAAGCCATAAATAGCACAATAACATGTTTAGTGCACAGTCGGTGAAAGCACGGTAACTCAATCAGCTTGTCTCCTGGTGAATGGGGAACAAAAATGCCAATCTGTTGTTACTTCCTGCAAAATATTCTGGCTATATGGTGTTTTAATGCTGTTATGTCATGGAAAGCATGTTGTTGTGCTATATGGTAGGACGATCGTCCAATAAGTCTTGTATTTTTAGACTTTTTTTTGAATTTCATTGTGTTTGATTCTGTTCCAGTTACACGCATCAACATTTAAGTAAAATATGAAACCTTCACTGTTGAAAATCATTTCCAAAATTTAGATTGTGGATACAACTCAAAACCATTAATCACTGTTAACACTATGGAAACATTCCACTAATGGGGGTCACTGGATGTCTGTGTGTCATTTTAAACCGATCTCTGCTCTGAGTGCTGGCAACTACTTGTCCAGCTTCCGGTCATTGCGATTTCATTTTTACAGACAGTTTGTCCAGGAAAAGTCTGGATTGTGAAATTGTTTTAAGGAATGAACTAATCTAATGCATAAAACTTAAGACAAGAAGTACACAAATTCTGGCTCCCTACGTAGAGAATAAACTAATCATATTTTGCTATTCAGTGAGAATGCCAATTTGAGGTGATGTAAGTTTGTAATGACGTATTTCAAAAGCTCCCTGATGTTTCTGCACATGGAACTGACATGATATCAATTTTAAATTATCTTTCCATCTCAAGGTTTTCCTAGGTCATGTGCTGTGCCTCTGAGCAAGGGTTACCTGCTCCAAGGCCTCCAAGAATCTCATTGCTGAACCACCTACCTGAAGGTGTGCAAGAGCTTTCTGAATGACCCATTCACTAGTTTTCTTCACTTTTCTGTAATTAACCACCTGGCTTCAGCTCTGTTCGTCATCCTGATAAGATGCCAGGAACTGGGAATGCATTTAAGAAGGAAAGAAAAAAGTTACATTTATACAGTGCCTTTTGCATCTTCAGGACATCCCAAAGGGCTTTGCAGACAATGAATTCTGTTTGAAGTGTGGTCACTGTAGCTTTGTAGGCAAATGCAGCAGTCAATTTGTGCATAACAAGATGCAACAAACAGCAACAAGACATATAATTGGTCACTGTTTTTGGTGGTGTTGATTGAGGCATACATGTTGGCCAGGACTTTTGGTGATTTCCACAGCTGCCCTAAGATCTTTTACATCCACCTGAACTGGCAGACTGGACCTTGGTTTTGAAGCTGCGGCACTTTCCCAAGCTTGATTACTTGCTCAAGTCCTAGAATACGGCTTGAACCACCCAGAAATGAAAGCACTACTGACGAGAAGGCATAACTGGACGGAACAATGATAGATAAAATGTAATGCAGGCAAGTGTAAAGTACTGTAAATAGGATGAATGTATGGGTGATATAAGTACTCCATGAATGGTGATGAAACAGCTCATGGTTAAACTGACAGATGTGGAAGTTTTAGCGCTTTGAAGTTACTTATGCTCCATTTAAGCTGCCATTCGTCACATCAGTCATCTCATCCTCAATTTTTTTCCTACATTTTTCTCCATTCTAGTTACAAAGTATTCCTCCTAATTGGCTGCTAGTCTGTACACAAATTAGTCCAACTAGCTTAACTCTTCTCTGTCTTTGCATAATAGCTACATAGCCACTGTGCAAATAATCTTTGGTATCATAAATTTCTCTTGAAAATATTTAGTGTTAGAAACAGGTAGATAATTGTTTGTTTTAGGACTTGTGTACTAGGGAAACGACAGCTCAGCATTCAAAGGGTTAATTCCTACACGGCCTTTTGTAAGCGGGAATGTTTGTTTAAGAGAAGCATTTGGTCTAGCTCCAAGTCACTGAGTCATTGACAATACATTCTGCAAAGTTTATTAGAGTGATTGGATAAACGGATGTTTTTGCACACTGTGCTGTCTTCTCACGACGAGGCAAGGAGTATAATAATTGTTTAATAGAGAATGTGATATCCTTATCTACTCTGCTATTAACCTTTGACCCTCTTGAATGTTGATTGACACTTGCAAAAGAAGTTCTCCATTTATGAGTAACCACTTTTCCATGAAGTTGCCCTGGCCGGTTCTGATTGTTTTTGCTCCTGGCAGTGAAATCAAGCCATGATATGCCATAAACCCGAAATGGATAATAAAACCAGCTTTAGCTCTGTGAGCGATGCTGCGCAATAAAAAAATAAATAGATATAATAAAACTGTCTTAAGCACTGTGTTGCTTGCCTCTGCGGCTTTAAGGCCATTTGCGAATAAAGCTAATGACATGAAGGCTGTCACACATGAGGGCTTGTTATTTTTCCAGCTATGTAAACAGATGGATAACCCAAGCGAGTGCTACAGGCTCTGTGCCTTGTAGTAGCACAAGTACAATAAGATTGTCGGGCTGTTTGTCAGGGTTTGTGGCTCATTACGACCAGCAATATCTCTGTATAGATACGCCTGTCACCAGGGTCAGGCAGGTTACCAATGGGCAGAAACCTCTATGTGTGTGTTGCTGTTATCACCAGGGTTAAGAATGGCATTATAGGATTATGAAAGACAGCGCTGATCCATTTTTTGGGGGGGCCTGGACCACTATGCATGGTAGAGTACTAGGTACGATATATCAGTAAGTAACCTTTTAACATTGTTGTTGCCAATTTAAGTCTATCTAAGGGTTCAGTCATGGCAGGAGAGCTCGGACACATGTTATGCTCCTCCTGTACTATGTGGGAAGTTAGGGACGCTTCCGGTGTCCCTGACGACTACGTGTGCGGGAAGTGCATCCGTCTGCAGATCCTGACGGACCGCATTGCGGCACTGGAGCTGCGGGTGGGTGAACTCTGGAGCATCCACAATGCTGAGAATGACGTGAGTAGCACGTTTAGTGAGTTGGTCTTACCGCAGGTAAAGGGTACACAGCTAGATAGGGAATGGAAGACCAGCAGGAAGAGCAGTGCAAGGAAGTGAGTGCAGGGGTCCCCTGCGGTCATCCCTCTGCAAAACGGATACACCGCTTTGGGTACTATTGAGGGGGATGACTCATCAGGGGAGGGCAGCAGCAGCCAAGTTCATGGCACCATGGCTGGCTCTGCTGCACAGGAGGGCAGGAAAAAAATTGGGAGAGCAATAGTGATAGGGGATTCAATTATAAGGGGAATAGATAGACGTTTCTGCGGCTGCAACCGAGACTCCAGGATGGTATGTTGCCTCCCTGGTGCAAGGGTCAAGGATATCTCAGAGCGGGTGCAGGACATTCTGAAAAGGGAGGGTGAACAGCCAGTTGTCGTGGTGCATATAGGTACCAATGACAAAGGTAAAAAACGAGATGTGGTCCTACGAGACGAATTTAAGGAGCTAGGAGTTAAATTAAAAAGTAGGACCTCAAAAGTAGTAATCTCAGGATTGCTACCAGTGCCACGCGCTAGTCAGAGTAGGAATCGCAGGATAGCTCAGATGAATACGTAGCTCGAGGAGTGGTGCAGAAAGGAGGGATTCAAATTCCTGGCACATTGGAACCGGTTCTGGGGGAGGTGGGACCAGTACAAACCGGACGGTCTGCATCTGGGCAGGACTGGAACCAATGTCCTAGGGGGAGTGTTTGCGAGTGCTGTTGGGGAGGAGTTAAACTAATATGGCAGAGGGATGGGAACCTATGCAGGGAGACAGAGGTAAATAAAATGGAGTCAGAAGCAAAATATAGAAAGGAGAATAGTAAAAGTGGAGGGCAGAGAAACCCAAGGCAAAAAACAAAAAGAGCCACTTTACAGCAAAATTCTAAAGGGGCAAAGTGTGTTAAAAAGACAAGCCTGAAGGCTCTGTGCCTCAATGCGAGGAGTATTCAGAATAAGGTGGATGAATTAACTGCGCAGATAGCAGTTAACGGATACGATGTGATTGGCATCACGGAGACATGGCTCCAGGGTGACCAAGGCTGGGAACTCAACATCCAAGGGTATTCAGCATTTAGGAAGGATAGACAGAAAGGAAAAGGAGGCGGTGTGGCGTTGTTGCTTAAAGAAGACATCAATGCAATTGTAAGGAAGGACATTAGCCTGGATGATGTGGAATCGGTATGGGTGGAGCTGCGGAATTCCAAATGGCAGAAAACGCTAGTGGGAGTTGTGTATAGTAGTAGTGAGGTTGGGGACAGCATCAAACAAGAAATAAGGGATGTGTAACAATAAAGGTATAGCAGTAATTATGGGTGACTTTAATCGACATATTGATTGGGCTAACCAAACTGGTAGCAATGCGGTGGAGGAGGATTTCCTGGAGTGTATTAGGGATGGTTTTCTGGACTAATATGTCAAGGAACCAACCAGGGAACTGGTCATCCTAGACTGGGTGATGTGTAATGAGAAGGGACGAATTAGCAATCTTGTTGTGTGAGGCCCCTTGGGGAAAAGTGACCATAATATGGTAGAATTCCTTGTTAAGATGGAGTGTGACAAAGTTAATTTGGAAACTAGGGTCCTGAACTTAAGGAAAAGTAACTTCGACGGTAGGAGGCGTGAATTGGCTAGAATATACTGGCAAAGGATATTCAAAGGGTTGACGGTGGATCAGCAATGGCAAACATTTAAAGATCACATGGATGAACTTCAGCAATTGTTCATCCCTGTCTGGAGTAAAAATAAAACTGGGAAGGTGGCTCAACCATGGCTAACAAAGGAAATTAAGGATAGTGTTAAAGCCAAGGAAGAGGCATATAAATTGGCTAGAAAAAGCAACAAACCTGAGGACTGGGAGAAATTTAGATTTCAACAGAGGAGGACTAAGGGTTTAATTATAGAGTATGAGAGGAAGCTTGCAGGGAATATAAAAACTGACTACAAAAGCTTCTATAAATATGTGAAGAGAAAAAGATTAGTAAAGACAAACATAGGTCCCTTGCAGTTGGATTCAGGTGAAATTATAATAGGGAACATAGAAATGGCAGACCAATTGAACCAATACTTCGGTTCTGTCTTCACGAAGGAAGATACAAATAACCTTCCGAAGATACTAGGGGACAGTGGGTCCAGTGAGAAGGAGGAACTGAAGGATATCCTTATTAGGCGGGAAATTGATGGAATTGAAGGCCGATAAACCCTCGGGGCCTGATAGTCTGCATCCCAGAGTACTCAAGGAAGTGGCCCTAGAAATAGTGGATGCATTGGTGTTCATTTTCCAACAGTCTATCGACTCTGGATCAGTCCCTACGGACTGGAGGGTCACTAATATAACACCACTTTTTAAAAAAGGAGGGAGAGAGAAAACAGGTAATTATCGACCGGTTAGCCTGACATCAGTAGTGGGGAAAATGTTGGAATCAATCATTAAGGATGAAATAGCAGTGCATTTGGAAAGCAGTGACAGGATCGGACCAAGTCAGCATGGATTTATGAAAGGGAAATCATGCTTGACGAATCTTCTGGAATTTTTTGAGGATGTAACTAGTAGAGTGGACAAGGGAGAACCAGTGGATGTGGTGTATTTGGACTTTCAAAAGGCTTTTGACAAGGTCCTGCACAAGAGATTGGTGTGCAAAATTAAAGCACATGATATTGGGGGTAATATACTGACATGGATAGGGAACTGGTTGGCAGACAGGAAGCAGAGAGTCGGGATAAACAGGTCCTTTTCAGAATGGCAGGGAGTGATTAGTGGAGTGCTGCAGGGCTCAGTGCTGGGACCACAGCTCTTTACAATGTACAAGTTTGCGGATGACACTCAACTGGGTGGCGGTGTGAGCTGTGAGGAGGACGCTAAGAGGCTGCAGGGTGACTTAGACAGGTTAGGTGAGTGGGCAAATACATGGCAGATGCAGTATAATGTGGATAAATGTGAGGTTATCCATTTTGGGGGCAAAAACACGAAGGCAGAATATTATCTGAATGGCGGCAGAGTAGGAAAAGGGGAGGTGCAGCGAGACCTGGGTGTCATGGTCCATCTGTCACTGAAAGTGGGCATGCAGGTGCAGCAGGCGGCAAAGAAGGCAAATGGTATGTTGGCCTTCATAGCTCGGGGATTTGATTATAGAAGCAGGGAGGTCTTAATGCAGCTGTACAGAGCCTTGGTGAGGCCTCACCTAGAATATTGTGTTCAGTTTTGGCCGCCTCGTCTGAGGAAGGACGTTCTTGCTATTGAGGGAGTGCAGCGAAGGTTCACCAGACTGATTCCAGGGATGGCTGGGCTGTCATATGAGGAGAGACTGGATCAACTGGGCCTTTATTCACTGATGTTTAGAAGGATGTGAGGGGATCTCATAGAAACATATAAGATTCTGACGGGACTGGACAGGATAGATGCGGGAAGAATGTTCCCGATGTTGGGGATGTCCAGAACCAGGGGACATTGTCTTAGGATAAGGGGTAGGCTATTTAGGATGAGATGAGAAGAAACTTCTTCACTCACAGAATTGTTAATCTGTGGAATTCCCTGCCGCAGAGAGTTGTTGATGCCAGTTCACTGGATATATTCAAGAGGGAGTTAGATATGGTCCTTACGGTTAAGGGGATCAAGAGGTATGGAGAGAAAGCAGGAAAGGGGTACTGAATGAATGATCAGCTATGATCTTATTGAATGGCGTTGCAGGCTCGAAGGGCCGAATGGCCTACTCCTGCACCTATTTTCTATGTTTCTACAACAAATATCCACAGCATTCAGCTGAAATCGGCTGCGAAAGAAACCGCAGTCTTTCAAGTTGGCTCTCCACACACATTCCCACATTCTATTCTCGCAACTAACGGGCAAATAAGTTTGTAACACATACATAAATGAATCAAGTGAAGACAGATTTCAGGACAAGATTGAGAAAACAAGAAGGAAAGGGATTTGGAATTTATTGAGAAATTACAATTGTATATGCAATATAATAGATTTCAGACTTCGCAGAGAAGGCATATGGGATGTTTCACTGCAGGTGAAAAATATATATTGTATAGAGAATGTTATAATGGGCCCAAGTTTCGAGCCGCGCCTAGAACGGCGCAGTCCCGACCTGGACGCCCGTTTTTCGCGCCACAAAGTGCGCCTAAAAAAACCTCCAGATTCTCCACCTCCCTGCAGGTCCTCTGGCCCTCGGCGCAGCGCAGCATGAGCTGTAGGGGGCGGAGCCAGGTCCCTGCACCGAAAACAGTGCCGGGACCTCTGCACATGCGTGCTACAGTGGGCACGCATGTGCAGTAGCTCCAGGCACCCGAAACTGTGTGGGAGGGCCCGAAGCACGCAGCCCCTAGCCCTGGCCGAATGGCCTCACTGGGGCTGCGTGAATAAGGCTCCTCCCACGGCCAGCTCCTGCTTCCTCCCGACACCGACCCGACCCGCCTCCGGACCGGATCCGACACCGACCTGACTCCTGCTTCCCCCCCCCGCCCCCGCCCCCGGACCGGACCCGACACCGACGACCCCCCGGACTGGACCCGACCCGACCCGACTCCCGCTTTCCCCCGCCCCCCCCCCCCCCGCTTCCGGACCCGACACCGACCCCGACCCGACTCTCCCCGCCCCCCTGCCCGCGGACTGCATCCGACCTGACCTCCCTCTCCCCGACCTGACCTCCCTCTCCCCGACCCGAACCGAACCGAACCGACCTCCCTCCCACCACCCCCCTGACCCGATCCAACGCCACCTACCTGTAAATCTGGTGCTGGGGACGGGCCCTGCCCGAAGTCTCGGGCCCGGCCCGTTCAGCCTCCCTCCCCATTCTCCTTCCCCCCCTCCCCCCCCCAATCTCCTTCCCCCCCTCCCCCTCCCCCAATCTCCTTCCCCCCTCCCCCAATCTCCTTCCCCCCCAATCTCCTTCCCCCCCAATCTCCTTCCTCCCATCTCCTTTCCCCCTTCTCCCCTTTATCCCCTTCTCTCTCCCCCCCTCCCCCCTCTCACCCCTTCTCCCCCCCTCCCCCTTCTCCCCCATCCCTCCCCCTTCCCTCCCTCTGCTCCCCCCCTCTCTCTCTCTACCCCCCTCCTCCCCCTCCCCTCGCTGTCATAAACACAGACACTGACAGACAGAGAATGAGAGACACACACAGTCAGACAGAGAGATAGAGACACTGACAGAGACACACTTGGGGGGGGGGGCATCCCAGCATGCTGTTGGAGGGTTCCCGGTGCTGCAGTCAGTAAGTAGAAAATGTTTTATTTATTGATGTAAAAAAAAATTATTTTTTATTAATTTTTTTTGATTGATTTATTAGTTGATTTATTGATGTATTTATCATTTATTATTGATGATGGCTCTTTATTTGTAAAACTGAAGTGTTTAATGTTTGTAAACTTCCCTTTAAACCCCCTCCCCCCATTCCCTACGCCTGATTTGTAACCTACGCCTGATTTTCTAAAGTGTCGACAAGGTTTTTTCGAGCGTACAAAAATCTTCACTTACTCCATTCTAAGTTAGTTTGGAGTAAGTTTTCACAGACGAAACTTTGAAAACAGGCGTAAGTGGCCGGACTCGCCCCCTTTTGAAAAAAAATTCTGTTCCAAAGTGAAACTGTTCTGACTGACTAGAACTGGAGCAAACTAAATGATGAGAATTCCGATTTCTAAGATACTCTGTTCTACACCAGTTGCACCTAAAAATCAGGAGCAAATCATGTGGAAACTTGGGGCCAAAGTCTGTAGAGAGTGCTGCGTTCCTTGTGGATGTGGATGACAGTTCTGTGTGGAATACCACTAGTTAAACGTTTCATCATGTTTCCTTTCATCTGTGAATATCTGTTCTAAGAGTATCATTTTATCTCAGTTTTTGTGTTAATACGTTGCAAAGTTGTCATAAATTCTCCTCATAACTAAATGTACTGCTAAAAGAAATCGCAGTTTAATTTAATTTTAAGGTGCACCGCAAACATGTTTTCAGTCATACTTTAAAGGAATAAATGACTTAGTGTCTTTTTATTTTCAAACCTAGCATAGCTTTTAAGAGGAATATTAAATTGCATTCCGCTGAATCACATGCAAGACATAAATTTGTGTGTCTTTTCAATGGTTATGTTATGCACTGTCATTTATTTATGAGAATTTCCAGATGATATGGAAGTTCTCTGTGTGAGCACCCTATAATATTGACTCCATGATAATCTTCGGACAGATTTATTCTCGATGTTGCATATAGTGATGCAATGAATTGTTGAAACCTGCTTTAATATTTACTGGATTCTCACAGTGAGCCATATAGATAACATATGATAATGATCACCTTTGTTTTTCATTTTGAATTTGGAAGCATCTTATACTAAGCTAACACTCCAGTGCAAAGTGGCTGCCTCGTTTCCTACAGAGGGAGTGCTGCACTGTCAGAGGTGCTGTCTTTCGAATGAGATTTTAAACCGAGGCCTTGTCTGCCCCCTCAATTGGACGTAAAAGATCCCATGTCACTATTTCTCCCCGGTATACGTATTTTCCCAGCAGGAGTCCGTGGAAGTGTGAACCCTGCTTGAATCAGAAGGTCATGTGTTCAAGACCCACTCCAGAGATTTGAGCACATAAACCAGACTGATAATCCCAGTGTCACTACTGAGGGAGCCATCAGTCATAGGCAGTCCCTCGAAATCGAGGAAGACTTGCTTCCTCGCCTAAAGTGAGTTCTTTGGTGGCTGAACAATCCAACACGAGAGCCATAGACCCTGTCACAGGTGGGACAGATAGTCGGGGAAGAGGGGGGTGGCACTGATTTACCGCATGCTCCTTCCGCTGCCTGCGCCTGATCTCTTCATGCTTGCAGTGTTTAGATTCGAAGAGCTCAACGCCCTCCAGGATGCACTTCACCAGGGAGGCTTTGAGGGTGTCCTTGTAACGTTTCCGCTGTCCACCTTTGGCTCGTTTGCCATGAAGGAGCTCCGCATATAGCAGTTGCTTAGGGAGTCTCGTGTCTGGCATGCGAACTAGGTGGCCTGCCCAACAAAGTTGATCTAGTGTGGTTAGCACTTCAATGCTGGGGATATTAGCCTGGGCGAGGACACTGATGTTGGTGCGTCTGCCCTCCCAGGAGACATCGTTGGTGATATATCTCCAGCAACTTGATGTGTCTTCTGTAAGTTGTCCTTTCCTCTGACCTATATAGGAGGGCAGGAATTACTACAACCCTGTAGACCATGAGCTTGGTGGTAGGTTTGAGGGCTTGGTCTTCGAACACTCTTTTTCTCTGGTGGCCTAAGGCTGCACTGGCGCACTGGAGGCGAGGTTGAATCTCAATACTGAGGGAGTGCTGCACTGTCGGAGGTGCAGTCTTTCAGATGTGATGTTAAACCGAGGCTACTTTCAGGTGAACGTGAAAAATCCCATGGCGCTATTTTGAAGAAGAGCAGGGGAGTTCTCCCCGCTGTCCTGGCCAATGTTTATTCTTCAACTAACATCACTAAAAAAACAGATTATCTGATCATTATCACATTTCTGTTTGTGGGATCTTGCCGACGTTTCCTACATTACAACAGTGACTACATTTTACAAGAGCTTCAATGGCTGTAAAGTGCTTTGGGACATCCTGAGGACGTGAAAGGCGCGATATAAATGCAAGTCTTTTTAGTCAGGTGATGACTAGAGTTGCTTCTTTTTCTGCCATAGAGAAGAAATGTTGAGTTTTTTCACAGGATCAGATGAGCTCATGGGAACTGACTGAAAAGTCTTATAAATGTGAACCAAATACCCAAGGAACCAGCTAGACAAATAAGACCACGTTAAATTAAACCACTTTCAAAACTGTTGATGATCTGAAGTTCTGTTTGAATTCGGGATGTGGTTCGACCAGCAAAAGCAAGAAAGCTCTGGGAAAAAATGACTGCAGAGTTTTGCTGGATGGAATCAGAGCAGGAAGTGCAAACCGCAGAGGACAAACAGTGTCTTCCTGTCTCCTTTGCATTATCCTCCAAAAATACTATTTTTTTTCCCCTTGCGTCTGTGTATGTGAAGTGGTCTGTGGAAAAAGTATTCATTTTCTTCTACAGAACTCGGCATTCGTTTTTAATGAGGGAATTTTTAAAGTTGCCTATTCATCCAGAAAGATTGGATTTATTTTTTTGCTGGTTTCATTGCTTGAGATAAAACTACTCTCTGTAATTATGCATGACCTTTTTCTAATTTTTGTTCGAAGTTATAATTTGTTGCCTCCCATTTCGGTGACCTCGTGCTACCTATTCTGTGGCCAAAGTGGACAGGCATTTAAACTTGCTTATCAGATTTTTGCTATTGTTGTGTAATCGGTTGCTGGTAACTGCACAAAAGCAAGCAAGGATAAATCTCCTATCACTTTTGATTTATTCTCTCACTCTTTGCGAGAAAGTGCCTGGCCTCTAATTTTGCACTTCTCCCGAATAAGGATTTGATTGAGATTAGGACCTCAGCTGAACTGTGATCTGTAATGAGCATCCCATTAGATTGTCCGAATATCTCAATATTTAGCATATTGGATTAAAGAAATATCCAGACCATTTTTAACAGTTTTTGAAGAATAAACAAAGAGAAAGTTCTCAACCCCAAATACCGCAGAAATATTCTTAAGGCTTGTATTCATTTACCAAAATATCTGTCCCTTCATTACAGCACACTTTGCTATGACCTGTGATCGAGAGTGCATTACTTTTGACTTCCCCCTCAGTGATGAAAGCGTGCTCTCTCCGTAACACATACCTCTTTATCACTAAATTATTATCTCATATATTTTATCCACTTCAGATCTGTTGGGTACTAAAAATGTGGAAGCAACTGGCAAGCAACATCGAGATAATAGATTCAAATAAATAAATTTATGGGGATAGCATTTCAGATGCTGATCCACTTGGGATCAAATAAAGAGCACAGACGGAACTGAGTTCAAGCCCCTTGAAGCTCATGTCAGTTGGCTGGAGCCAAACAGTGTATTGGAAATGTTGAACCAACAAGTTATTTTTACCAAATGCACAATGGCTTTTTAAAGAATTTTAATTTTTAATGAGTGCTGTCAACAATGTTTTACTGGCCTTTGGACACTGAAGACAACAGGGTTATGAGTTTCCTGCTCACTGCTTCCCTAACCTGAAGAAATTATGCAGCAACTATCTGCAGGATTGGGAGAGAATGAAGAGGTTGTTAGGGTTTGAAGCTGGGAAGTTTGGGGAAGAGCAGGAGGAGGCATATCTGCAGCTTCAGGTTGAGGCTGGAGCGTGCTGGCAAGAAAATAGGTCGAAGAGTTCCTGATCTTTCTTTCAGAACAAAACAGAAATCTTGTGAGTCCTCACTTCTGTGCGTCATGTGGTTCTCAGATTGTTAGAGCAGAAATGAAGGCATCTGGCTCACATTTAATCAGACCATTAGAAGGCAACAGTGCTTCAAATCTTAACATTTTTAAAATATAAAGTATTGGAATTAGGTTACAGTATAAGGAATTGACACTAAAGATTCACTTGACATAAAATAAATTCACTGATGCTGAATTCAAAGAGGACACAAGTTGGAGAATCAGGACTCTAGTCTTGCAGCCTGACCTTTGACCTGTCCTCCCTCCAAGCTAGGCTTCCTGCTCGGAGTGTGTGTTCAATGAATTTACCCATCTATGCCTTGTGTGACATTGCCGTTTGACTCTTGTGGTTTATGATACCATCTTAATTCCTCATATATGTTGCAGGCTTGTACCACGCAAAACCACCTATCATTCTATTTATATTCATCCTCTTTATATGGCTCCAAAGATGGCCTCATGGAGAAAGCCGATTGTCTCTGATTTAAAAAAAATACAATTTTAGAGGGCGTGTAAGAACAGAGAGACCTGGGGTTGTTTGTGCACAAATCATTGAAGGTGACAGGACAGGTTAACAAAGCAGTCAATGAAGCATATGGGGCTGGGTTTTCGGGTCTTCTGCGTTCCGTTTTTCGCCCCGGAGCGGCGGCAATGGCGGCGGCGCGGTCTTCTGGGCGGGCGGCCAGTCTCCAGCGCCCCGCAGCGATCCTCGGGTCCGGTTTTGCGGCAGCACGGAGCAGCACCGCCCGGAAGAGCTGCGTCGGTGTGCAACGGCCCTCCTGCTTGCGTGACACCGGCGTGAGTTTGAATTCCTGCCCGACCCGTCCGCACTGACCGCCTGGGAAATCAGGGCGGTCCAACCATCCCGTCGGTGAAGAGGTGAATAATGGGCTCCGAAGGTAAGTGTGATTGTTTTCTCTTTAAATTTTTTTTTGCGATTTGTGTTGTGGTGCCGTGGGCAATGTTTTGGGAATATTTTTGTGGGGTTTTTGTTTAGGTTCCCCCTGCCCCCACCAGACGTCTCTCGGAGTGCTCCTGGGCCAGCTCTTTAGCTCAGGAGTTTCCCATCCTAGCACCCATGGGAGGTATACAATGCCTCCCTTAGCACTGTGCCCCCTGACGCAAGGTCCAGCTGCCCAAACTTACCTACTGAGGCGAAAACTATTCCCGGGCGCTAACTTTTCCGCCCCGCCGCCATTATCGCCCCAAAAACATAAAAGGCGGAAATCCAGCCAATGGGTTCCTGGGCTTTATACATAGAGGCATAGAGTACAAAAGCCAGGAAGTTAAGCTAAACCTATATAAAATACTAGATTGGCCCCGGCTGGAGTATTGTGTCCAATCCTGGGCACCACAATTTAGGAAGGACTTGAAGGCTTTGGAGAGGGTGCAGAAGAGATTTACTAAAATGGTTCCAGGGATGAGAGATTACAATTACGTGGATAGACTGCAGAAGCTGGGGTTGTTGTTAGAGCAGAGAAGGCTAAGGGGAGGTTTACTAGAGGTGTTCAAAAATCAAGAAGGGTTGAGATAGAGTAAATCAAGGGACACTGTTTGCATTGGCTGATGGGTCGATAACCAGAGGACACAGATTTAAGGTGATTGGCAAAAGAACCAGAGGCGACATGAGGAAAAGCTTTTTTACGCAATGAGTGGTTCAGATTTGGAATGCACTGCCTGATAGGATGATGGATACAGATTCAATATCAGCCTTCAAAAGGGACTTGGATAAATACTTGAAGAAGAAAATATTGCAGGGATATGGGGAAAAAGCGGAGGGAAGTGAGACTAACTGGATTGCTCTTCAAAAGAGCCGGTGTTGACCTGATGGGCTGTACGGCCTCTTTCTGTGCTGTACTATTCTTTGATTCTATTGGTTTGGGGACTTACAAACCTGATGATATTTTTTTTTAAGACAATCTACTATTATCTTTTTCTTGTACAGAGTGATCCTATCGTGAAATTTCAAAATGCAATAGGGAATCTTTGGCAAGATTCTAGTCAATTTTTTTTCATTCAACTAAATATCTTATCTAAAGACACTTGATACCTCCTTGTGAAATACAACATTTTAGCCTCATGCGCAAGTTACAGGCAGATTTGTGAGTAGATATGATGGTCACTGTCCTCTGTCTCTTTAAAAATACATTTTGCACACGTCAAGGTGAGGTGTGTTGCAGAATGAAAAACTTTCCACTTTGGGAACCCAGTGTCAGCAATCAGCACTTCCAGGTAAGGTGCAAAGAAATAAGTTATATTTATTCAGCGGCCTTCACAATCTCAGGACGTCTCAACACGCTTTACAGCCACTTTTAAAGTGTAGGTACTGTTGTAATGTAGGAAATGCGATAGCTAATTTGCGGACAGCAAGATCCCACAAAGAGCAATGTGATGATGACCAATGTTTTTAGTGATGTTGATTGAGGGATAAATGTTGGCCAATTCAATAGATCTTTTAGGTCCACCTGTGAGGGCTGACGGGGCCTCACTTCAGTGTCTCATCCAAAAGACAGTGCAGCACTCCCTCAGTACCGCACTGCAGTGTCAGCCTAGATTTTGTGCTCAAGTCTCTGGAGTGGGACTTGAACCCACAACCTTCTGACTCAGAATTTTAAATTGGAGGCGTTGGATGAAGAAAGCCAGTATAGAAGTGGGGGGAGCGGGCAGGGATAGATCCTTGGAGTACTCCAATGGTGACGATATGGGGGCAGGAAGATAAGCCTACAGTGGGAAAAGTACTGGTGGAACCAAGCAAGGCTTTGAAGTGGACAATGGAGGACACTGATGTTGGAGGCTGATTTTGTGGTCGACCCTCTCAAAGGCTGCAGAGAGGATGAGGAGGAGACTCTCTCCCCATCAATCTGGGCAGCATTGGAACCTGGATTCCAGACATGAGAGGCTAGAGTCCTTATTGAGCATCCTCTTTATCGAATCTTGTTATGTTTTTCAGGTGTTAAAAAAGGTCATTGATTTCTTTTAAAGTTTAAAGTCAGAAAAGCAGTGAAATGATTGCCAACCACAATATGAAAAATCACAACACAGTTGCAACACATACCCTAGAGTTTCCCTGCTGTGTGAAAGAAGCAGTTCCAACACATTTTCTAAAGAATACAAATCTGATTATAATCCAGCACAAACAGAAAACACTTCTACAGTCGGCAGCCCACACAAGTGTCATAAAAGCACAGCAGTTGGTATTTTCTATATGAACTTTTGTCCTATTGTTCCTAAACCTATTATTCTAAAGCTTAATGCCTCATAATTTTTGTATCCAATTCATAATTACCATTGAAGTTGACAACACACACAGTATAATCTCCTCTGTCAGATCGCCGCTGATGGATATTCTTTGCTTCTCTTTTTTTTAAATTTCCTCCCTCCCCCCCTATTTTTTTTCTTAATTGCAACAAGTGCCAGCTACCGTCACCTACCTTGGCCAAGTAAGCCGAGACAGTGAATGTTGGCAGGCTCTTCAATAAAGGGGGTGTCACGGCTGAGTGCACTCTTGCTCGGACCTGACGTCCACATGCACATTTTCCAGCAGGAGTCATTGGATAGCAATCAAGGGCAGAAGTCCTTGGCCGATTACTTTTCCCAAACCCCTGAGTATTGAAGCTAATTGTAGCACCCTACTGCTTTCCCCCAACTGAGATCACACAAATGCTTTCTTTGAATGTGCCGCGCTATTAAAGGAAACTCAGTCTTCAGAGAGCTGAGTGTTACTGGAACCTCCATCGCACGAACACATGGAAACCTCTCATTTCATTGAACTGTATGAAGAATTGCAGTGGCCTGGTGGAATCAGATTGCTTAAAGTACTATACTCGGTTATTTTGAATGCTGGAAAGATTTGAGTTTATACAGTGCCTCATCAGAAATATCTCAAAGCACTTCAAACAATAACTGCTATGTAGATAGACGCAGCGGCCTTTTTTCACGTAGCAAGATTCCACGACTTGTAGTTAGATTAATGATCAGTTGTCTGTAATTTTGGCAGTGTTGGTTGATGGAGAAATATTGGCCAGGATGCTGATGCTTCTCCAAGGTGTCAGCCTTGACTCAGTGGAGTAATCGCGCCTCTGAGTCAGATGGTCGTGGGCTCAAGTCCTTTCAGAAAACAACACACCAGAGACAAAATACTAACCTTGTTGCATTGCACCGAATATTAACCGAAGCTTGTAAAGGTGTTGATGCTTGTGCAAAAACTGTTATTGCTGTGACAGTGCAACCGTTTTCCTGAAATGCCAATTGAGCATTTTCATATGTATGACTAAAACCCTTAGTAACCAAAATTACCAAAACTTTTCTTACCTGGTTAGTTTCCAATGTGCCATTGAGGCAGAGCTTTTCTGTTTTTTTGAAACATAGAAGATTCTGAGGAGGTTTGACAGGGTAGATGCAGAGAGGATGTTTCCTCTCGTGGGGGGATCTAGAACTAGGGGGCGTAGTCTCAGAATAAGGGGTCGCCCATTTAAAACGGAAATGAGGAGGAATTTCTTCTCTCAGAAGGTCGTGAATCTTTGGAATTCTCTACCCCAGAGAGCAGTGGAGGCTGAATCATTGAATATATTTAAGTTGGAGATAGACAGATTTTTGAACGATAAGGGAGTCAAGGGTTATGGGGAGAGGGCAGGGAAGTGGAGTTGAGGCCAGGATCAGATCAGCCATTATCTTATTGAATGATGGATCAGGCTCAAGCGGTCAGATGGCCTACTCCTGCTCCTATTTCTTAGATAATGCCCATCTATTAAGATTTTTTTTGCTTCTCCTTTTCCAACCCCGTCTAATCTTCTTTCCTCAATCTCTTTCTACTAAAAGTCAAGATTCATGCTAAGCACAAGTATAACTGCAATGAATGAGTGTTGTAAAGCTATGTAACTGTGGAGAGCACATTTTCTGCAGTGGGGTTCACTGGATAACAAGCCATTACTTGCCCTCTTCAGACCAAGGATTCTGAGATCATCTGTAGCATTCCACCAGCTAGTTTAACACGGACCAGGGATTGAACCGGGATAACTGCATAACTCAGTGTAACACCTACCGTCCTTTCATTCACTGAGCCATTGCCTGAAGTATTGAGGAGAGTTACCTTGCCTCCCTCTTTTATCTTTGGAATGGTCCGTGATGTGCTGGGACCAAAAAGAGGGAAGCGAAATTTGGGGGAAAAAATTGTGGAGTGGGTGGTGAAAATAGAGAGGAAATATTGTCAACATATTCACTGTAGATAAACAGAAGAGTATAGTTATTTGAGTTACAAAAGCAAAATACTGCGGATGCTGGAATCAGAATAAAAACAAAAAATACTGGAAATCTCAGCAGGTCAGGCAGCATCTGTGGAGAAGAAGCAGATTTAACGTTTCGGGTCGTCAGAACTGGAGAATGTTCGAAAAGAACAGATTCTTAACAAGCACTGAAAGGGGGAGGGGAAGAAAGAACAAAAGGGAAGGTCTGTGATAGGGTGGAAGACAGGAGAGATTAGAGAGACAAAAGGGGATGATGGCCCAAATTCAAATGGGAATGCCAGGAGTTATTTGAGTTATTTAGTTACTTTGCTATGTTTCCACTTACCTTGTTTTCATTTCAATTGTAGTGGTATTTTTTTATTAAATTAGTGCTGAAAATCAATATTATGAGGGAAAAAAATTCAATTTTAACATTATTGAAATACTGCAAATGGCGTAGGCAGCCCCTATATATAGGTCACACCTCAAACCTGAACTGTCTCTGCAGGAAAATAAATAATTGTTAACTCACATATGGGATGCAGCCTGTTCACCACCAGCTCCCCCCAACTTAATCTGCTTCTGTTATTTTTTCTTTAAAAAGTATGACTGTATATAAGTTAATATGAAAATTGAGAATTATAGGATCACACAAATACTGGTCAGATTATTCCAAAAAAGGTTACTAAAGTAAAAAGAAGCAGCAATCTGTTCGATCGCAGCAATGGGATCAGTTATATTGAACATTTAGTGCAGATTCCACGTCATTTTCAGACTTAAGACAATTTGTAACCGTGGTCAGTTATAAGTGGAATACTTGATCAGTGAATGTTTCTGTTAAATGACCAGAAAATGAAACTCCTAAACCATTTTCCATCAGTAGCCACTGTATTAATTTCTATTAACTGAATCATTCAGTTGTGAATTCCTTTTAAAATGGGACTACGGTATAAGGGTAAGCATTAATCTCAAGATAAGTGGCAACACATTAGACTTTCTCCCTGGAGTATCTGCTAAAACACAGCGAATACTCAGTGGAGACTGTGGGTGGGATGGAAATAAGCGAATGCCCCAATTTGTCTCTGAACAGATCAGCCCAGTTTTCTTCCAAATTAAGAAATCTAACTGAAGATCCAAAGCCTATTATGGAGAGTAGACCGATGCCAGTGTAACATGTGGATGTTACCCAATGTAATCCCCTTACTCTGTATCCTTCCAGTGCTTTATTGTTCTGAAATGCTCAAATAGCAAATGGATTTTTAATCTAATATAAAATGGTAGTGATCTAGAGTGAATGACTTGGATTTATATAGCGCCTTTCACGACTACCGGACGTCTCAAAGCGCATTACAGCCAAAGAAGTACTATTTGGAGTGTAGTCACTGTTGTAATGAAGGAAACGCGGCAGCCAATTTGCACACAAGCAAGCTCCCACAAACAGCAATGTGATAATGACCAGATAATCTGTTTTTTGTGATGTTGATTGAGGGATAAATATTGGCCAGGACACCGAGGATAACTCCCCTGCTCTTCTTCAAAATAGTGCCATGGAATCTTTTACATCCACGTGAGAGAGCAGATGAGGCCTCGGTTTAATGTCTCATCTAAAAGACGGCACCTCCGATAGTGAAGCGCTCCCCCAGCACTGCACTGGAATGTCAGATTAGATTTTTTTTGTGCTCAAGTCCCTGGAGTGGGACGTAAACCCACAACCTTCTGACTCAGAGTCGAGAGTGCTACCCACTGAGCCACAGCTGACAGGTCGGCACCTGCACTTCCTGATACTTACCTTTTAACAACAACAACTTGCAGTTTTAAATTGTAGTAAAACTTCCAAATGCACTTCACAGGAGTAGTTATCAAACAAAATTTGATGCCGAGCCACATGAGATATTAGGTCAGGTGACCGAAGGCTTGGTCAAAGAAGTAGGTTTTAAGAAGCATCTTAAATGAGAAGAGAGAGAGGTCGAGAGACACAGAGGTTTAGGGAGGAAATTCCAGAGCTTAGGGCCTTGGCAGCTGAAGGTATGGCCATTAATGGTGGAGTGCTAAAAATCAGGGATGCGTAAGAGGCCAGAATTGGAGGAGCGCAGAGATCTCTGAGGGCTGGAATTTACCCTTTAAGTAAATACTATTTTGCTCGATTAGAAATGTTACCTTATTTTCAGCTTTAAGTGCACACAGTTGTTACCTGCATGACGTGTATTGTTTCTATATTGTCACCTAACGATAGCAAGTTAAAAGAAATGGTTGCATTGAACAAAATGCCTTTTTGAAAGAAAATTTTCCATTCCGATTAAACGTTTACAAAAGACCGTCACTAACGTTTCACTTTGAATAGCTGATGGGGTAACCTTTTGGGGCAAACGCGCCATTCACCTCCAGCAATTGGAGGTGATGCAGCACATTGCTGAATACTTGCAGCTGATTGGACTGAAGGGAGAAGTAGCCGGGTTTAAGTCGAAGAGGTTATTTACACAAGAACATGCTGCTTTTATGGCATGCTGTATTGGTGGATAGGAACACTTTATTCATGGTGCTGAAGTGTTGTTGTCAACAACCTGTAAGCAAAAGAAAATGAGACCTCTGGAGCTCCACAATTTCATCAACGCAAAAATGAACTGGTCGAATGGCTTGACAAACAATGACCTTTAATTAAATCTAGTCAATAGTTCAGAACAAATTGTTGGTGAGAAATCAATTTAATAGAAACGTGTGATCACATTTAAGTACTGTAAATTTAATTGTGCACTTTTATGTAAAGATTAGGAGAATTTATTGTGTTAATTTATATGGAAATTGCTGCTCACACAGTATTGGAGTGCACATGTCATTTGTTTTACTGTTGTATACAGCTTTGGAAACAACCCCGTCATTCCACGGAGAAGAGAAGTGTGCTTCTGTACTTGGCACATTCACAGACTTGTTGAATTCACCCTCTTGATTGTATTTCATTGTCAAGAACTAACGCTTACTAATTTGGCAGCTTTGAGCTAGCTATCCTGTGGTGACACAGGCAGTAATTGGGCTTTTTTTTTGCACTAATAGGAGATTCAGCTGGAAAAAAAATGAGAATGAAAGCGAGAAGAGAGAAATTTCCAGACTGTTGCCTATTGATTCTGTTGATTGTGGACACAGGGGAAAGCTGACATTCAGTGCACCTAATTGTGATTTTATTGACTATCATTTCTGCCTTGTTTATACTGCCATGAGTCGTAGCTCACCATGACTGATGGCTCTCGTTCAGATGGAACGTTGTGATTCAATCCACGCATATCCCATCTATTCAGCTTTCTGAATGCAGTGGTCATGCCTATGCAGGTCTCCTGTGGGCCAAGTGAAAAGTAGAGAATAATAACCCTGGGGCATGACTGCAGGCACTGAGGTTATTCCCTCTGCTGCGAGACTAGGCTGTGCTTCATAGATTAATGTAATCAGTCCCAGAACGGGCAACTGCTATGATTGCAGAATAGAAGAAAAGATCTGTTCGAAGAGTTGATTATATACAGCTTATGGTTTTATAAACTACACTGTATGATCTGCGTCCTTCTCTTTCCCTTCCAATCCCACACTACCCTCCGCAAGTGAGTACATATTTACAATATTTAGACTTTCTCTGTTATGCTTTAGAAGAATACCACAAAACACTGCTGATACGCATCCAGCTATAGTACAGTAATCGGCAAGCTCATTATCATCATCATCATAGGCAGTCCCTCGGAATCTAAAAATGAGTCCTTAGCTGGTTGAACAGTCCAATATGAGAGCCACAGACTCTGACACAGGTGGGACAGATAGTCATTGAGGGAAGGGGTGGGTGGGACTGGTTTGCTGCACGCTCTTTCCGCTGCCTGCGCTTGATTTCTGCATGCTCTCGGCGTTGAGACTCGAGGTGCTCAGCGCCCTCTCGGATGCACTTCCTCCACTTAGGGCGGTCTTGGGCCAGGGACTTCCAGGTGTCAGTGGAGATGTCGCACTTTATCAGGAAGGCATTGAGGGTATCCTTGTAGCGTTTCCGCTGCCCACCTTTGGCTCGTTTGCCGTGAAGGAGCTCCGAGTAGAGCACTTGCTTTGGGAGTCTCGTGTCTGGCATGCGAACTATGTGATCTGCCCAGCGGAGCTGATTGAGTGTGGTCAGTGCTTCAATGCTGGGGATGTTAGCCTGGACGAGGATGCTGATGTTGGTGCACCTGTCCTCCCAAGGGATTTGTAGGATCTTGCGGAAACATCGTTGGTGATATTTCTCCAGCAACTTGTGGTGTCTGCTGTACATGGTCCATGTCTCTGAGCCATACAGGAGGCCAGGTATTACTACAGCCCTATAGGCCATGATCTTGGTGGCAGTTTTTGAGGGCCTGGTCTTCAAACACCCTTTTCCTCAGGCGGCCGAAGACTGCACTGGCGCACTGGAGGTGGTGTTGGATCTCGTCGTCGATGCCTGCTCTTGTTGATAGGAGGCTCCCGAGATATGGTAAGTGGTCCACGGTGTCCAGGGCCACGTCATGGATCTTGATGACTGGGGGGCAGTGCTGTGCGGTGAGGACAGGCTGGTGGAGGACCTTTGTCTTACGGATGTTTAGCGTAAGGCCCATGCTTTCGTGCAACTCAATAAATACGCTGACTATGTCCTAGAGTGCAGCCTCTGTGTGTGCGCAGTCGCAGGCGTCGTCCGCGTACTGTAGCTCGACGACAGAGATTGGGGTGCTCTTGGACCTGGCCTGGAGACGGCGCAGGTTGAACAGGTTCCCACTGGTTCTGTGGTTTAGTTCCACTCCAGCGGGGAGCTTGTTGACTGTGAGGTGGAGCATGGCGGCGAGAAAGATTGAGAAGAGGGTTGGGGCGATGACGCAGCTCTGTTTGACCCCGGTCCGGATGTGGATTGGATCAGGAAATCTCCAAACTATGATTCATGAATTAGCCATGAAGATTTTAGTCAATGAGATTTAAAAGACCCGCCTTCAGCCTGTCATAGATTTTATTTGAACCACCAGAAGAGCTCTGTAATAGGGCATCTTGATTTCATTAACAACCTATTCAGTGTATTAGTCATTTTATTTTGGCTTCTGAATGAAGTATTTACGTATCTGAGTACCATCATTAAAAACGCTGGCCGGAAGTTGTTCAGGGTCTCTTGTGCTTTGCTGCTGTAACTTTGGCAGAAACGGCGTTTATGTGAATAAATGGACTCTGCTGAAGATACATTGGCGTAGCGGGGGATGGGAATTCCCAGCGAATAAAATATGAAAAATCTGTCATTTTAATTTCATTAAATTTCCATTCACTTTAACGCTAAAAATCATCTTCCTGTTCAGTAAAGGACAACGTCAAACTCCTTTGAAAACTCCAGTTGACTTTATAGAGATGATTTTTCTGAGTTTATGCTGCCAGGAGGAAACATAGAAACATACAAAATAGGTGCAGGAGTAGGCCATTTGGCCCTTCGAGCCTGAACCACCATTCAATAAGATCATGGCTGATCATTCACCTCAGTATCCCTTTCCTGCTTTCCACACTCCTTGATCCCTTTAGCGGTAAGGGCCATATCTAACTCCCTCTTGAATATGTCTAACGATCTGGCATCAACAACTCTCTGCGGTAGAGAATTCCACAAGTTCACAATTCTTTGAGTGAAGAAGTTTCTCCTCATCTCGGTCCTAAATGGCTTACCCATTAGCCTTAGACTGTGACCCCTGGTTCTGGACTTCCCCAACATCGGGAACATTCTTCCTGCATCGAAACTGTCCAATCCCAAGAGAATTTTCTATGTTTCTATGAGATCCCCTTTCATTCTTCTAAACTCCACTGAATATAGGGCCAGTTGATCCAGTCTTTCCTCATTTGTCAGTCCTGCCATCCCAGGAATCAGTCTGGTGAACCTTCGCTGCACTCCCTCAATAGCAAGAATGTCCTTCCTCAGATTAGGAGACCAAAACTGAACGCAATATTCCAGGCGAGGCCTCACCAAGGCCCTGTACAACTGCAGTAAGAACTCCCTACTCCAATACTCAAATTCCCTAGCTATGAAGGCCAACATGCCATTTGCCGCCTTCACCGCTTGCTGTACCTGCATGCCAACTTTCAATGACTGATGTATCATGACACCCAGGTCTCATTGTACCTCCCCTTTTCCTAATCTGCCGCCATTCAGATAATATTCTGCCTTCATGTTTTTGCCACCAAAGTGGATAACCTCACATTTATCCACATTATACTGCATCTGCCATGCATTTGCCCACTCACCTAACCTGTCCAAGTCACCCTGCAGCCTCTTAGCATCCTCCTCACAGCTCACACCGCCACCCAGCTTAGTGTCATCTGCAACCTTGGAGATATTACACTCAATTCCTTCATCTAAATCATTGATGTATATTGTAAATAGCTGGGGTCCCAGCACTGAGCCCTGCGGCACCCCACTAGTCACTGCCTGCCATTTTGAAAAGGACCCGTTTATCCCGACTCTCTGCTTCCTGTCTGCCAACCAGTTTTCTATCCACGTCAATGCATTACCCCCAATACCATGTGCTTTAATTTTTCACACCAACTTTGCTGACAGATCAGGAAATTGCTGGCACTGTTCTTTATGGTTTGGTGTGGCCACTGGACGAAGCTTCCGGCCGGCCGCACAAGCTCCAGGTGAAGCAGGTGTTCTCCCTCACACACTGTGGTCACTTGTCTCTGGCTTCCCCCCTCCTCTGCTGCCTTCAGGTTATCTTGGCCCGACTCTTTGAAACTTCTGCCTCTCTGTCTCCCTCCCCCAATGTCTTGGGTTGTGGGTTCAAGTTCCACTCCAGGGACTTGAGCACAAAAATCTAGGCTGATACTCCAATGCAGTGCTGAGGGAGTGTTGCACTGTCGGAGGTGCCATCTTTCAGATGAGACATTAAACCGAGGCCCCGTCTGCTCTCTCAGGTAGACGTAAAAGATCCCATAATGCTATTTCGAAGAAGAGCAATGGAGTTATCCCTGGTGTCCTGGCCAATAATTGTCGCTCCGTCAACATCACTAAAAACAGATTATTTGTTCATGATCACATTGCAGCTTGTGGGAGTATGCTGTGCACAAATTGGCTGCCGTATTTCCTACATTACAACAGTGACTACACTTTAAAAAAGTACTTCATTGGCTGTAAAGTGCTTTGGGATGTGCGGTGGTTGTGAAAGGCGCTATATAAATGGAAGTCTTTTTTTTCTGTTTTTTTTATATGTGACTCCAGGCCCACGGCAATGGGGTTGAATTGGATGGGCTTGTTTTAAAGAGAGCAAATGATTTATGACTGGTGAGAGAGAACAGCCTTGAATATTATTTATTGTGGTGGCACATGCAAATGATACCCTGATGTTTTTGATTTGTTTCTCTTTCACTTCTTGTCAGTTTTCTCCCCCCCTCCTCTCCTGAAATCCTTGCTGCACAGTTGGTTTCACAGGCATCAGTTATTCATGTTGACGTTGCATTTTGACATTTAATTTGACTGTGATTTCAAAGTCATCAGAACCTTCCTCACTCATGTACCTTTTACTGGGAAGTGATCAGAAGTTCAAACCGTGGCCGATTTCCCCCTCATGGGGGCATTAGGGCCAACTGTAGTCCATCTTCTGTTGCCAAACCTGAGATCAGAGCACAGATTAGAGGTCTAACCTAGGACTTTCCTGGTCTGTATGGTTTACCTACTTACTAGTTAAAATCGTTGAGCCATCAGGGATTCATTCCTTCAGTGCAAATGTGTCTACACTTCAAAAGTACTTCATTGGCAGTAAAGCTCTTTGGGAAGCCCTGAGGTTGTGAAAAGCATGATAAAAATGCAAGTCTTTTCTTTGGGGAGCAATGTTTGACAAAGACAGTACTGCTCTTAAGTTCAGAAGTTTGAGCATTACTGTACACCTCAAATTTTATGAAAGCTTTATTGGAGTCAAAATTGTGAATGGCAATATTTGGCTTCCTGAAAATTCAGTGGGTTCCATATCTGGATCGAAATGACTGCTGATCTAAATGAGTAGAAAGGCCTTTCCTCATTTCAGGCTGCAGATTGAGCATGTATACTCCACTTCTTTCCACAGCGAGCAGCCCTCCTTACAGATGAACAATGACGGACAGGTAAAGACCATCTGGCCCATTTAGCCTGTCCCACACAATTGCGATACCTTGTGTATCACAACATATACACTCCACCCCACCCCAAACCCTGTGACCATGTGATCTCCTGGGAGAGGCAAAAAAAAACAGATTTAAAAAAAAACCCAGGCTAATTTGGGGAAAAAATCTGGGAAACTCCTCTCCGACCCATCTCGGCGATCGAAGCTAGTTCAGGAGATCACTCTAACCATTAAATTCCCTGCAGTACCTACCTTCTGTAAGAGTTCATCTCCGTTGCAGCCAGAAACAAACCCAGCTTTTGCTGGAAGGAATTCCAATACAGATGAGATTGAGAGGGGAGTGTGGAGCAGTTTTTCCAATGCTCGTCGACCTACATTGGGTCCCGGTTAAGCAACACCTCGATTCAAAATTCTCATCCCTGTTTTCAATTCCCTCCATGGCCTCGCCCCTACCTATCTCTGTAATCACCTCCAGCCGCACAACACCCTCCCCCCCCCCCCCCCCAGCCCTCCGCTCCCAAGATGCCTGTGCACCTCTAATTCTGTTCTCTTGAGCATCCCTGATTATAATTGCTCAATCATTGGTGGTCGTGCCTTTTGTTACCTTGGCCCTAAGCTCTGGAACTCCCTGCCTAAACCTCTCCGCCTCTCTACCTCTCCTTTCTCCTTCAAGACGCTCCTCAAAACCTACCTCTTTGACCAAGCTTTTGGTCACCTGTCCTAATTTCTCCTTATGTCGCATTTTTTTATTTCATAATACTCCTGTGAAATGCCTTGGGACATTTCACTACGTTAAAGGCGCTAAATGAATACAAGTTGTTGTTGTTGTCCTGATTGAAGAAGAATGCATGGAGTTGAACGCCATGCAAGAGTGGCAGCAGAGACTACCAAGGTCCGGGTTGTGCTCTGGTTGGAGTCAATTTCTATGCATGCTACAAGATTTGCATTCCTGAATCATAGTATCTTTGAGATATGTCCATCGTACTTCAGGTGGCACATACCTACATTTTTATGTCACACTTGAAAGGCAAATTTAAAAATGTGAAAGAAGGGCCAATCAGTTCTAATTTACAAGAATTTTTCCCAGCAATGGAGAAATACCTTCTATTTTACTTACAGAATCACACTTAACTCATATTTAGTGGGATTTAAGCTAGCCATGTCACATGAATATGTGTGTCAAAGTGATCTCGCAGCATGGATTTGTGCAAGAGTGTGAGTATAAGGTTTGAAAATGCCCACACTAGCCTAAACAGCTTCTGCAGCACCAGCTAAATTTCTGGGGCTATTTACTGCAATACTTTGCCAGTTTACATGGGTGGTGGGCTCTGGAGTTGGTCATTAGATTCCGTTAAAGAGACACACACGCAGGCATCGTAGGAGGTCAGTGTGGAATGCATCAATAATTAAATGTTTCTTGATTTGCCACTAGCAAAACAAAGAGTACACAACAAAATGGATGCAATGAGCACTGTTACAGCTGAAGTATTTTCAAGACCCCTTTTGCTTGTGTGTTGGTTGTTCTATGACTGCAAGAGATTACGCTGTGGGGTTACCACTGAAACTGCACGAAGGATAGATCAAGCGCTGGCTATGGGGTATGCATTTCTGTTTGATACATTCTCTGTGTTTCCCAATTGGGTGCCTGGCTCTATAGAATGGCAAAATAATCTAACAGCTGCTGCTATTCTCTTCTTTCTTTTTCATGTTGAAATGTTATCACATGCCAACAATATACAGGAAGCTCAGTGTGATGTGCCTTTTGGGAGAAGCTTTGCATCTCCTTGTTTAAAGGGGCTGCGTTCTTGTTTCACTTGACTTACGGCTGAATTCGGAAGGAATACAGAAAAATCGCATGACACATTTCAGCTTCTGAGGTTTAAAGCATTTTAGATGAATGTAATCGTCCCACTTGAAAAAGAAAATTCTGACATGGTGTCCTTGGCTCCTTGGTATCCGTTACTTGAGCATAAAACTCTGGGGATTCAAGGTAGAACCTGGAATTGGGTAAGAAACAGCCTAATGAAGCAGCAGGTATCTATTAGTGAAGCAATGTCAGGGTAGGGGGGAACTGCTGAGTAAAATGGTCCGGGATCATGTTGGGATTTTTCTAATTTATGTTAATGACTTGGATGGAGAAGCTCAATCTCAAACTGACCAAATTTGCAAATGTTGCCAATCTTGAATTTAAGGGAATTGCAAGGGACCTATAGAATATGTAAATGGGCAGAATAGAAGCAGATCAAATTTAATACACAAAAATGCAAAATAGAAAAGAAAGACTTGCATTTATATAGCGCCTTTCACGATTACCGGACGTCTCAAAGCACTTTACAGCCAATGGAGTACTTTTGGAGTGTAGTCACTGATGTAATGTAGCAGTCAATTTGGACACAACAAGTTCCCACAAACAGCAACGTGATAGTGACCAGATAATCTGTTATTTGTTATGTTGATTGAGAGATTAAACATTGGTCAGGACACCAGGGATAACTCCCCTGCTCTTCTTCGAAAGAGTGCGATGGATCTTTTATGCCCGCTTGAGAGAGCAGACAGCGCCACATCTCATCCGAAAGTCGGCAATTCCGAGAGTGCAGCGCTCCCTCAGTACAGCACTGGACTGTCAGCCTAAAGTTTTTGTGCTCAAATCCTTGAAGTGGGAGTTGAACCCACAACCTTCTGACTCAGAGGCGAGAGTGCTACCCACTGAGCCACAGCTGTGTAGGAGTTGTATGTCCTCAATCATTTGCATTGAAATACTTGACGGTTGAAGTTGAAAAGGATCCAAGGGTTTTCGTTGACTCAGCACTTACATGTCTAATCAGCAATGGACAAGGCAGATAGAATGATGAACTACAAAGGCATAATAGTGGAGTACAAGATAAATAAAGTTATGCCTTTAATAGCTCAAAGCTCTTTTAAACACCATACCTTGAGTATTGTGTCCAGTTCTGGTCTCGGAGACACGTGGGAAATATCCAAGCTTGAGAAATGGTGCAGCGAAGAGCACGAGACTGATTGTTCATGTCAAATGACTGAGTTATGAAGAAAGATTGGGGAAACTTAAGCTGTTCACCCTTGTGAAAGGGAGCGGCCGAGAGTGGATCTTGCAATTAATGGTATGGTAAAGATAAATCTGGAACATTACTTCAAATTAAACTGTGACAGTTGGATAAGGGAGCACAAGTTCAAACTGATGAAAGACAAATTTAGACTGATGTTTGGAAGTTCTTCGCACAGAGTAATGAGCATATGAAATGGACCTCTGAGTAGGGTGTTGGAGGCAAAGTCTCTGGAATTATTTAAGAAGTGGCTGGAGGCTGTGCTGGGGAGCCTGTTGGATTTTTCTAGATGGAGGAGCTAGAATGGATCAGGTGGCCCTCCTCCTCCATGTCTATCTTGTAATGTGAAAATGCTGTGAGTTCAGTATTGCCCTACATCATGCCCAATATCAAAAAGATAAAACTGCTAAGATGTCTAATTTTGACAAGTCACAAAGTTGGGACATCACAGCTTAGAATAAATAAAAAAACAAGGCCACATTCCTCTGCCTCTTTTTGTTGTCAATTTGCCTCATTTAAAAGAATTCTTGCTTGCCTTCTTCAGCTGAAATGTTGGGATTGCACTCTTCAAAATGGTTATCATTGCTATATTGTCCTGTGATTGGATTTGATGGGGTGAGACCATGCATCCTCAATGCCCCTGTAACACGGAGTCCCAATGGCAGGATGTTCAAATGTAGTATCTCCAAATTTGCGGATGACACTAAGTTGGGTGGCAGTGTGAGCTGTGAGGAGGATGCTATGAGGCTGCAGAGTGACTTGGATAGGTTAGGTGAGTGGGCAAATACATGGCAGATGAAGTATAATGTGGATAAATGTGAAGTTATCCACTTTGGTGGTAAAAACAGAGAGACAGACTATTATCTGAATGGTGACAGATTAGGAAAAGGGGAGGTGCAACGAGACCTGAGTGTCATGGTACATCAGTCATTGAAGGTTAGCATGCAGGTTAAGAAAGCAAATGGCATGTTAGCATTCATAGCGAGGGGATTTGAGTACAGGGGCAGGGAGGTGTTACTACAGTTGTACAGGGCCTTGGTGAGGCCACACCTGGAGTATTGTGTACAGTTTTGGTCTCGTAGCTTGAGGAAGGACATTATTGCTATTGAACGAGTACAGTGAAGGTTCACCAGACTGATTCCCGGGATGGCGGGACTGACATATCAAGAAAGACTGGATCAACTGGGCTTGTATTCACTGGAGTTCAGAAGAATGAGAGGGGATCTCACAGAAACGTTTAAAATTCTGACGGGTTTAGACAGGTTAGATGCAGGAAGAATGTTCCCAATGTTGGGGAAGTCCAGAACCAGGGGTCACAGTCTAAGAATAAGGAGTAAGCCTTATTTAGAGATGAGGAGAAACTTCTTCACCCAGAGAGTGGTGAACCTGTGGAATTCTCTACCACAGAAAGTTGTTGAGGCCAATTCACTAAATATATTCAAAAAGGAGTTAGATGTAGTCCTTGCTACTAGGGGGATCAAGGGGTATGTCGAGAAAGCAGGAATGGGGTACTGAAGTTGCATGTTCAGCCATGAACTCATTGAATGGCGGTGCAGGCTCGAAGGGCCAAATGGCCTACTCCTGCACCTATTTTCTATGTTTCTATGTTTGCCAGAATTTGGAAAAGCTGTTTTATTTACTGTTGAACATGAATTTTCCATTTTTTGCACCAAGAAAATGAAGGTGGGGGTGGAGAACCAGAAAGGAAAACACACAAAGATGGGAGGAAAAGCAATGTGTGAGGAGGACACAAAAAACACGCAAAAGGACATAGATAGGCTAAGTGAGTGGGCAAAAATTTGACAGATGGAATATAATGTTGGAAAGTGTGAGGTTATGCACTTTGGCAGAAAAAAATCGAAGAGCAAGTTATTATTTAAATGGAGAAAGATTGCAAAGTGCCGCAGTACAGCGGGACCTGGGGGTTCTTGTGCATGAAACACAAAAGGATAGTATGCAGGTACAGCAAGTGATCAGGAAGGCCAATGGAATCTTGGCCTTTATTGCAAAGGGGATGGAGTATAAAAGCAGAGAAGTCTTGCTACAGTTATACAAGGTATTGGTGAGGCCACATCTGGAATACTGCGTGCAGTTTTGGTTTCCATATTTACAAAAGGATCCTTGCTTTGGAGGCAGTTCAGAGAAAGTTCACTAGGTTAATTCCGGAGATGAGGGGGTTGACTTATGAGGAAAAGTTGAGTAGGTTGAACCTCTAATCATTGGAATTCAGAAGAATGAGAAGTGATCTTATCGAATCGTATAAGATTATGAGGAGGCTTGACAAGGTGGATGCAGAGGGAATGTTTCCACTGATGGGGAAGACTAGAACTAGGGGGCATAATCTTAGAATAAGGAGCCGCCCATTTAAAACAGAGATGAGGAGGAATTTCTTCTCTCAGAGGGTCGTAAATCTGTGGAATTTAATGCCTCAGAGAGCTGTGGAAGCTGGGTCATTGAATAAATTTAAGACAGAGATAGACAGTTTCTTAACCGATAAGGGGTTATGGGGAGCGGGCAGGGAAGTGGACCTGAGTCCATGATCGTATTAAATGGCAGAGCAGGCTCGAGGGGCCGTATGGCCTACTCCTGCTCCTATTTCTTATGTTCTTATGTTCTTAAATCGAAAGGACAAAGAAAATGGAAAGCATCTTAAAACTTGAAGTTGGCGCAAGTCGGAAGGAAAGCGTGTTGTCCCAGAAGACAATTTGGAACAGCATCGCTCCACGTTTTTCAGTGGCGCCAATTTAAATAACTGCAGTTTAAATAACTAAGAAATAACTTCTTACAGTTCCCAATTATCAGCTTGTTGCATGCTCGTCTTTGAGCCAGAAGATTGAGAGTTCAAGCTGAACCCCAGTACTTGAGCACATACTCAAGGCTGACACTCCAGTACAATACAGATTGAGTGCTGATTGTTGGAAATGCCATCCTTTAAATAAGACGTCAACATTAGATCCCATCTACCTGCTCACGTGGATGTTAAAGAACTCAGTGTACTATTTGAAGAACAGAGAGACCTCTAATATTCAACATCGCAAATCAGCAACCCTTCTCACCCCCCCCCCCCCATCCCACAAACTGGTGCTACCGACAGACTAACAGGTAATTTCGTGCCATTGCTATTTGTGAAATGTTGGTGTACCCCAAATGGCTGCCGCTTTCACCTGCATAATAACTGTCACTGCACTTCTGTGTGAAGTGCTTTGGAACATTTCTGAGAGATTAGATTAGGTGATATATTAATACAAGACTTTTTTTTGGTCCTTTTTAATTACTGAGATGCATTAATTTAAAGTTGGTTGCATTTGCTAATCTTCAGAACTGCTAATCAACCTTGTGAGTGTGGCTGGGATCACAGTTTGCAGCCTGGCAGCATGCGGACCCAGTTACACCAATGTATATGACATACTAAATTCTTACAGGACTTAACAGAGAGGCTCTTTCCCCTGGCTGGGGAATCTAGAACCAGGGGTCACAGTCTCAGAATAAGGGATCGGCCATTTAGGACTGAGATGAGGCGAAATTTTTTCACAGGGGATGGTGAATCTTTGGAATTCTCTACCCAAAGGGCTGTGGAGGCTCAGTCTTTGAGTCAATTCAAGACAAAGATCGATAGATTTTTGGATATTAAGGGAATCAAGGGATATGGGGATTGGTCGGGAAAGTGGAGTTGAGGTAGAAGATCAGCCATGATCTCATTGAATGGCGGAGCAGGCTCGAGGGACCGAATGGCCTACTCCTTCTCCTACTTATGTTCTTATGTTCAGAAAATAATTACAGTATATACAACTTTCCAATTACTCGTTTTTTTTTTATTCGTTCACGGGATGTGAGCATCGCTGACTAGGCTGGCATTTATTGTCCATTCCTAATTGTCCTGAGAAGGTGGTGGTGAGCCGCCACCTTGAACCGCTGCAGTGATGACTTTGTTGTAGCAGTTGGATACAACTGAGTGGCTGCTCGGCCATTTCAGAGGGTAGTTAAGAGTCATCCATGGTGCTGTGGGTGGAGTCACATTTCGACCAAGCCGAGTAAGGGCGGCAGATTTCCTTCCCTAAAGGACATTAGTGAACCAGATGGGTTTTTCTGACAATCCAGTGGTTTCATGGTCACCATTACTGATACTAGCTTTATAACTCCAGATTTATTTAATAAAATCCTTCGTAATGAAAGGCAATTGGAAACTGATTCATTTTGCTAGGCTATGATTATTTTAGAAGGATTTTGTTTTCAGAAAAATAAGAGTATTATTACAGATTTAATTTGATCTTTTGCAACTCCCTATATTCCTGTTATTGAAGCAGATTTTATATATAATGTGTGTGAATTTTAATTTAAAAAGTGATAACATTTGAGTGCATAGATCAGATGCTGGAGCAAAGCTGCAACATTGAGAGATGACCATGTGAAATTAATTTGCATCGAGGCAACTTCCAAGTTCATTTGATGTACATCCAATGAAATTTCAGTACATCACTGATGTGCCACAAAGGCCCAATGGGGAGCCTTGCAAGAAACAGCAGTGTCTGCTCCCCCTCCCTTGTGAATGGAAGTATTTCCTTCCACACAGTACTGTATTTACCAGCTAGTCTGAGAAGTGATCACATTCACCGGAGCAGGTGGATTTGAGAGACCTCTTTACATGAGGCCCAAACAATGACCAAGTGATCTAGGTGTGAAGCAGATGCTCCATCAGTTGTGATACTTGACTATGCGTTGTCATGTCGAGATTATATTTCTCTACGAATGGTCATAATACATTTTTTTAAAAGAAGTTGCAGACAGTTTGTGGGGTAATATGGTGGCTGCATTGGTGCACTCCGAATAATATTTTTCAAAATGCATCATTGTGATGGGGTAGATATTGCCTGCCGCTTTAACTGTTTCACATTCAGCACATTTACAAATATCTGGTTTGCCGTGGGAATTGAGATGGTCCTCTTGGCTACTTTTGGATGATATGGGTTAATATAGGTTGGACCTCTGTGGTCCGGCACCCTCAGGACCTGACCGGTGCCGAAACAGAGAATTTTCTGAACCATGGGAGGTCACGCCTCGCCTTGGCTTACACAGTACCTAGAGACAGCGCCCGGGCTCTTGAACGCCTCTGTCATGCTCCGGTTCCCGCTGCGAAACTAGGGCCTCACTCACTCTCTCTCTCAGTGTAGAAATCTCCCAGCCACATTTATTAATTAACGCGCTGGTTTGATGCACTTTAAAAAAAATAAATCCTCCTCTCCCTCAGGCTCGGCTTTGGCGCTTCAGTCAGCCGCCTCCCCTTCCCTTTCCTTGCCCAATGCCACCCATGCAAAGCGGCAGTTCCGCAGCACAGAACACTGAGAGCCAGGAAGCGCTGGAAACTGGGACTAATTGAACCACTGATGTTTCCGGACCAGAGAGTCCCGGACCAGAGAGGTCCAACCTTTAGTGCATTTGCAGTAGCCATTAAACTAGAAGAAGGAGCTTTTTCTCCGAAACCACTTATTCCAACATGTCGTGATCTCATTTGAGCTGATTGTCTTTCAGTAAATCCTCTCATCCCAAAAACCCCCCCGAAACTGTAAGACACCAGCTGTTTAGAGAACAAATTAGTTTCAAGTTCGCCATTAGTTATTTTCATCGACTAGCTGCCGATTCCCAATTTTTCACTTGCACGAAACTGGCCGCATTTAATCGGGTAATAATGGATTCATCTGCTACTTAATCATTAGTTTGCTGAGATGTTCCAGTCATCGTAATATGACAAAAACACCTAGAACCTATAATGGATGCAGCAACCAAGAGGGATTTTGTCTACCCCAATCAGATTCCAGATGAGACAATAAACAAAACATCTCTGTGTACTTGGTTAATAAATTTCCAACAAATATGAAAACTGATTAAAAATAAGAAAAGATTATATCTAACTGTAAATGAAATGCTTTTTAATAAGCTTTCAGATTTTGTACTTCAATGTGTGCCTATCCTGTTACCAACGAGGTGTTTTTGCGGAACAGATGATAATTGCGCAGATAGTCTGCTGTTATTTTTGCATATTATCTTTCAGTTTAAAAACAATACAAGACAGATTAAGCTGATAATAGGACAGTAAAACTAAGCTGTAAATGTCTGCCATAGTGGGGAAACAGTTCAACTGATGAGGGAGATTTATTGAAGGTACATGGCACTCTTTCATTACACTATAAAAACAGAAGAGCTTCTGAAGGGTTATAAATGCAAAGAAATAAAAGTAGTGGAAGAGAGCGACTCAGTGTATCGCAGACCCAAGATTAACATTCCTGTCACGCACCAGCTACAATTGCGAAGTGCTGCTGACAATTTTTTTTCTTTCTATAATGTGGAATGAAATACCAGTCTGTTTCAGGGACAACTACACAAAGATAGGATGTCACTGGCTCCAGACTTAATCTTCTGTTTAATCCTGAAAGATCAACTGCAGTGTAGTTGTAAAAGTTTCATCACATTAAACGCCCTGAAACATTGTGGCTTTGTGAATACACAAATAGCACCACAGAGGCATGAGGTCACCCATGTTATTGATGAGAGGGAGAGAGAGAGTAGAGTAGAGCGATCTTTTTCGTGGTATTCTCCTGCTTTTAATAGGCCTCTGTATTGTTCTAGCCTGTAAAGCCCTGGTTCAGTTCATAAGAAAAGAAGGGGAAACAAAATCAATAGTCCACTTGTTGGGGACAAATGAATTATTCTTATGTGAATGTAACGCAGCACTTGCACAGCCCAGTGAGCAGCTTCATGAGGGAGATGAACTGTGGAAAATCATCTTCAGCGCACAGTAATAACACATTGTGCAAGTTAATTTTTATTTCATATAGTGGGACAAGACACTGTCCTTGTGTAGGAACAATTTATGAAAAAAGGAACTTCCATTACAATGGAACGTAATGCATGAGAGCATCACAAGCACATTTAGGAGATAAAGCAATTCACATTTGAAAGTTTAACCCTCAAGAGTACTGTATTTTGCAATAAGCACCTTTATCATCGTGTGTGTGTCTCTGCAGACCTGTGCTGAATGATATACAGAGAGGGATTGTAAGAATAAATCCAATTCAACGTGAAATGCAAGCTCTGCAGGGGGGGCCGCAAGCCATTCTTATCTTCGGGTACATTTTGATCCACGTTCAAAGGTAAATTATTTTGCTAAACTGGCAAGTTTAAAATGACAGCTTCGTGAAATAGTTTTTCTTAAACTTCTCACACAGCAAAATATACCCCCTTATCTCTTGTCAATAGTGGTGGTGTCCAACTTTTTGTCTAATTGACTTAGCTTCGATCCATGAGACCCCCTCCCCCCCCCCTCCCCCAAACAGGGACACTACAAATACTAAATACAAGCAATATTTTAAGACAGATAACTTTCAATTCTTAAAAAAAAGATGAATTTATAAAGACTCCATGACCATTTTACCAAATGCCTTTTAACCTTTCTTGCTGGAAAAAGCTCTTAGTAATTTATGATGGTAACTTTTTGCATATATATATATAAATATATGAATAAAATAGGCAAAGCTATTCCTTTTTTTATGTGGTGTCCTTCTAAAATCATAGCTTTCCAATTTTCATCAAGTTTGTATTTGTAAATTTTCTCTTCCAACCCCTCGTCATCTAACCCTACCTAGGGTACGGTAGCATAGTGGTCCTATTACTGGACTAGTAATCCAGAAGCCTGGACTAATGAGCTAAAGGCACGAGTTCAAATCCCACCATGGGAACTGGGGAATTTAAATTCAGTTAATTCAATAAATCTGGAATTAAAAAGCTAGTATCGGTAATGGTGACCATTACCTGGTCTGGCCTTCATGTGACTCCAGACCCATAGCAATGTGGTTGACTGCCCTCTGAAATGGTCTAGCAAGCCACTCAGTTGTACCAAACCGCTACAACGAAGTATAACAGCACTGTTGGGAGTACCTCCACCACATGGACTGCAGCGATTCAAGAAGGCGGCTCAGCACCACCTTCTCAAAGGCAATTAGGATGGGCAATAAACGCCCACATCCCGTCAACGGACAAAAAAAAATCGGCATAACCTTCTCTTTCTTTTTCCCTCGTACTGATCTAGATTCCCCTTAAATGTATCTATGCTAGTCGCCTCAACTACTCTTTGTGGTGGGGAGTTCTACATCCTAACCACTCTCTGGATAAAGAAGATTCTTGCTATTTTTTAGTGTAATATACTTGTTTTGGCCCATGAAATGTGAGCAGGTGAACCCAGCGGCTTCGAAAGTGGCACCAATTCAAAGATCCAAGACAAGAGCCCACAATCGCCTGGCATGACTCCAAGATGGCGGCAGTTGTGTCATGTGTCAAGAGGAACGGAACATTGTTGCTGCTGTAATAGTGGGAAGTCGCAGAGCTTCTGCAGATATTATATGTAAATCCAGTGTGTTGGGGTGTGCATGACTGGTGCTTCTGTTTAAAAAAAAAAAAAATTCTATTCCACGAATCACTCACACAAATGACCTTTATTTAGTAAAAGGCATATCTCTAAACTGGTTGAATGTATGATTGCAATCTGTATAAAGAATGCTTATTCAGCAAGGCTCATTTCTGGTGTGTGGCAAGGTCTTTATTTCAAGGTGTCCTCTGTTGTTGCTTTTGAATCTTTTTTCAATGCATTTGATTGCTTTATCTTGCACTGGAAATGTATTTTTTTTTTAAGAACAGGAAAAATAAAAGAATATAGCTAATACGCCAAATCTCCCATTTTTTCTTTGCACTTACTTTCAGCTATACCCTGGTTATAACTGTGGTTGCCATATGTTGAGTCTTAGAACAGGGATATGAAATCTGAGAGGGAAAACAATCAATTATTAGAGGGAGAGCAGAAGAACTTTGAAAAATGTTTATTTGTAAATTGATCATTGTGACGCCAATTCAAAGACCCATGACATGGGTTTTCAATAAAGTTATTAAGCTCTTGTGTGTGAGAGTTGTGAAAGCTGGAATCTGTATTGCTGTTGGGTGCTATCACCCCCTTTATAGATTTAAATCGATTTCGAAGAAAATCATTGAGCTCCTATTTTCTCCTCAGAAAATAAACTATTTGCAAGGATAAATTGTATCAGTTCAGGAAGTATTTTTTTAATTACAATAGTCGTTGCCAAGATCACGTTAGTAATAGCTAACAGTTTCCATAATACTAGCTAACAGTTGAGTAGCATAACAGAATATCAATCGACATTTTGCAACCTTTTAAATTTTTAACTCTGTGCAGTGCACCCCCGCAGAATGTAATATTCATCAGTATATTATTCTGTACCTCAGCAACATTACTGACCCGTCTATAGGCACAGGATCGATATACTTGTAGACTTTCTAACTCATTCAGTGCACAGGGTTGCCAAATTGTTTTATATTTCTAAATGCATTTTTAAAACTTTTTTTTTTTATGAAGACATTTTCAATATAGAGCAGTTGAAACAGTGAAGAGACTGGATTATGAGTTTTAATTCTGTTTCAGTGTTTAAAATGGCTAAAGTCTTTCCAAAATGATTCAAGTATCCATCTACACATAACTGAAGCTATCCTGCACTGCGAATCTCAGCCAATGTGAGGGACCTTATGCTTCAAAGATTTTTGTGCAAAGATTACCGACCTGAGGTCTGAGATGCCCTCCAGGAAGCCAACTCACACTGGTTTGTGTTTACAAAGGGTGCAGTATAACTTCAGCCTAAGAAAATCATTTAGCTATTGGCTGAAACCACTGCTGAGCCCTGTGTGCTTCTCTGACGGCACAGCCAAGATTGATAACTCGCTAAATGGCAAACTGAGCCGAAGGCTTTATCTGGGGTCAGATGTTTTGTGTAGAACGTCTCCAGATGTGACGTCAAGGAGTTCCACTCCAGTGACAAAATGGAAAGCTTTAGGGCATTGGCACCAATGCTCCCTTTAAGGTGCACGGTAGTGCAGCAATGGGAAAGGTCCCACGCAGGCCACTCACCGGCTTCGCCATTGTAAATACCGCGCGAGCGCGGAAATTTAAAGGGACCGCGCACTAAAAGAAACAGGTCCGCAGAACAATGCGCAGCTCACAGGAAACATTGATTGACACCGTTTCCCATTCAGGACATTTCTGTAATGGACCTTTGTGATGTCACGTTGGGTGAGTTCAACAGGAAATACCTCATCGTTGGTTGTTTCTAACTGGCTGCTTTAAATCGTAAGGCAAGGGATAACAGAGACATTAATACATTCACAAATAATCTCTCCTTCGAACATTTAGGAATTGTGAGGTCTTTCAATATGATCTGCTTCACCTTGAAGAGTTGCATTGAAATCTTACTCCTGAATAATGCTAAATGAATCTTTGTTTTGCATTTGTTTCTGACATAGTTAAGATAAAATAAGTTTAAATGTTAAAGTAGCAGTGGGAGAGGCAGTGATGCATTTGTGACTGGAGACTGAGCTAAAAAAAATAGACAAAAGTAAAGCAAGAAATTGGAAAAATAAAAGAACTAAGTTGATGTAGAATAATTCTGACGGAGAAACAAAGAATGGGAAGGCAAGACAAAAGTTATTTTATGTCAGGCAAGGAAATGGGAAAACAAAACAAAAACAAGAATGAGATTAATGAGGGAGAATGGAGCAAAAACAGGAAACAAATTAAAGGAAGTGTTTTTAATTTTATTAATTACAGAGAGTGTGAAACTGAGTAATTGGAACTCAGAGACTGGTCTCATTATGAACTCGTTCTACTCCAGCTTCTGAAGGATTAGACTGCTGCAAACACTTACATTCTTAGTGTAATGCACTATCTATAACAGGGTGTTATCTGCAACTGTTTGATGGAATTGTGCAAGGCTGACCTGTGAGACTCAATGAGGGAGCCGCATATCAGTGCCGCTGGATTAACGATGCTGAACTTTCTTATTCTCCACCACCCAGGATAACGAGAATAATTTAACAGTACACGTTTGTTATAACAGTTGTGGACACCAGGTTACCTTTACTGGTAATGTATTAGAACTGGGGGACTTCAACCTCCCTTCCCCCGCCCAATACATGCACAACCAAATTATGGCTGCCGTAGAATTACATTTGGGGCCCGAAATTGATGAACTTACCGTCCACTGCCGCCGACATTCCTCTGCTCGAACCGCCCAGTGCCACTTTCGTTGTGGCCTGGAGCGGGCGGGAGGGGAGAGCCGCCGGGAAGCGCCCGCCGACGTCAGTGGACGGCCAATGCGCGTAAGTAGACTCCCGCCCACCGAGATGCCATATTCGTGCGGGCGGGAATCGGCAGCAGGACGGCGGTGGACCGCTGCGTGCAGGAAGCTCTGTCCTCAACAGTAAGTGAGAAAATGGGGGGGGGGGAAAAACAGGCTAGTGACATTTTTTCAATTTATTTCTTTACAGGGGCTTACCTCGATGGGTTAGAGTTAGGGGTCCCCTGAAGGTCGTCAGATGTTTTTTTCTTGGATGCTTTTTATTTTTAGGTGTTCAACCCTCCGTGGGCCTGACTCCGTCCTCGGCGGCACTTGGGCGGCAAGCGCATTTGCCGCCGAGAATGAGACCTCCCGCCGGCTCCCGCCCAGATTGGCAGCAGATGGCGCTGCTTTTCCGCCCGCTGACCGTCGAGGGACCTGGGTGATAAAAACCCTGCCCAAAGAACCGTCAGGGACCTCGACGGCCATCGGCGGTCCTTTCGGCAGCACTTGGGTGGGCGGAAGCCTTCGAGTTCATTATTCTTTCAAATAATTTTTTTTAATGAGCAATTACTTTGTTTCAAAATCTGTTGGACATTGCAAATAAAACCTGGCTGTGGAGATATTAATAAAGCAAAGTTGGTTGAATTTAGTTAAATTCCATTGCTTTTCATTTCTATGCTACTTCCAGTCTACCGTCTCAGTTGTAAGCAATACCCAGCACATGTGATATGTTCACCTCTTCTGGAAATCATTTTTTTGCACGTTTGTGAAAATGATTGGTACTCTTAGAAGACTGATACCTTCCACAAAATGTGATTTTAATGTGATCTGTCAGCTTTGTTGAAACTATTCCCTATCACTGTTGGACTTTTATCTGTCGTTTTGATGGAGTGGTATCTAAGGCGGAACAGGGGGGTGACTGTTTCTTTGAGTACATTGTTCATTTGACTGTTTTCATGATTGGGCGACAAGCACTCAAGTCTGGACAGTCACATTAATGAACCACCACTTGGCTATGAACTGATGATGCTGTTCTCAAGTATTTATTCACAGGTTCAACCATAAGTCACCCAGCACTTAGTTCCTTTTATTGTTCCCCCCGCCCCCCCTTTCTCTTCCAAAGGTGTCAACTGCCCTCTGGTGTCTGACTAACGTGGTCATCCTTCATGCATAAGCCTAGTCTTTGAGGCGGTCGACCAGTTCATTTTTGACGGCAAAGCAGACTCCATGAAGGCGCCGTTCTTCCTCTGGTTTTCCTTTCCATAACCTCCACCATGTTCCTTGAGCTGGCCTTCCCCTGCCCGCCGGGTCTCGCTTAGGGCGGCAATGTCGATGTCAAAACATCTAAGTTCCTGACGTTCCAGGTCCCAAACTTCATATTAGCGAAGTGGAAGATGCCTGTGCGTAAGTTCTTTTAACGTGGGATGGTCGCTGCACACCAGCAACCACATGGGCTTAGCTGAGCAAGGTCTTGGTCCAAGACGACTGGAGACCAGGCATTGCTGCATGAGCCTAATTGCCTACGGCAAGGTATTGGCCGCAAGCTCGGCGTTGAGTAGCGCCATTGATGGTAGATGGCCCAAGGCTCGGTTGGGGGGCAGGCATTGGGAAGGTCAGCTGTCTGTTGGGGTTCCGAGGGATGTTTTGGAAAGTTTCTTTCAAGGTTAACAATTTCCTCAAAGCTTTCCAAGCTATTTAAAAAGTTTAAGAATTTAAAAGTATTTCCAAAATATAAAAAAGTTAGACATGTTGATTAAAAGTTTACTAACTAGATTATGAGTTGATTAAAAGGCCCGCTTCAGGTTAACGAATGCCTCATGACTCTTTGCCTTACCCTATCCCAGAACCAATGCACCACAGGCATCAGTGCGTAAGCCCCAACATTCGATGCAACAGATAAGGCTAAAGAGGGTTTTTATTCCAACCTCGAGACATCCCTGTCCCGCGTCCTCACGGACGACAAATTGATCCTCCTAGGTGTCTTTAATGACAGGGTCAGCAAAGACACAGCCCTCTGGGGAGGCGTGATTGGCAGAGAGGGGGTAGGGAAAGCCAACTCCAGCGGCACCCTACTCCTGACAAAATGTCTACAACACGAACTCATCACCAACACCCTGTTCCGCCAGAGGAACAAATACAAGGCATCGTGGCAACACACTCGCTCCAAACACTGGCACCTGCTCGACTATGTAATCGTCCAACCCAGGGATCGCAAGGATGTGCGCATCATCCGCACCATGACAGGAGCTGACGACTGCTGGATGGACCATCGCCTAATCCGATCCATCATCGACATTAACATAGCCCCAAAGCAGAGGGGACAGCAGAAGCAGTGCCACAAAAAAGTTAATGCCGGGGCACTTAAAGACCCAGCTAAGAGAGTCCTATACAGCCAGCGCCTCACAGCCAATCTGGCGTGCCTTGATGACCCTGAGATACTCAATGCCCACAGCGCTTGGTCTGCCCTCCAGGCCTCCATAACCAGTGCCTGTGAAGAGACAATTGGTCACTCAACCAGAAAACACCAGGACTGGTTTGATGAAAATGATCAGGAGATCCAAGAACTAATCGATCATAAGCGCAGAGCATTTCTGAGCCTCAAGCAAAAACCCAACTCGGGAGCTGCAAAGCAACGTTACAGACAGCTCAAGGCTGAGGTCAAACAAAAATCCCGGGACCTAAAGAACAGATGGTGGATGGAGAAAGCATTGGAGATACAACAACTGGCCGACAGCCACGATATGTGAGGATTCTTCATCGCAGTCAAGGCCACCTAGGTCCAAACTCCCAAAGCCCCACCCCACCCCTGGCCAAGAACGGGGAAACACCAAGGCTGTCAGGCTGGAAGGATCACTTTGAAGATCTCCTCAATCGAGACTCTGCCTTTGACTCGAATGTTCTCAACTCCATCCCACAGCATGCGACCCGCCACCACCTCAGTGAAACCCCAACACTGCACGAGGTAGGCAAAGCCATAAAACAGCTCAAGAATAACAAGGCTACGGGTGCGGATGGAATTCCTGCTGAGGCACTAAAGTATGGTGGAGAGATGCTGTTGGCGCGGATACATGACCTCATCTCTCTCATTTGGAGGGAGGAGAGCATGCCGGGAGACCTCAGAGATGCAGTGATCGTGACCAATTTTAAAAAGGGGGACAAGTCCGACTGCGGCAACTACAGGGGAATCTCCCTGCTATCAGCTACTGGGAAGGTTGTCACTCGAGTTCTCCTCAACCACCTTCTCCCTGTGGCCGAGGAGCTCCTCCCGGAATCACAGTGCGGATTTCTGCCCCTACGGGGCACAACGGACATGATCTTTGCAGCACGACAACTGCAGGAAAAATGCAGGGAGCCGCGCCAGCCCTTATACATGGCCTTTTTCGATCTTACAAAGGTCTTTGACACTGTCAACCATGAGGGCTTAGTGAGCGTCCTCCTCCATTTTGGATGCCCCCAAAAGTTTGTCAACATCCTTTGCCTGCTCCACGACGACATGCAGGCCGTGATCCTTATCAATGGATCCATTACAGACCCAATCCACGTCCGGACCGGGGTCAAACAGGGCTGCGTCATCGCCCCAACCCTCTTCTTAATCTTCCTCGCTGTCATGCTCCACCTCACAGTCAACAAGCTCCCCGCTGGAGTGGAACTAAACTACAGAACTGGTGGGAAGCTGTTTAACCTATGCCGCCTCCAGGCCAAGTCCAAGATCACCCCAACCTCTGTAGTCGAGCTGCAGTACGCGGACGACGCCTGCGTCTGCGCACATTCTGAGGCTGAACTCCAGGATATAGTTGATGTATTTACCGAGGCATATGAAAGCATGGGCCTTATGCTTAACATCCATAAGACAAAGGTCCTCCACCAGCCTGTCCTCGCCACACAGCATTGCCCCTAGTCATGAAGTGGCCCACTTCCCATACCTCGGGAGCCTCTTATCAACAAAGGTAGACATTGATGTGGAGATTCAACATCGGCTCCAGTACACCAGTGCAGCCTTCAGCCGCCTGAGGAAAAGACCAGGCCCTCAAACCTACCACCAAACTCATGTAATACTGTAGTAATACCCGCCCTCCTGTATGGATCAGAGGCATGGACGATGTACAGAAGACACATCAAGTCGCTGGAGATATATCACCAACGATGTCTCCGCAAGACCCTGCAAATCCCCTGGGAGGACAGATGCACCAACATAAGTGTCCTCGCCCAGGCTAACATTCCCAGTATTGAAGCACTGACCACAGTCGATCAGCTTCACTGGGCAGGGCACATAGTTCACATGCCAGACACGAGACTCCCGAAGTAATTGCTCTATGCGGAGCTCCTTCATGGCAAACGAGGCAAAGGTGGGCAGCGGAACCGTTTCAAGGACACCCTCAAAGCCTCCCTGGTGAAGTGCGACATCACCACTGCCACCGAAGACAGCCCTAGGTGGGCTTTGAGCTCTTCGAGTTTCAACGCCACGAGCGTGAAGAGGTCAGGCGCAGTTAGTAGAAGGAGCATGCGGCAAATCAGTCCCCCCCTCCCCTCCCCTCCCCTTGACAAATGTCTGCCCCACCTGTGACAGGGTCTGTGGCTCTTGTATTGGACTGTTCAGCCCCCAAAGAACTCACTTTAGGAGTGGAAGCAAGTCTTCCAAGGGACTGCCTATAATAAGCCTAGCCAGTGAAAGTATGTAGTTTTTGGGGTGGGATGGGAAGGAACATTAAAGCACAGTCAGATCCCACCAGGATCAGGAGCAGCAACACTGGTTGACCTTTTCAATCCCTCCGCTCCTTAACGAAAGGACATTAAGCCAATAACAACATCCTCACTGCTGTCCAGCTGAGCAGCACACACTAGGGACAGAACCTGCTGTAATCAATAAATTTGACACGAAAGACTTGTATTTATTTATATAGCACCTTTTATGACCTCAGGACTTCCCGAAGCGCTTCACAGCCAATGAAATTAGAAAAACTACAAAAGTTAAATAGTGGTACTGTTGGTGAGTCTCTCGGTACATACACGAATGAATGCCACACGTCGATTATGATTATATGTCATGTTTAGTTGGCATATTTTGTACAGGAGAGTGGGTTGTCTGGTGTAAAAAGGAAACGTATTTTTTTTAAAAAGCCAAATTGCACGGGTCTAGTGCTGAAATGACAGCTACAGTTTATGTGTTACTTTACAGAAACTAGGGGCTTAACTTAATATTGTTACGCGCAGCATTGTCAGCTCTGCATAGGTAAAATCAAGTTTACGCCATCAACACAGAAAGCAACTGTTGTGTAGGTATGCCTGTTCACTGTGTGATGTCTGTAACACTGTATGCAACATTGAATGTACCCTTGTACTGTACACACCTTACCGGTACACTAGAGGGTGCTGTTGCTGGAGACCCAGGGGTTGCCTGCACACGGCCGATAACCCAGTATAAAAAGGAACACATAGCTTGTTGTCGTCACTCAGAAACTGCTAATAAAGGACTGCAGGTCTGCACAGTTTAAGTACCATACCCTGCCTCGTGGAGTCATTACTAAAGGTGCCTACATACACTACAGCAACTGCGTGTAATTTTCAGCTTCAGTGCAGTCCCGTGCATGGACCATGTGCAAATAATAGAATGATTCTTCCGCTGCAATTTAATGGCAAAGCCTCTCTGTTCCATCCTGCGCTGGGATAATAGATGCCAATACAATGGGCCATTCACCCACTTTTCTCTCTCGTACTTTGAAGTTTACCAATATTCTTGTTGTCTCTAAGCCCTTGGGGCAGCGGTCTTTTTGATGAACTCTTGTTTATCCTTATTCATCGGAACAAAGTATTTAAAGCCTCTGCACTGTGTCAACTTCTTGGTCCAGATAAAATGAACTGACCCCCTAGAAAAAAAATACTCAATGGAAAGGAAATTTGGCATTCTGCCCTCAATGTCCTGTTTGAATGATGGCATTTGGTGTCAGTCTCTGAGATGGCATTAAAGGCGTTGACAGATTAGACCGTGGTTACTCAATGAGCACTGGCAGAGGGTGCAGATTGGCAAGTGAACCTTGAGAGAAGAATAATGGGAAGAGCAGGAGGATTTGAAAGGAGATAAAGCTAAAAGGGACTGAGTTTGAGCTGCTATATTCTAATGGGGATAATTACCGTATTTCAGACACCTCTGTGCGCTATGTCAAATTTCGCACTTTGCAATGAAAAATTTATTACAAGTATATTTAAATTCTTAAAAGCAACTATTTTACATGTAGAACATGATCTATAAAAGAACTGCTTTTCTTCCATTTCAAAGTGGATTGAAGTATGTTTCTAGGTGCGGCATGTTTGCACCAGACGGAGTTCAATGTTGTATCACCTTTGGCGACTTGACTCTTATTACATCTACGCTGTAAAACATTTAAATCTGTCTCTCACAGGACAATAACTTTAATAGCTTATGGACTTTCCTATTTTTGGCTGTTTCCATATAAACAGAATAACGTAATGGTCTACTGATTTGTCTATACTTGGCAGAAATTCAAAGTATCAGTCATTTCTAGCAGAGGGATGCCAAATGATTCCTAAGCCTTTATTTTGCACACAGTCTTGTCTTTTAGGTTCATGATGCAGTATTAATGTTACATGACTATCATTTCCAATAATATCGCCTGTGTTTGGATGGATTCATACAAAGCTTGAATTCTTATTCAGTGATTGTTAGCTCATCGTATAAGCGATGTCCAGTGATAAAGAAAGAAAGTATTACATTTATATAGTGCCTTTCACGACCTCAACATCCCAAAGCGCCTTACAGCCAGTGAATTACTTTTACTGTTGGAATGTAGGAAACACGGCAACCAATTTGTGCGCGGCAAGCTCCCACAAACAGCAATGTGATAATGACCAAATCATCTGTTTTTGTGGTGTTTGTATATGGATAAATATTGGGCATGACACTAAGAAGAACTCACAAGCTTTTCTTCGAAATAATGCCATGGGATCATTTACGTCCATCTGAGAGAGCAGATGGAACCTTGGTTTAACGTCTCATCCAAAAGACGAATGATGAGCGACTCTGTAAAGCAATTTGAATAAATTTTTGTTTTCTAGCAATCAGAACTCAAGATTTTCCAAACTTAAACTGTTTCAGAATGTTGCTCCTTTTTAGCTTGCTTATAGTTTAAAAACTATAAAATAACTTAAGTCAGCAAGACATAGATCAGAAAGTGGCAATGGGTGCTAATGGTAATAAACTGGGTCAGGTGACCCCAAACATAAAGTGGCATCAGTGGTAACAGTTCAGAGTCATAAGGTTGTGGGTTCAAGTCCTTCTCCAGGACCTGACAGCACAATATCGGCTCACGCTTGAGTGTAGCATTGAGTAACTGCTCATCATCATCATCATCATCATCATAGGCAGTCCCTCGGAATCGAGGAAGACTTGCTTCCACTCTTAGAATGAGTCCTTAGGTGGCTGAACAGTCCAATACAAGAACCACAGTCCCTGTCGCAGGTGGGACAGATAGTCATTGAGGGAAAAGGTAGGTGGGACTGGTTTGCCGCACGTTCCTTCCGCAGCCTGCGCTTGGTTTTTACATGCTCTCGGCGATGAGAGTCGAGGTGCTCAGCGCCCTGCCGGATGCACTTCCTCCACTTAGGGCGGTCTTTGGCCAGGGACTTCCAGGTGTCAGTGGGGATGTTGCACTTTTTCAGGGAGGCTTTGAGGGTGTCCTTGAAACATTTCCTCTGCCCACCTTTGGCTCGTTTGCCATGAAGGAGTTCCAAGTCGAGCGCTTGCTTTGGGAGTCTCGTGTCTGGCATGCAAACGATGTGGCCTGCCCAGCAGAGCTGATCAATTGTAGTCAGTGCTTCAATGCTGGGGATGTTGGCCTGGTCGAGGACGCCAGTGTTGGTGCGTCAGTGGTAACAGTTCTGAGACGTAAGGTTGTGGGTTCAATTCCCCCTCCAGGGCCTGACAGCACAATATAGGCTGACCCTTGAGTGTAGTGTTGAGTAACTGCTATCATTGTCAGAGATGCCATCTTTTGGACTGAGGACCTGTGTTCCCGTTCAGGTGGATGTAAAAAGATCCCAAGGCAACCAGCCAACACCGGCAAGCAGATTATCTATTCAGTTATCTCAGATGCTGTTTGTGGGACCTTGCTATGAATTTTCTGTCGCACCGGCCTGTAAAACAATAGTGACAACCCTTCAAAAGTAATTCATTGCCAGTACAGCTCTTTGGGATGTCCTGAGGACTCTGCAGAGATAAAAGTTATTTTCCTCCTTTCTGTTTCAATTGAAAGGGATTTTTGCAGCCAATGATTATAATGGGCAGAGCTAGTTGGAGAGAAGATGTCTTTTGAATTTCCAACCATTTACTTATTTGCTTGCCTAGTACTAAAGATATATTATTTTTACAACAGTATTTGCCTTGCAATCAATTGTTTCATTGGTCAATTGGTTTGTTTATAGTTGGTGATAATTCCACCAATTGTGGATAAATGATGTTGGTATCCTTTGCCAGTTTTCTTTATTTTTACTTACTGACTGCAGATTTAAAATAGTTAATCTAGTAGATTCTCTGACACTCGATCACAGAGTCACTGGCAATCGACCGTATTAAGTTGCTCCATTTTCCGCATTTAGATTACCTGATACTGCACCTGACTTTTCTGAATGACAATGTTAATTGTCATTGACTGTAATAGAATATGAACATTATAGGCACTTGACACCGTTTTAATGGTTTTGACTTTTCGTTCCTGCAGTAGGAATCATTATATGTGTGTGAAAAGCGGTTGCTGGAGCTGGAGGGACAGTGTCATTGCATTCTTACTCGGTGCTATTAACTTTACATAAAACATTAGCATTAACATAATTTTATCATGGCAATAATGACGTCTGCATTGTGTTGAAAAGTAAGCGAATATTTGGCGTAGCATTTTAAAACCCCATGAGGGATGCACTTGTATATCACCATGGTACTGTGTGCGCAGTTTTCTGTGCTCAGTCCTGTACAGTGGCATTTCAGCAGCAACCCCGAAGTAAAGCAACACTTAGGTTCATTTGGAAGAGATTCTAAGTGCACAGTGAACTGGCGCCCTTTTTGTTACTGAGCATTTCGCTAATGATACAGCATAACATTCACCTCAAGATTTTCTTTTGCCGGCAATTGTGCTCTCAGGAAAACAGATGCTCATTTTAAGGGCAAAAAAAGAAAGTGTGAAGTACTCAAAGGGATATTGAGTTCAGATTTAAGATGAATCTTTAACCGGCAATGTATTGTTTTTACAGTTTGACTGTAAGAGATTGTAAATTGTATAAACTGGAGTATATCGGTATTTATCTACTGCTGAAAGCTAATCTTGTGAAACATTTCAGTGTTAATAGTTGTATGAGCAAGGGAGACAAGGGTGCAGTGGTTTAGAGGGAACTAGAAAAGCACCAAATGCATTTTTAATGTTTAAAATGCACTTAGCAAAAAGAAAATATCTATGCACTGTTAAAAACCTAATTGTTGGGAAATAATGTTAGACTCCCTGTTAATTTGAGTATTGGATTGAATTTTGAAGCTGTTTGCTGGCTGTTACTGAAAAAGAAATTAATTTCAATGACCAAGCTGAATGGAGTGAGGTTTTGTCAGGTAATTAGTCATCAGCCTTTAGCTGCTCAGGGTATATCACTTGACTAATCCATACATAAACCCCAGCCTTTTGCAGTCAGATATAATCTGAGAAGCATTTTAAACACTCATTTTTCCCCCCCCTCTTACAAACCTGCCGAAGCCCTACAGATGAAAAGTACATTAATTTATGTCCAGGTTTCCTGGGCTGGTTGTCGAAGGTAGAATTAATGAAACTGATTTACATTTTCCTCCTTTGTTTGATGAAATCTGCTGTTGATTAAGTGTGGGCGAGCGGAAAAAAAGTGTAACCATTGCTTATCTCTCACTCTCTCGCACCCGTTATTTATTTGTTGTTATTTATTGTAGACCTCTAGGTGGATAGTACTGCCTCAAGTCTAACTGCCTACTACTAGAGCCTGTAAAAAAAATACAGAAACTTAAGAAGATGAAATTATTAACTCTTGCATATGTTTTTTGTCATTTTTTTTTCTCCTGCAGATTTCTTTTTGACTTTATGAAGAAAATTATGGCTCATAGAATATTTTTTTTTAAATGGCTAACTGCATTGACATTTTTTTAAACTTGTGACAGAAATGACATACCCTCTTTTCCAAATTTGAGGTATCAACTGTGCATTCTTTTATAAGGTTTCCTTTGGGAGTCGTAGAAAATACATTTTTATAAAGGGGGTGTTTTATAATAGTTCTTGGTTAATGAGAGAGCCATAAAAAATGTGCCTTATATCAGGAGGTTTTGATGTGTCAGGATAGTGATGGAGATGTACTGTACCACAGAAAATAAAATCGTCTTGTTTCTCAGTGAAAGCACATACCTTTTGACTGCCTTGCTTCTACATGCTGTTGTGGCACAGAATGTTACTTTATTAATGCATTCTGCCTTGTAATAGTAGGATGCGGGATCACATCCACAGTTCCCCTGCAAGTTATGGGTGAGAACAGAAGGGAGTGAAAATCAGAGGTTAACTGGAATATGCAGAAGAATCTATAGTGAGGGTCGAACGAAGGTCACTTTGCCTCATCTCAGCTGTGGAATGATGTATTTATATATTTAAAGTTCCTATATGTCAGTTCCGAAAAAGCTTAAAGAACTACAAGACACTTTTTGTGTCATGACAGAAAGCATTGATCTCATGAAATTGGACTTTCTCTCTTCTATGTATTGGTTCAGTTTTTAAATATCATTTTCTGATTTTCCTGCTCTTAAAGTGGTGTGCTTTTTAATTTATATTTTAATCGAACATGCAACAAAAATCTATACGCACGAAGATAAATTAAGAAAGTATGAGAAAGGGAATTTTTTTCGGGTTGCAGGGGTGTGTTTGAAATGTTCAAATATATTAGCAATGCAGGAGTATTGAATGTGATAATATTGCCATAAATATAATGTGCATGCAAAATGCAGATTAAAAATGTGAATTTAAAAAAATCTATACAACCAAACACATTACTAAAAGAAATAAAACGCATTTGTCAGCAGCATCTCAAGTTGTAATTATGATGACCTTCAAGCACAGGGAAGATGAGGAATGGAAGTCTATATCAATATATAATATGCAGATTTTCATTTATTTAAGAAAAACAAGTACTTTAATGTTTGAAGCACAGTTTAAAGCGAACGATTTCGATAATGATAATTTGATGTGATATAATGCTAATTGCATTCAAATATAAAAATTCGGTTGCGGTAATTTATTTTGTAATACTGCTGTGGAAAAATACGAGGAGAAAGAATCATATTTGCACATCTGATTTCACACAAAGCTTTTTTCTTGAATTGCAAAATGTACAAAACTACTCGGTTGTTTGCTCCCACTGACTCCATGCTGAAAATGTTATAAATAGAGTATGCTGTGCGCAGCTGTGTGATAAATACCAACATCTCCACTTTTGAGATTGGCTATAACCCACACATGATTTCTTCCCCCTCCCCACCCCACTCGTATGTTTCCTGACCAGGCTTATCTGTGGTGAGGTTGCACCGTGACCTGTCCTCTTAATTTTTTTAACACTGCTGCCAAAATTCTAGTTGGCCACATTTTATTGTCTGCAATAACTCGAGCTGCAAAGTACATAAACCTCAACCCGCTGAAAATCCATTTGAATACCCAGTGGAAATCGGGAGTCTGTGAGCTAAGGGTTAATTTCTGAAACAGTGCTGTCGTAATTAGTATTTGAGTAAAACGATGCTATCGAAAAATTACGTCTTGTTCAGCTGTGCTGTGATTCCAATCCGGGCTTTATTGTTTTTTTTTTAAAAACTGAAGTGTGAAAATTGTCCATCTGCATATTATTCAGATCTTGCTCTGAACTCCTTATTTATAGCCTTTCCGACTCAAAGAGCCCAGACCGGGCAGTTTATTCAGTATAGAACATTGATTTCTTGTGTGACCGCATCTGCTTGATACAGAAAGGGATTGAGCAGTTATTTGTCTGGATTTAGCCTTTCCTTATCAAACATTTATGATTTAGCGCTAACAACAGCATCTACCAGTAGAGCAGTTTAGTGAGTGAGTTTTTAAAAAATATATCGTACCTCAACCTAATGGCAGGAGCCCTGGTTCAATACAATGAACTTGGGAAGGTTTTCTTAATGAAAGCCTTGACGTTTTCTGTATTGGGGCCACATTTATCAGCTGTGTAAAGACTGTATAGACTTCATTATACAGAGAACTGCCACTGCATATTTTTAGGGCCATCTATTCAGTATAAAAGGATAGAAGGCAGAGAAGTAAAGGTTAATGGTTGAAGCAGATGATGTCAGAATTATCCCTAAAGGCCAGATTTACTTAATTCTCGCTGTGATAATTAGGTAATTGGGAGCCTATTGTTCCACGCACTACTTCATGCTGTTAGAATTCAATCAGAAAGAAATTAAGGACAAAACAATGAATCTTGAGTTACAGACTACAGTACATTGGAACGTTGGGGATCAGTCGGTTGCCTGAGATTTATTCTGTCCCTCGTCATAAGTCTCTCTTTTCTCGAATGGGATACTTTTGGATACCAAGAAATAAAACAAAAAAAAAATATTAATCAGCAGTCAGTAACGGTGTCCTCAGAAACGGGAATATTCAACTCATTTTTTGTTTTTCTTTCCCTTTGGAAACCCAGCGCAAACTCTGCTTTTAACAGGTTGTTTGTCATTTGTGCTGATTTCAAGCTGACAGCTCCTGAGTTTCCAATGATAACAGCCATCGGACTTGATCTGAGTTCAATGGATATCACTAAAATAGAATCATCGTCTTTGTGATGGATAGAAAAAGTAAAGTAATACATCCTGATAAAGCTATAGCTTTTCGACTGTGACCTTGTAAGATCCATAAGTGAGTTGCAGTCCTGGACAGTGCTGAAATGCATCAACACTTTGAAATTTAAGTAGCAGCGAAATCCATCAATGGGGTGAAGGTAGAATGGTCTGAGAAACCAATGGATCATGCTTAGAGGGCTCAAAGGGAAACAGGCTAAGCTGAAGGTCAATATGCAGACACGTCCTAAAGGAATGCACCGAAACTCATTCGCATTCAGCCTTCAAAGCACTGCTGCAGTATGATGAAAGATCAGTGGAAAAATAAAACAGGAACCTTGGAGCGTTTCCTCTCTCTCCCTCCCCTCCCTAAGCAGAATGTAAGAAGGTGTATTTTAAAGGCACACTCTAGGGCAAACAGTGACTGATGCGATTTACCAATGCACAACCACATGCAAAGCCAAACGACACTATGCCAAGAGTTTTAATATTATTTCCCGGGGTGGCCTCTGCCAGGAGGAGGTGCATCTTACCTTTCATAATTTTGGGACGAGAGAGATAGTTGAACCAGTTTTGAAGCAGAATGATAAAAATTCTTGCTCAAACTAAAAATGGACTATTCATTTATATAAAAAAATAAATGGTTAAAGAATCACATGCTTGTCTTCCTATGCACTGTCAGAGGCTTGTTAGCAAGGTTGGTGAACTTGTGACTTGCCATTACATAAGAACAGGAGTAGGCCATTCAGCCCCTCGAGCCTGTAAAGCATTCCGATATTGTATAGTCTGATTTTTGAAAGATTCTGTAAAAGCCTATATACATATACATATGTAAGAGTGCATGTGTATATGATATAGAAAAGAGAACTTATCAATTGTTCATTTCAGTTACAACCAGTAGTTAAACTGACCTGCCAATTTTTCTTCTAAACTTGTTACCTTATTCAACTGCTTCATGGATAGTTTTTGTTTGCCTTTGTCCTCCTCCACTATGTAAAAGTAAAATTATGGGGAAAAAATCTAGGGATTGTATCTTAAGCGATAGTCTGAGGTTAAAATGTATTGCTCACATCCTTTGACAGTGTCATCCGTGGCTCAGTGGGGAGCACATTCGACGGGTTCATAGTCCCACTCCAGAGACTTGAACACAGAAACCTAGCCTGACACTCCCAGTGCAGTGCTGAGGGAGTGCTGCACTGCCGGAGGTGCTGTCTTTCAGATGAGACGTTAAACCGAGGCCTCTTTTCCTACTTTACAACAGTGACTACGCTTCAAAAGTACTTAATTAACTGTAAAGCGCTTTTAGACATCTGGTGGCCATGAAAGGCACAATATAAATGCAAATCTTTCTTTCTTTACTTTGGTCACCATGCTTTTTCTAGCTTCCAACCAACCCCGCCCCCTACAGTACAACAGAAATTGTCATACAAGTTTAAACACTTTATTTATTTTTTGCAAATGCATTTTGAAAAAGGCATCCTGTTAATGGCTATCGTAATTGTCATTAATAAAATACAGAAGTGTTAATCGATGTTCCCTGTAAATTTGTTTTTTTTGTGCGTGGACCCTTTAACTGGCTGCGCGGCTCATTCAATTTTCACGCATGCATGGTTTCTTCCATGTAAAGACTGGTGAGCGGCTGCGCGGGACCTCCAGACCGCTGTGCGGCTGTGCAGCTCAGCGGGAATGTTGGTGCGAAATTTTTTTTTTAAAGACTTGCATTTATGTAGCCCCGAGGATGTCACAAACTGCTTTATAATCACTGTTGAAGTGTAGTCACTGTTGTTATGCAGGCAAACGTCGCAGCCAGTTTGCAGGCAGCAAGATCCTTGCAAACAGTGACCGGTTAAGCAGTTTTGATGGTGTTGATTGAGGGATAAATGTTGGCCACGACACCGGGAGAGCGCCCTGCTCTTCTTCGAAATAGCGTCACGAGATCTTTTATGCTCACGTGATGTAAAGGTGGACGGGGGGGCTCAGTTTATTGTATCATCTGAAAGACGGCACCTTTAACAACATAACCCTCCTTCTTCAAAATCACACTGAAGTGTCAGCCTAGATATGTGCTCAACACACAAGTTTGTGACTCAGAAGAGAGAGTCTACCACTGAGCCAAGGCTGACACTTAAATACTCCACATAGCCTTTCTTTAATAAGCTTAACATAATCTTTAGGCCGGGGAAAGAGAATAACTAAAACAGAGTGTTTATATTGTGGAAACAGTGTAATTTATGGCCCCTTACTCACCTAAATTCTTAATTGCATGGCCTGATCACCCATAATACTCGCAATATCGCCTGCAATTAGGTATATGCCGATGAGCAAAAATTATTTTCTTTTACTTTTTGTTTCTTTGCATAGCCCTGAGCTCGCTGACCTACACTGGCTTCTGGTTAAGTAACACCTCGATTTCAAAATTCTCATCCTTATTTTCAAATCCCTCCATGGCCTCAACCCTCCCTATCTCTGTAATCCCCTCCAGCCCCAGATGTCTGCGCTCCTCGAATTCTGCTCTCAAGGATCCCTGATTATAACTGCTTAACTATTGCTGGCCGTGCCTTCTTTTGCCTAGGCCCTAAGCTCTGGAACTCCCTGCCTAAACCTCGCCGCCTCTCTACCTCTCTTTCCTCCTTCAAGACACTCCTTAAAACATACCTCTTTGACCAAGCTTTTGGTTACCTGCGCTAATTTCTACTTATGCAACTCGGTGTGAAATTTTTTATCTCTTAATACTCCTGTGACTATGTTAAAGGTGCTATATAAATACAAGTTGTTGTTGTATATCAAATGTTTCATCCACTAAATTCATGCGTGATTTACTGAATAGCCCACTGGTACCCATGTACAGGTTTAAAGTCTTGAAAATTGGGGGCGGGGGGGGGGGAACATTACTTGGATTTTTGCCCTTGAACTTTCGAAAAAAAAAGGCAAGTATTGCAACAATTCGAAGACAGCTTTCAGAGATTTCATTGGATCTGGCAAGCGATTTTCAGTTTGGAAACTCTTGCATGCATGTTGTATCTAATCAAAGAGGTTTGAACCAAGCCATTATCTGAACCGAAAGATTAGATTACAGCCTTAAAATGACTCCCTAGTATCTATTATTTCTTACATACACACGCACGCGCGCACCTACCGCCCATGGTGTTGTTCTCGGGTATTCTTGGGTCTGTAGCACTATGATGATATTCAGTTGCTAATCTGGCCTGTGCCTTTAAGACCGCTGCTCTAAATAGGCAAATTCAGGTACTTCTAGCTAAACTATGGAGGTCACTCAGAGGTCAGTGGTAATAGCTTGTAAATTTCAGACTGCAGGTGGAAAGGAATCAGATGCAAGACTTTTTTTTAATGTGTAAAAATATATATCACAAAATTATCTAGTTGATTCCAATGTGTGAGGCATGCATGCCGAGACAAAAGATGTGGTAGATTTTTTTTTCAGATAATGTACATTTCAAACTAGCCCAGGCTACCGCTTTCTGCTTTAATTATTTCCATAATCGTCTTGAGGTTCTTGATGCCCAACATTTGAAATATAAAAGGGCAGGATTCATATCATGTCCCCATGCGCTCCCACGGTGGATTGTACATGCAAAATGCATGCATGGAGCATATTCTTTTTTACTTTGGGGAGATGTTAAATTGGTTAAGCCCTTTTGAGTAATGAGTGTATATTACAGCATTTCAGATGCATGTACATGCATCTAGTTCCAACTTTGAAAATTACACACTGTAAAACCATCATCATGTATTTTCTGAGGAAGTAAGGTCCAACATGCTCAGGACATTGCTTTTATTAATGGCATTCTGTCAACTCCTGTAAGCTTTGCATATTTGCATATTAAAGAGCTGGGTAAAGAAATACTTCTTTTATTACTGCAGCTCATAAATCAGTTTGCATTTCTCCATTAAAACCTGTCTCAGCAAACTTGAGCAAAAATTGACTGGAATCAAAATGCACGCACAACTAGGCATATAAATCGATCAGTCATTTGCTTAAAAACAAATTCTTCGGGTTATTGATGGGTTATTATTTCATACCTTTCAGAAAGAGAAGTCGAAACAAATAAAAAATGAAATTAAAATGGAGAAAGAATAAATGAAATTTGGCAAAAACCTGACCCTGTTCACCCGTAAAAACTTGCATTGTACATAGAGATATATTCCTTTTTACAAAATAACTGAAAAAGTTCTTACTGCAAGATATTTCTATGAAAAGCTACTTTTCAATTCCTCTTCCAAAACAGTGTGTTAATAATCTCCTCCACTCATCCAAATATGGTTTCTGAAATTATATGGAAACTAGAATTTCAGTATAAACTCACAATTTCCTCCAGTTTTGTCCCGTCTTCTAACCGTAATAACACATCCTGTGATACAGTTCCAAAGGTACTGGCATCTTTCCTTACTCATCCTAGTGTCTGTTCTTCATATGTGAACTTGGGCAAGTCAGTGTTGCTCGGTTGTTCAACTGTTTGGGCATCACAGCAGACTCCAATCTTATTAGAACATAAGAACATAAGAAATAGGAGCAGGAGTAAGCCATTTAGCCCCTCGAGCCTGCTCCACCATTCAATAAGATCATGGCTGATCTGATTCTGGCCTCAACTCCACTTCCCGCCTGCTCCCCATAACCCTTGACTCCCTTATCATTCAAAAATCTGTCTATCTCCACCTTAAATATATTCAAAGACCCAGCCTCCACAGCTCCCTGGGGTAGAGAATTCCAAAGATTCACAACCCTCTGAGAGAAAAAAATTCTCCTAATTTCTGTCTTAAATGGGCGACCCCTTATTCAGAAACTATGCCTCCTAGTTCTAGATTCCCTCACGAGGGAAAACATCCTCTCTGCATCTACCCTGTCACGACCCCTCAGAATCTTATATGTTTCAATAAGATCACCTCTCATTCTTCTAAACTCCAATGAGTATAGGCCCAACCTGCTCAACCTTTCTTCATAAGACAACCCCTTCATCTCAGGAGTCAACCTCGTGAATCTTCTCTGAACTGTCTCCTGATAAGTATAAATGCACACGAGGCCCATACTTGAGAGAAGGTCGCTCTGTGACCAGTTACCTTTATTACCAAGACCTCAAGTGATGAAGGTGGGTGGAGCTTCCCCTTTTATACCTGAAAGGTTAGGAGTGTCTCCCACAAGTTCACCCCCTTGTGGTCAATGTTCTCAAGGTGTACAACTTCGGTCAGCTTATGCATGGGTTAAAATGATAGTTGAATACATGACATCACCTCCCCCCAAAAGTCTTATTGGGATCACAGGTTAAGGCTCTCTCGTGATTTACACTCTCTTGTAGAGCGCCTGAGTTGGGGCTCAGGTTGTTCGGCGCTGGCCTGAGTGTCTGCTGTTTGCGGTGCCTCAGGCCTGTCCGGACAGCCCACAGTGACTGGACTCTCCTCCACTTGGTTCCGGTGTTCAGTCACCTGTGGTGGAGTAAACTCTACGTCGTGTTCTTCCTCTGCTTCTTCTATGGGGTTGCTGAACCTCCTTTTAGTTTGATCCATGTGTTTGTGGCAGATTTGTCCATTGGTAAGTTTAACTACCAAAACCCTATTCACCTCTTTGGCAATCACAGTGCCTGCAAGCCATTTGGGCCCTGCAGCGTAATTAAGGACAAAAGCAGGGTCATTGACATCAATACATCGCGCCCTCACATTCCTGTCATGGTCGTCACATTGTGATTGACGCCTGCTCTCAACAATTTCTTTCATAGTAGGGCGCATAAGGGATAACCTGGTTTTGAGCATCCTTTTCATTAGCAGCTCTGCTTGCCATGAAGTCCTGGAATTCAGTGAGTGTGGTCGGGATCTATTGGCCAACAGGAGGCGTGATAAGCAGCTTTGTAGGGAACCCCCTTGGATTCTGAGCATCCCATGTTTGATTATCTACACTGCTCATTCCGCCTGGCCGTTTGAGGCCGGCTTGAACGGTGCCGTTCTGACATGGTTGATTCCATTGCTTGCCATGAAGTCCTGGAATTCAGTGCTTGTGAAGCACGGGCCATTGTCGCTGACCAAGAAATCCAGTAGACCATGGGCAGCGAACATTGCCCGTAGACTTTCTACCGTGGCAGAGGATGTGCTTGAATTTAAAACGGCACACTCAATCCATTTGGAGTAGGCGTCTACTACAACCAAAAACATTTTTCCCATGCAAGGACCTGCGTAGTCCACATGGATGCGTGACCATGGCTTGGCGGGCCAGGACCAGGGGCTAAGGGGGGCTTACCTGGGTGCGTTGCCCAGCTGAGCACACGTGTTGCACCTGTGGACACAAAGTTCCAGGTCTGCATCTATCCCAGGCCACCAAACGTGTGGCCTGGCAATTGCCTTCATCATGACAATGCCCAGGTGCTCATTGTGAAGTTCTCTGATAAACAATTCTTTGCCCATCTGGGGCATGACTACTCGGTTTCCCCACAGTAGGCAATCGGCCTGAATCGAGAGTTCATCCTTGCGCCTATGAAATGGTTTAAATTCCTCAGGGCATGCCCCGTACATGGCTGCCCAGTCCCCATTCAGGACACATTTCTTAACTAAAGACAGTAGCGGGTCCTTATTTGTCCAGACTTTAATCTGACGGGCTGTCACAGGTAAGCCTTCGCTTTCGAAAGCTTCACCAGCCATGACTATCTCAGCATCATGCTCAGTTGCCCCCTCAGTGGTGGCTAGTGGGAGCCTGCTGAGTGCATCGGTGCAGTTTTCAGTGCTCAGTCTGTGCCGAATTATGTAGTCATAGGCAGCTAACGTGAGTGTCCACCTCTGTATGCGGGCCGATGCATTCGCATTTATGGCCTTGTTGTTGGCCAAAAGGGACGTTAGGGGTTTGTGATCTGTCTCCAGCTCTAATTTCCTGCCAAACAGGTACTGGTGCATTTTTTTTTACTGCATATACACATGCAAGCGCTTCCTTTTCTACCATCCCGTAGCCCCTTTCTGCCTGGGACAGACTTCTGGAGGCATAAGCTACCGGCTGTAACTGATCATTGGCATTCACATGCTGCAACACACACCCGGCCCCATAGGACGACGCATCGCATGTTAAAACAAGTTTCTTACACGGTCATACAACGTTAACAGTTTGTTAGAGCATGCAATTTGTTATCCTCCATCAAAAGCCCTTTCCTGGCTGTCCCTCCAGAGCCAATCGCGACCTTTGTGTAGGAGCACGTGTAGCAGCTCTAACAGCGTGCTCAATTTGGGAAGAAAGTTACCAAATAGTTCAGGAGCCCCAGGAACGCACGCAGCTCCGTCGTGTTATGGGGTCTGGGTGCTCTCTGGATCGCTTCCGTTTTGGATGCAGTAGGTCTGATCCCGTCTGCTGCTACCCTCATCCCCAGGAATTCTACCTCTGGAGCTAAGAAGACGCACTTCACCTTTTTCAGTCGCAGCCCTACCCGGTCCAGTCTGCGTAGCACCTCCTCCAAGTTGTGGAGGTGTTGTTCAGTATCGCGACCCCGTGATGAGGATGTTGTCTTGAAAAACCACCGTCCTTGGAATCGACTTGAGGAGGCTTTCCATATTTCGCTGAAAGATCGCGGCGGCTGAACGAATCCCAAACGGACATCTGTTGTACTCAAACAACCCCTTGTGTGTCGTGATGGTGGTCAGCTTCTTCGACTCACTCGCCAGCTCCTGGGTCATGTAAGCTGAGGTCAGGTCCAATTTTGAAAAAATGTTGCCACCGGATAGAGTCGCAAATAGGCCCTCCACTCTCGGTAGCGGGTACTGGTCTTGGAGTGACACCCGATTGATGGTGGCCTTGTAATCGCCACATATCCTCACCGACCCATCCGCCTTGAGCACCGGCACGATCGGGCTCGCCCAGTCACTGAATTCGACTGCCGAGATGATGCCTTCCCTCAACAGGCGGTCCAATTCGCATTCTATCTTTTCCCACATCACGTACGGCACCGCCCTGGCCTTGTGGTGTACTGGCCTGGCGTCCGGGTTTATGTGAATCACTACCTTGGCCCCCATGAAAGTACCGATGCTGGGTTGAAATAATGAGTCAAATTTGTCCAGGACCTGTGAGCATGATATTCACTCCACAGAAGAAATTGCATTGACATCGCGCCATTTCCAGTTCATGACAGCAAGCCAACTCCTCCCCAGTAGTGCGGGACCGTCCCCGGGACAATCCAGAGTGGCAACCTGTTCTCCAAATCTTTGTGGGTCACGACTACCGTGGCGCTGCCTTGCACTGGAATGATCTCCTTTGTATATGTCCGTAGCTGCGTGTCAGTCGGCAATAATTTTGGCCTCCTGGCCTTGGACACCCACAACCTTTCGAACTGTTTGATACTCATCAGGGACTGGCTGGCCCCCGTGTCTAGTTCCATTAATACTGGGATGCCATTGAGGAGCACTTTCATCATTATCGGTGGCGTCCTGGTATATGAAATGTATATGTGCTCCACATGAACTCGCTGAACTTCAGCTTCCAGCAATTTCCCCCAGTATTCATTTGGCCTCGTAGGGCTTACATCGGGCCCGTCCTCCTCGTACATCAACCTGGCTGCAGGCTTCCTGCACATACGCGCCAAGTGACCGCTGACGTTGCAGTTTCTGCAGGTATATTGCTGATACCTGCAAGCTCTGGCTGGGTGTTTGCCTCCACACCTCCAGCATGAGCTGGAGGCCCCATTGTTGGAAACAAAAGGTCCATTACCAGTCGATCGTCTCTCACTGTCTCTGTAACTGTCCTTAAGCGCATCATTGACAGGTGTTGATGGCCCCATTACTGGCCGCATTGTCCATTGCGATTGCATGAATCGCCGTTCAGCTAGCCATTGTCTCTGTTGAATTCCCCCTTTGGGTTTGACTACATGCTGGGGCATGTCCGATTGCCCTTGTCTGCCTGAAGAACTGCGTGCCGCGTTAACAATGTTTGACTCCCTGGTCATTTGCCGCATTTGAGCCAAGATTTTTGTCATACATCATTCTGGTCTCATCCTCCCCTGACATAAATGTCTGGGCTATCAGAGCCGTCGCTTCCAAGGTCAAGTCGTTGATCTCAATCAGTTTCCTGAAAATCCAAGCGTGCCCGATGTCCTCAATAAAAAAGTCTCGCAGCGTCTCCGCTCTGCATGCATCTGGGAACTTACATAGGCTCGCCAGTTGCCGGAGATCTGCCACGAAGTCTGGAACGCTTTGCCCTTCTTGCCGCCGGTGTGTGTAAAACCGGTGTTTCGCCATGTGCATGCTGCTCGCTGGTTTAAGATGTTCCCCGATCAACTTACTGAGCTCTTCGAACGTCTTGTCTGCCGGCTTCTCTGGCGCTAGAAGGTCCTTCATCAGCGAGTACATTCTGGATCCACAAACCGTCAGGAGGTGAGTCCTGCGTTTGTCGGCCGAATCCTGTCCCAACCATTCCTTCGTGACAAAACTTTGCTGTAGTCTCTCAATAAAGTCGTCCCAATCATCACCCACACGGTAGCTCTCTTCTGTGCTGCTAGTGGCCACGCTCGCGTGGTTTAAATCCCAGTTTCTCATCACCAGTGATAAGTCCTTACTGTACAGTATAAATGCACACGAGGCCCATACTTGAGAGAAGGTCACTCTGTGACCAGTTACCTTTATTACCAAGACCTCAAGTGAAGAAGATGGGTGGAGCTTCCCCTTTTATACCTGAAAGTCCAGGTTAGGAGTGTCTCCCACAAGTTCACCCTCTTGTGGTCAATGTTCTCAAGGTGTACAACTTAGGTCAGCTTATACATGGGTTGCAATGATACATGACACCTCCAATGCAAGTACGTGTATATCCTTCCTCAAGGAAGTCCTGCTCCAACAGGTACAGTTGGAGCAGGACTTCCTGCTTTTATACTCAATCCCCCTTGCAACCAATTATAGCATGCGGATTATTTTTCTAAAGTAACTGCACAGGGATCAGGAGAGAGAATCCTGGCAGGTTTTTTCTGGGAACAATTGGAGTTCTCCACTGATCCGCTAACTTTGCCGAAGCCAGCAAGCAAACTTGGGACTTTCTTGATCTGAATGTCATAGTATCACACCTCATGGTACATTTATCCACGGCACGATTGAGGTGCTCAAACTAGCGTTTTAAAGAGGCACTGGTCCCTCCATCATCTGGAAGGGTTCTAGTGCAAAGGTGTTTGACTCTGATTAGTAACACATGGTGGCTTCATGGATTTTACAATGCATGTCGTTCAATATATGTATAGCACAGTGATGTTTTTCTGATCATATTGTCTGCAACACTACGTGACACTACAGTAATTCGCAATGAGAATTAAGTCATTTTATTTTCGCTTCCAAAATAAGAACAATTCCCCTCCATCAACAACATGTATTTATATAGCGCCTTTAACTAGTTAAACGTCCCAAGGTGCTTTGCAAGGGCGTTATCAAACAAAATTTGACACCAAGCAACATAAGGAGATACTAGGGCAGATAACCAAAAGCTTGGTCAAAGAGGTAGTTTTTAAGGAGCAATCTAAAAGAGGATAGGGAAGTAGAGAAGTGGAGAGGTTTAGGGAAGCAGTTCCAGAGCTTGGGGACTAGGCAGCTGAATGCACGGCCACCAATGCCGGGCGTTTAAAATCGGGGATGCTCAAGAGGTCAGAATGGAAGGAGGTAGTAGGTCTGAAGGAGATTACAGAGATAGGAAGGAGCGAAGCCAAGGAGGGATTTTAAAATCGAGTAGTTGCTTAACCGGGAATTTGTTGCATTTTTAATGGATGCACTGAAGTGGGAATGTCCTTTGCCCAAGGAAGCAGTTGAGGCTAGCTCATTGAATGTATTCAAATCACAGATAGATAGATTTTTAACCAATATGGGAATTAAGGGTTATGGGGAGCGGGCGGGTAAGTGGAGCTGAGTCCATGGCCAGATCAGCCATGATCTTGTTGAATGGCGGAGCAGGCTCGAGGGGCTAGATGGCCTACTCCTGTTCCTAATTCTTATGTTCTTATGTTCTTTTCATGGAAATGTTTACTCAGGCTCCGATCAGTTCTTGATCCATTCTGCAGTGTTTTCTCGGGTCATAGAAACATAGAAAATAGGTGCAGGAGTCGGCCATTCGGCCCTTTGAGCCTGCACAACCATTCAATAAGATCATGGCTGATCATTCACCTCAGTACTCCTTTCCTGCTTTCTCTCCATACCTCTTGATCCCTTTACCCGTAAGGACCATATCTAACTCTCTCTTGAATATATCGAACGAACTGGCATCAACAAATCTCTGCGGTAGAGAATTCCACAGGTTAACAACTCTCTGAGTGAAGAAGTTTCTCCTCATCTCAGTCCTAAATGGCCTACCCCTTATCCTTAGACTGTGACCCTGGGTTCTGGACTCCCCCAACATCGGGAACATTCTTTCTGCATCTACCCTGTCCAGTCCCGTCAGAATTTTATATGTTTCTCTGAGATCCCCTCTCATTCTTCTAAACTCCAGTGAATACAGGCCCAGTTGATCCAGTCTCTCCTCATATGTCAGTCCTCCCATCCCTAGAATCAGTCTGGTGAACCTTCGCTGCACTCCCTCAATAGAAAGAATGTCCTTCCTCAGATTAGGAGACCAAAACTGAACACAATATTCCAGGTGAGGCCTCACCAAGGCCCTGTACAACTGCAGTAAGACCTATCTGCTCCTGTACTCAAAACCTCTAGCTAGAAAGGCCAACATGCCATTTGCCTTCTTCACCGCCTGCTGCACATGCATGCCAACCTTCAATGACTGATGTACCATGACCCCCCGGTCTCGTTGCACCTCCCTTTTTCCTAATTTGCTGCCATTCAGATAATATTCTGCCTTCATGTTTTTGCCTCCAAAGTGGATAACCTCACACTTATCCACATTATACTGCATCTGCCATGCATTTGCCCACTCAGCTAACCTGTCCAAGTTGCTCTGCAGCCTCTTAGCATCCTCCTCACAGCTCACACCGCCACCCAACTTAGTGTCATCTGCAAACTTAGAGATATCACTCTCAATTCCTTCATCTAAGTCATTGATGTATTTTGTAAATATCTGGGGTCCCAATACTGAGCCCTGCGGCACCCCACTAGTCACTGCCTGCCATTCTGAAAAGGACCCGTTTATTCCGACTCTCTGCTTCCTGTCTTCCAACTAGTTCTCTATCCACATCAATACATTACCCCCAATACCATGTGCTTTAATTTTGCACACTAATCTCTTGTGTGGGACCTTGTCAAAAGCCTTTTGAAAGTCTAAATAAACAATATCCACTGGCTCCCCCTTGTCCACTCTACTAGTTACTTCCTCAAAAAATTCTAGAAGATTTGTCAAGCATGATTTCCATTTCATAAATCCATGCTGACTTGGACCGATCCTGTCACTGCTTTCCAAATGCGCTGCTATTACATCTTTAATAATTGATTCCAACATTTTCCCCACTGACCAGGCTGACCGGTCGATAATTAGCTGTTTTCTCTCTCCCTCCTTTTTAAAAAAGTGGTGTTATATTAGCTACCCTCCAGTCTATAGGAACTGATCCAGAGTCAATAGATTGTTTGAAAATGAACACCAATGCATCCACTATTTCTGGGGCCACTTCCTTAAGTATTCTGGGATGCAGACTATCAGGCCTTGGGGATTTATCGGTCTTCAATCCCATCAATTTTCCTAACACAATTTGCTGACTAATAAGGATTTCCTTTAGTTCCTCCTTCTCACTAGACCCTCGGTCCCCAAGTATTTCCGGAAGTTTATTTGTGTCTTCCTTAGTGAAGACAGAACCAAATTATTTGTTCAATTGATCTGTCATTTCTTTGTTCCCCATTATAAATTCACCTGATTCTGACTGTAAGGGACCTACATTTGTCTTCACTTATCTTTTTCTCTTCACGTATCTGTAGAAGCTTTTGCAGTCAGTTTTTATGTTCCCTGCAAGCTTACTCTCATATTCTATTCTCCCCCTCCTAATTAAACCCTTTGTCCTCCTCTGCTGAATTCTAAATTTCTCCCAGTCCTCAGGTTTGTTGCTTTTTTTAACTAATTTATATGCCTCTTCCTTGGATTTAACACTATCCCTAATTTCCCTTGTAAGCCACGGTTGAGCCACCTTCCCCGTTTTATTTTTACGTCAGACAGGGATGTACAATTGTTGAAGTTCATCCATGTGATCTTTAAATGTCTGCCATTGCCTATCCACCGTCAACCCTTTTAAGTATCATTCGCCAGTCCATTCTAGCCAATTCACGTCTCATACCATTGAAGTTACCTTTCTTTAAGTTCAGGACTCTAGTCTCTGAATTAACTGTGTCACTCTCCATCTTAATGAAGAATTCTACCATATTATGGTCACTCTTCCCCAAGGGGCCTCACACAACAAGATTGCTAATTAATCCTCTCTCATTACACAACACCCAATCTGGGATGGCCAGCTCTCTCGGTGGTTCCTCGACATATTGGTCTAGAAAACCATCCCTTATACACTCCACGAAATCCTCCTCCACCGTATTGCTAGCAGTTTGTTTAGCCTAATCTATATGTAGATTAAAGTCACACATGATAACTGTTGTCCCTTTATTGCACGCATTCCTAATTTCCTGTTTGATGCCATCTCCAACCTCACTATGATTGTTTGGTGGTCTGTACACAACTCCCACTAGCGTTTTCTGCCCTTTGGTGTTCCGCAGCTCTACCCATACAGATTCCACATCATCCACGCTAATGTCCTTCCTTATTTGTTGTGTTAATCTCCTCTTTAACCAGCAACGCTATCCTACCTCCTTTTCCTTTCAGTCTGTCTGTCCTGAATATTGAATACCCTTGGACGGTGAGTTCCCAGCCTTGGTCACCCTGGAGCCTTGTCTCCGTAATCCCAATTACATCATTTCCGTTAACAGCTATCTGCCAGTGAATTCATCCAACTTATTACGAATGCTCCTCGCATTGAGACACAGAGCCTTCAGGCTTGTTTTTTTAACACTCTTTGTCCTTTTAGAATTATGTTGTAATGTGGCGCTTTTTGATTTTTGCCTTTGATTTTTACGCCCTCCACTTTTACTTTTATCCTTTATACCTTTTGCTTTTGACCCTATTTTACTTCCCTCTGTCTTCCTGCATTGATTCCCATCCCCCTGCCCTATTAGTTTAAATCCTCCCCAACAGCATTAGCAAACACTTCCCCTAGGATATCGGTTCCAGTCCTGCCCAGGTGCAGACTGTCCAGTTTGTACTGGTCCCACCTCCCCCAGAACCGGTTCCAATGTCCCAGGAATTTGAATCACTCCCTCTTGCACCATTCCTCAAGCCATGTATTCATCTTAACTATCCTGCTATTTCTACTCTGACTAGCACGTGGCACTGGTAGCAATCCTGAGATTATTACCTTTGAGGTCCTACTTATTAATTTAACTCCTAGCTCCCTAAATTCAGCTTGTAGGACCTTATCCCGCTTTTTACCTATATCGTTGGTACCTATATGTACCACGACAACTGGCTGTTCACCCTCCCCCTCCAGAATGCCCTGCAGCCGCTCTGAGAATCCTTGACCCTTGCACCAGGGAGGCAACATACTATCCTGGAGTCTCGTTTGCAGCTGCAGAAACGTCTATCTATTCCCCTTACAATAGAATCCCCTACCACTATAGCTCTCCTCTTTTTCCTGCCCTCCTGCGCAGCAGAACCACCCATGCTGCCTTCCCCTGATTGGCCATCTTCCCCAGCAGTAATTAAGGTGTTATATCTGTATTGGAGGGAGCTGACTGCAGGGGACCCCTGCACAATCTTCCTTCCACTGCTCTTCTTGATGGTCACCGATTCCCTATCTGCTTGTGTAACCTTTACCTGCGGTGTGACCAACTCACTAAATGTGCTATTCACGATATCCTCAGCATCGTGGATGCTCCAGAATGAATCGATGCGCAGCTCCAGTGCCGCAATGCGGTCTATCAGGAGCAGCAGCTGGATACACTTCCTGCACACATAGAAGTCAGGGACACTGGAAGTGTCCCAACACCGCCTCCAGTGCGCCAGTGCAGCCTTCGGCCGCCTGAGGAAAAGAGTGTTTGAAGACCAGGCCCTCAAAACTGCCACCAAGATCATGGTCTACAGGGCTGTAGTAATACCTGCCCTCCTGTATGGCTCAGAGACATGGATCATGTACAGTAGACACCTCAAGTTGCTGGAGAAATATCATCAACGATGTCTCCGCAAGATCCTATAAATCGCCTGGGAAGGACAGGCACACCAACATCAGCGTCCTCATTCAGGCTAACACCCCCAGAATTGAAGCACTGACCATACTCGATCAGCTCCGCTGGGCAAGCCACATAGTCCGCATGCCAGATACGAGACTCCCAAAGCAAGTGCTCTACTTGGAGCTCCTTCACGGCAAACGAGCCAAAGGTGGGCAGCGGAAACACTACAAGGACACCCTCAAAGCCTCCCTGATAAAGTGCAACATCCCCACTGACATCTGGGAGTCCCTGGCCAAGACCACCCCAAGTCGAGGAAGTGCATCCGAGAGGACGCTGAGCACCTCGAGCCTTAACGCCGAGAGCGTGCAGAAATCAAGCGCAGACAGCGGAAAGAGTGTGCGGAAAACCAGTCCCACCCACCCCTTCCCTCAACGACTGTTTGTCCCACCTGTGACAGAGTCTGTGGCTCTCGTATTGGACTGTTCAGCCACCAAAGAACTCACTTCAGGAGTGGAAGCAAGTCTTCCTCGATTCCGAGGGACTGCCTCTGATGATAATGATTTCCCACATAGCACAGGAGGTACATGACATGGGTCTGGGCTCTCCTGCCATGACTTAGACCTTTAATTACTTAATTTGGCAATAGTGACAAGGTTTCTTACTGCTGAGAAAAAGAAAAAAGATAAGGAAAAAGAAAAACTACTCACCAATCAACCAGCCAATCACTTACTCTCTTGGCTGTGATGTCACACTTCGATTACTTTTTACTTCTTTCTTACTTTTGACCCTGCTGCAGCTAGCCGCTCCTCCCCGACTGCCGCTGCTCCTAGCTGCCGCTGGGCCTTTTATAGGCCTCGCCGCTCCTCCCCGACTGCCGCTGCTCCTAGCTGCCGCTGAGCCTTTTATAGGCCTCGCCGCTCCTCCCCGACTGCCGCACAAAGTGCGCAGAAGGCTTATTTAAGACCTCATTCTTCATTGACACAAAGCTCGGTTCCCACAAAGTGACTGGAAATGCCTAAAAAGCGGTTCAGTCATTTAGCACAAAATACAAAAGCAAAATACTGCGGCTGCTGGAAATCTGAACTAATAGCAGAAACGGCTGGAAACGCTCACAGCTCAGGTAAGATTTGTGGAGGAAGAATCAGAGTTAACGTTTCAGGCCAGTGACCCTTTGTCAGAACTGAAAAAAGTTAGAGATGTAACAGGTTTTTAAGCAAGTGCAGAGGCAGGAAAAGGGGGGGGAGGGGCAGGAGAGGGAAAGAACAAAAGAGAAGGACTGTGAAAGGCAGGAGAGATTAAATGACAACTTAGATGATGGTGTGAGACAAGTGGAGATGGTAACGGGACAAGTAAAGAAACAAATGATGGGTCTAGAAGAGGTGTAAATGGAAATGGCAGAAACACACACTGCTGCCATCCAGAAAAATGGGAGCTGAGGTAATGATCTGAAGTTGTTGAACTCAGTGTTGAGTCCAGAAGGCTGTAGAGTGCTAAATCAGTCATTTAGCACTGGTTACAAATGGGTACCAGATGGGAGGACTACAGGAATTATGGTTTACATAATTTCCTGGTGAGCTCTGCCCTTCCAGTCGGGTCACCCAGCTTGAATGCTGCGACAATGTGGAGCCTAAAGGCCAATTTCGGTCAGACATCCCACTGTCCCAAAAAGGTACTTGCTTCATCAAATCCTCAGAGTTATTTACATGCTGTTGGTGCTGTAAATCCCACCCCTGCAAAACCCACTGTTCTCCAGCACACCCTTAGCAATGCGTTGGAAGCAAAATTTAAATGTTACAATGAGCTGATATTGCTCATTTGTGGGCAGGTGCATGGGGGGTCGGTGTGGTGGTCGGCAAGGTAGGTGGGGGGGGGGGCGGAGAGGAGACTTTGGAGTTAATTGCTTTGTTTTTATGGGCGGTCTTGTAAGTCATGGAGTCATCCCAGTCTGGTGACCACTTCCATTGTATAAGTTCTAGTTAGTGTTAAACTTGCAGTCTCCTTTTCACAAAGCAGTGCTTCATCTCTGTCCAGCACGTCTATGTCTGCTGAGAATTTCTATTCTTCAGTTCCAGTATTAAGGTGAATTACAAACTGACATTTTGAAAAAGTACATCAATGCGCAATGAAGACTAATGGTTAGAACTGTTCTCGTGTCTTGCTTGCTGTCTGTCTCTCCAAACATGTACAGCATGATGTAATGTATGTATGCCTGGGTTTACCTGCCACCAGGAGGAGCGACCGTCGGAGATCATTGGGCCACAGACACACACGTGCAGCCCTTCTATATAAAGAAAGCCTCCATGTTTAATCCTCACTTTGAGAGCTAATAAAGCAGAGTCAGGTCGCACCTGATTGAGTTCACGGTACTAAGCCTATTGAGTTATTGCATGCGCAACATTTGCCGACAAGGCACAATATGAACTATCACACGTACAAAAAAAAATGAGCACCATTGGAATCCTGGAGCGATTCGTGGAGGGAGGAGACTGGGAGAATTTTACAGATCGCCTCGACCCCTACTTCGTGGCCAACAAGATGCATGAAGACGCTGACGCAGTTAGGCGCAGGGTGGTTTTCCTCACGGTTTGTGGTCCAAAAATCTAGCCTCATAAAGAATCTGTTCTCACCTGCACGTCCAACGGAAAAGACCTATGAGGAACTGTGTGCTGTGATTCGGGACCATCTCAAACCTAAAGAAGGCATCATTATCTCGAGATAGCGCTTTTACAAGCACGTTCGTTCTGAGGGCCAAGACGTGGCGGAATTTGTTGCTGACCTGAGACGTCACGCTGGGCCGTGTAAGTTTGGAACCGCGTTGGAAGACATGCTGTGCAACGTCTTTGTAATAGGCATAAACCACGAGGTGATCCTGCGGAAGCTGCTGGCTGTGGATGTGCTGGATGACATGATTACACATTCTATCCATCTGGAATACGCACGATTGAAGTAAAATTGAACAGCGTGCCGGTATCTATGGAATTAGACACGGGTGCGAGTCAGTCAATTATGAGCCAGAGGACTTTCGAAAAGCTGTGGGACACCAAGCTGAGCCTAGTAAATGCAAAATTGTGTACCTACACCAAAGAGCTCATACCAGTGATTGGCAGTGCAGCAGTCAAGGTGTCGTACGATGGGGCGGTTCATATCTATTGCTGTGGATCGTTCCAGGCAATGGCCCAATGCTCTTCGGCAGGAGTTGGCTCGAAAAAATAAAGTGGAACTGGAACGATATTAAAGCTTTGTCATCGGTGGATGACGATTTGTGTGCTCAAGAGCAAATTTCCCTTGCTGTTTGAACCGGGCATCAGCAACTTCACGGGAGCCAAGGTGCAGATCCACCCGGACTCGGATGCAAGACCCGTCCATCACAAAGCCTGGGCGGTCCCGTACATGATGAGGGAGAAGGTCGAACTCGAATTGGGCAGATTCCAATGTGAAGGGGTCATTTCACCAGTCAAATTTAACGAATGGGCTAGTCCTATTGTTCTTGTGCTGAAGAGTGATGGCACTGTTAGGATTTGTGGAGACGACAAGGTTCCGATCAACCGAGTTTCGAAACAGGATCAGTACCCATTACCAAAGGCTGATGACCTGTTTTGCAACGCTAGCCGGTGGAAAGTCGTTCACTAAATTGGCCTTTATGACACAGGAGCTTGTCGAAGAAACTTACGTGCATCAATACGCATAAAGGGCTGTTCATTTACAACAGGTGTCCTTTCGGAATTTGCTCGGCTACAGCCATATTTCAGAGAAACATGGAGAGTTTACTGAAGTCCGTCCCTAGCACCGTGATGTTCCAAGACGACATTCTGGTCACAGGTTGTGACACTGCCAAACACCTGCACAACCTGGAAGAGGTTCTACGTTGTTTGGACAAAGTGGGGCTCAGGCTGAAACGTTCAAAGTGCGTCTTTATGGCACTGGAAGTCGAATTCTTGGAAAGGAAGATTACTGCAAACGTCATCAGGCCAACGGACTCGAAAACAGAGGCCATCAAAAATGCACCCAGACCCCAGAATGTGACAGAACTGCATTCATTCCTTGGTCTTCTCAACCACTTCAGTAATTTCTTACCTAAATTGAGCACATTATTAGAGCCACTGCACCTGCTGCTCAGAAAAGGCGACAACTGGGTTTGGGGTGTATCTCAAGACAGGGCCTTCGAGAAGGCTAGAAATTTGCTTTGTTCCAACAAATTGCTGGTACATTATGACCCGTGTCAGCATTTAGTATTGGCCTGTGACGCTTCATCACATGGGGTTGGTTGTGTGCTCTAACAATCCAATGAGTCGGGCAAACTACCACCCGTTGTGAACGCGTCGAGGAGCATATCTGAAGTGGAAAGAGCCGACGGCATGGTAGCGAAAGAAGCTTTAGCCTGCGTATATGGGGTTAAAAAGATGCACCAGTATCTGTTTGGGCTTCATTTTGAGCTTGAAACCGATCATAAGCCGTTCATATCTTTATTTTCAGAGCACAGAGGTATCAATACCAACGCGTCGTCCCGCATTCAGAGGTGACATTATCTGCCTGAGAATTGTGCCGATGCATTGAGCCGTTTACCGTTGCCCACGCCGGAGGTGGAAACGCCACAGCCGCAGACCTACTGTTGGTCATGGTTGCTTTTGAGAGTGAAGAGTCGCCTGTCACTGCTCAACAAGTTAGGACCTGGACCAGCCAGGATCCGATCTTATCGGTTGTAAAACATTGTGTCCTTAGTGGTGATTGGTCGGCTATTCCCAGGGAAGTGTGTGATGAGACCAAAGCTTACAACCATTGCAAAGACGAACTATCCATTCAATCTGATTGTTTGCTGTGGGGTAATCGTGTTGTTGTGCCCAAGAAAGGCAGGGAGAGATTTGTACGGGATTTACACAGTACCCATCCCGCTATTGTGATGATGAAGGTCTCATGTTTGATTGCCTGGCATTGACTCTGATTTGGAGTCATGTGTGCATCAGTGCAACACTTGCATGCAGTTAAGCAATGCACCAGTGGAATCTCCTCTAAGCCCATGGTCGTGGCCATCCAAACCATGGTCGAGGATCCACATCGACTACGCGGGTCCTATCCTGGGCAAAATGTTTTTGGTGGTGGTGGTTGCGTATTCCAAATGGATAGAATGTGTAATCATGTCATCCAGCACATTCACAACCACCATTGAGAGCCTTCGTGCCATGTTCGCCACTCATAATCTGCCCGACATTGTTGTGAGCGATAACGGATCGTGCTTCACAAGTTTGGAGTTTCAAGAGTTTATGGGACTCAATGGTATCAAGCACGTAAGGTCAGCACCATTCAAACCCGCGTCCAAACCATCAAGCAGAGCCTGAAACGGGTAACTCATGGTTCTTTGCAGACTCGCTTGTCACGCATACTGCTTAGTTACAGGACGAGACCCCACACGTTTACTGGGGTCCCCCCTGCTGAACTGTTGATGAAGAGAGGTTTCAAGACCAGGCTGTCGTTTGTCCACCCTGATCTTAACGATCACGTCGAAAACAGACATCAACATCAACAATAGTATCATGATCGCACTGCTGTGTCACGCGACATCTTTATTAATGATCCTGTGTATGTGCTAAATTATGGTCAAGGCCCCAAGTGGGTCACTGGCACTGTTACGGCCAAGGAGGGTAACAGGGTGCTTATCGTCAGGCTCACTAACATGCAGAAGGCACATTGATCTGAGGAAATTGCGGCACACAAACGAACCGGAACAGCTTGAAGAAAACACTATCAATGACCAACCGATTCATATTCAGCCATCAGAAGACCCTGCTGTTGTCAATGAATCTGGACCTTCAATCCCCGACATGGACACTGCCACTCCCATTAGATCGATTACCCAGCCCCAAGTCATGAATGACTCGAAGAGCTCACCCAGATCTTGAATTTAACTGAGATGATCAACTAGGGAGCGGAAAGCCCCGGACTGTCTCAATTTGTAAATCGGACTGATACCAAAATCTTGAGGGTGGCGGGGGGGGAACAATGTAATATATGTATGCCTGGGTTTACCTGCCACCAGGGGGAGCGACCGTCCGAAGTCATTGGGCCACAGACACACACGTGCAGCCCTTGTATACAAAGAAAGCCTCCATGTTTAATCCTCACTTTGAGAGCTAATAAAGTAGAGTCAGGTCGCACCTAATTGAGTTCACGGTACTAAGCCTATTGAGTTACTGCATACGCAATACATTGCATTTTGTATAAAATTTTAAATAACAATTGAAGAAACACGGACAAAGAAAATCAATAATGCAGAATAAGCAATGGGCTATTTCTGTGCTAAAAGAAGTTTGAGGGCTTATTCAAAAGAATACTGAAACTTATTCATTGACTTTAAACCTTGTAATAAACCTTGTTCCAAGCCTGGATATCACATTACACAGAAGCAGGTCTTTATGTGGATTTATCTGTCCTCTGTGTACTGACTGTAAACCTACATAATATGCTAATGAAACCATTTTCTATTACATTAAGGATGCAACTCTCAGGACTTTCTCCAAGGTTCAGTTGTAATAATAAGCATTAAACCTATGGTTCCATTGTAATAAAAAACATTAAACCACTGTACCTAAAAATCATAAAGAAAATACAGTACTTCACAATAAGACTTGGTAAGGATTTATGAAGCAGCAAGGCAGTCAACAAATAATCATCAGAACTCATTATGACATTCTATTACTTGTGTTGCAGCGTGATGAAGCGAGGTAAAGCCAGACTGGTCATGCTTAGCAAACTGCGTGTGTTGTGCAGATTTCCTCAACACCTCCAGTACTTTAGTTGAATGCATTTCCCTGAATATTGAGGAACTTTTGGTTGTGACTTAAAGTGCATCCCCTTTCTGTAGGGCACTGCTGCTTATTAATCAGCTTGAATTGATTACAAATGTGGCCACAATTGATTACTTGTTGGCCCTATTTACTCAAAGTGTGGTCCGAGTGGCATTAATAGTCAGTTGTTGCCTGATTATAGGAACATAGGCACAGGAAGAGGCCATGGAGCCCCTAGAGTCTGTTCCGCCATTCAATGAGATCATGACTGATCTGCGAGTCCTGCAACCTAACTCCATATCCCTTAATACCTTTGGTTCACAAAAATCTATCTGTCAGATTTAAAATGAACAACTCAATTAACATCAATTGCCATTCACGGAAGAAAGCTCCAAACTTCTACCATCCTTTGGGGCAGATTTTCTGGTCCTTTGCGTTCTATTTTTCGCCCCGGAGTGGCGGCAATGGCGGCGGCGAGGTCTTCTGGGCGGGCAGTCAGCCTCCAGCGCCCCACGGGGGTTTTTGGAGCTGGTTTTGTGGCGACACAGAGCAGCACCGCCTGGAAGAGCTGCACCGGTGTGCAATGCCCCTGGTCGCGACATCATCTCGCTTTTTTGACTCCCGTACGTCCCGCAGTGCGCACTGCTGTGACAGCCTGGGAAAATGGGCGGTCCAACATATACCGACTGCAGAGAGGTAAGTAATGCTGTCCTAAGGTAAGTGTGATTGTTTTTTCCTTTTCATTTTTTTTTAATGATTTATGTTGTGGTGGGGTGGGCTATGTATTGGGAATGTTTTTGTGCGTTTTTTTCCAAATTTTTTTTTTCTCCCCAGGCATCTCTTGGAGCGCTCCTGGCCCGGCTCTTTAGCTCAGGATTTTCCCATGCTAACACCCTCAGAGAAGTGTACAACGCCTCCATTAGCATGCGCCCTAGACTCAGGGCCCAGCTGCCCAATTTTGATGACTGAGGCGCAAACTGTTCCCGGGCACAAACATTACCGCCTTACTGCCATGACTGTCCCAAAATCATCAAACCCGAAAATTTAGTCGTTTGTGTGTTTCCGAATTTCGTGAAACAGTGCCTTTTCCACCTTCCATACTTTTTACGCGTTTTTGTACCACCTGAGTTGTTTTGCAATCTGACTACATTTTGAAATCACGGATTTATTACCGCCAAGAAGTTCCGTTTTCTCTTTCTAGACAAAGCCTTCTTTTTCTCTCAACAACTCTTAACTCTCTATAAAGCCCAAGTCCTTCCAAAGGTTGAAGACTCATCCCATACCTGGAGATGTTCTTCAAGCACCAGTTTGTGATCCTGGATAGGATACAAGTAAAAGTTAAAGTTCATTGGATATATTCAAGAGGGAGTTAGATATGGCCCTTAAGGCTAAAGGGATCAAGGGGTATGGAGAGAAAGCAGGAAAGGGGTACTGAGGTGAATGATCAGCCATGATCTTATTGAATGATGGTGCAGGCTCGAAGGGCCAAATGGCCTACTCCTGCACCTATTTTCTATGTTTCTATGTTTCTATTTGATAGCCTTTTCTTCGTTAATTTCCAGCACAAACCCCTCTCCATTTCAACCTTTCTTTCTTCTTTCTATTTTATTGGTGCTGCTACTATGATCAGTACTCCATTGGATTTTGTTCCATCTGAGCTGTAGATACACCATTTTCCTTTCTTTATTTCATAATTCTACCCTTACTCATTCTTTCCTGGGACGTTAACAGCTGAACTCTTTCTCTCCCTCAGTGTTCCTTTCCTCCGATAATCCATGAGCCAAGTTTGGCACTGCCTAATCACTGATTCCTGATTGATCTTGTTATATAGTATCTTGCCATTACATGTTTTCATCTCATTCCTGTTCCAAACTCCACGGCCTACTGAAACTTAGAAACATAGAAATTAGGTGCAGGAGTAGGCCATTCGGCCCTTCGAGCCTGCACCACCATTCAATAAGAGTATGGCTGATCATTCAACCTCAGTACCCCTTTCCTGTTTTCTCTCCATACCCCTTGATCCCTTTAGCCGTAAGGGCCATATCTAACTCCCTCTTGAATATATCTAACGAACTGGCCTCAACAACTTTCTGTGGTAGAGAATTCCACAGGTTAACAACTCTCTGAGTGAAGACGTTTCTCCCCATCTCGGTCCTAACTGGCTTACCCCTTATCCTTAGACTATGTCCCCTGGTTCTGGACTTCCCCAACATTGGGAACATTCTTCCTGCCTCTAACCTGTCCAATCCTGTCAGAATTTTATATGTTTCTATGAGATCCCCTCTCATTGTTCTAAACTCCAGTGAATACAAGCCCAGTCGATCCAGTCTCTCCTCATCTGTCAGTCCTGCCATCCCGGGAATCAGTCCAGTGAACCTTCGTTGCACTCCCTCAATAGCAAGAACATCCTTCCTCAGATTAGGAGCCAAAACTGAACGCAATATTCCAGGTGTGGCCTCACCAAAGCCCTGTACAACTGCAGTAAGATCTCCCTGCTCTGATACTCACATCCTCTAGCTTTGAAGGCCAACATACCATTTGCCTTCTTCACCGCCTACTGTACCTGCTTGCCAACATTTAATGACTGATGTACCATGACACCCAGGTCTCGTTGCACCTCCTCTTTTCCTAATCTGTCACCATTCAGATAATATTCTGCTTTCCTGTTTTTGCCACCAAAGTGGAAAAACTCACATTTATCCACATTATACTGCATCTGCCATGCATTTGCCCATTCACCTAACCTGTCCAAGTCACCCTGCAGTCACTTAGCATCCTCCTCACAGCCCACACTGCCATCCAGCTTAGTGTCATCTGCAAACTTGGAGATATTACATTCAATTCCTTCATCTAAATCATTCATGTATATTGTAAATTGCTAGGGTCCCAGCACTGAACCCTGCAGCACCCCACTAATCACTGCCTGCCATTCTAAAAAGGACCCATTTATTTCGACTCTCTGCTTCCTGTCTGCCAACCAGTTCTCTATCCACATCGATACATTACCCCCAATACCATGTGCTTTAATTTTGCACACTAATCTCTTGTGTGGGACCTTGTCAAAAGCCTTTTGAAAGTCCAAATACACCACATCCACTGGTTCTCCCTTGTCCACTCTACCAGTTACATCCTCAAAAAATTCTAGAAGATTTGTCAAGCATGATTTCCCGTTCATAAATCATAGAAACATAGAAACTAGGTGCAGGAGTAGGCCGTTCGGCCCTTCGAGCCTGCACCACCATTCAATGAGTTCATGGCTGAACATGCAACTTCAGTACCCCATTCCTGCTTTCTCGCCGTACCCCTTGATCCCTCAAGTAATAAGGACTTACATCTAACTCCTTTTTGAATATATTTAATGAATTAGCCTCAACAACTTTCTGTGGTAGAGAATTCCACAGGTTCACCACTCTCTGGGTGAAGAAGTTTCTCCTCATCTCGGTCCTAAATGGCTTGCCCCTTATCCATGCTGAATTGGACCGATCCTGTCACTGCTTTCCAAATGCTCTGCTATTTCATCTTTAATAATTGATTCCAACATTTTCCCCACCACCGATGTCAGGCTAACTGGTCTACAATTGCCTGTTTTCTCTCGCCCTCCTTTTTAAAAAAGTAGTGTTATATTAGCTACCCTTACTTGTGCATGAAAAAACTTCTTTACCCAGAGAATGGTGAGAATGTGGAATTTGCTACCAGAAGGAGTGGTTGAGGCAAATAGCTTTGATGCATTTAAGGGGAAGCTGGATAAACCCATGAGGGATAAAGGAACAGAAGGATATGCTGATAGATTGAGATGAAGAGGAGCTGGAAGAGGCTCATGCGCAGAACAAACACCGACAGAGACCTGTTGGGCCGAATGGCCTGTTTTTTGCTGTGAATGCTGAGTAATACTATGTATGTATTAGTTACTCTTTTCATATGTACCCAGTAGGCTTGGATGACTTTGTGGTAAATATCTCTCTGAAGAAAGTCCTTGCTTTCTCAACACTTCAAATGATATGTGTTTTATTCTTGCACAACCCCTCACCTTTTTAGATATTAAGGGATTCAAGGGATATGGGGATAGTGCAGGAAAGTGGAGTTCAGGTCGAAGATCAACCATAATCGCATTGAATGGCAGAGCAGGCTCGAGGGGCCGAATGGCCTCCTACTGCTCCTAATTCTTATCTTATTCTTGTGTTTAAAACCAGCTATCTTTTATAATTTTTTTATTGTGTATGTTGTTCTAAAAGAGATCATGTTTTTTCTAACCAACATATTTCTTGTTGTCAAACATAAATCTGGAAATAAAGCTACACAGACTTGCATCTGTTGCATATCAAAAGTACAAGCCAATAACCATAGTAAAATGATACGACAACACACACAGCTGCATTCATTTTAATGTAATACAGAAGCAAAATATTGCGGATGCTGGAAATCCGAAATAAAAACAGAAAATGCTGGAAATACTCGACAAGTCAGGCAGCATCTGTGGAGAGAGAAACAGCGCTAACGTTTCAGGTCGATGTTCTGATGAAAGAGATGTAACAGGAGGAGGAAGGGAGGAGAGGAACAAACAAAAAGTCACAGACCTGAAACATTAACATTTAATACGATCATGGCTGATCTGATCATGGACTCGGGTCCATTTCCCTGCCCGCTCCCCATAACACTTGACTCCCTTATCTTTCAAAAATCTGTCTAACTCCGCCTTAAATATATTCAATGACCCAGCCTCCACAGCTCTCTGGGGCAGAGAATTCCACAGATTTACAACCCTCTGAGAGAAGAAATTCCTCCTCATCTCAGTTTTAAATGGGCGGCCCCTTATTCTGAAACTATGCCCCCTAGTTCTAGATTCCACCATGAATGGAAATATCCTCTCTGCATCTACCCTGTCGAGCCCCCTCATTATCTTATATGCCCCTCGTGCAGAGCCTGGCCTGCTAGGTGCATTGTAAGGTTACTAATATTCAGGCTTTACAGTAGAGGACACTAACAATATTCCAACAGTGGATAGTCAAGGGGCTATAGGGGGGGAGGAGTAACTTAACACAATCACAATCACTAAGGAGGTGGTACTCAGTAAGATAATGGAACTAAAGGCAGGTAAATCCCCTGGACCTGATGTCTTGCATCCTTGGGTCTTAAGAGAAGTAGCGGCAGGGATTGTGGATGCATTGGTTGTAATTTACTAAAGTTCCCTGGATTCTGGGGAGGTCCCAGCAGATTGGAAAACTGCAAATGTAACGCCCCTATTTAAAAAAAGGAGGCAGACAAAAAGCAGGAAACTACAGACCAGTTAGCCTAACATCTGGTGGTTGGGCAAATGTTGGAGTCCATTATTAAAGAAGCAGTAGCAGGACATTTGGAAAAGTAAAATTCGGTCAGGCAGAGTCAGCATGGATTTATGAAGGGGATGTCATGTTTGACAAATTTGCTGGAGTTCTTTGAGGATGTAACGAACAGCGTAGATAAGGGGGAACCAGTGGACGTGGTGTATTTGGACTTCCAGAAGGCATTTGATAAGATGCCACATAAAAGGTTACTGCACAAGATAAAAGTTCACGGGGTTGGGGGTAATATATTAGCATGGATCGAGGATTGGTTAACTAACAGAGAGCAGAGAGTCGGGATAAATGGTTCATTCTCTGGTTGGCAACCAGTAACTCGTGGGGTGCCGCAAGGATCAGTTCTGGGACCTCAACTATTTACAATCTATATTAACAACTTGGAAGAAGGGACCGAGTGTAACATAGCCAAGTTTGCTGATGATACAAAGCTGGGAGGAAAAGCAAGGTATGAGGAGGCACAAACAATCTGCAAAAGGACATAGACAGGCTCAGTGAGTGGGCAAAAATTTTGGCAGCTGGAGTATAATGTTGGAAAGTATGAGTCGGCAGAAAAAAATCAAAGAGCAAGTTATTATTTAAATGGAGAAAGATTGCAAAGTGCCGTAGTACAGCAGGACCTGGGGGTACATAAGAACATAAGAATTAGGAACAGGAGTAGGCCATCTAGCCTCTCGAGCCGCCATACTTGTGCATGAAACACAAAAGGATAGTATGCAGGTATGGCAAGTGATCAGGAAGGCCAATGGTATCTTAGCTTTTATTGCAAAGAGGGTGGAGTATAGGGAAGTCTTGCTACAACTATATAAGGCATTGGTGAAGCCACACCTGGAATACTGCATGCAGTTTTGGTTTCCATATTTACGAAAGGATATACTTGCTTTGGAGGCAGTTCAGAGAAGGTTCAGTAGGTTGATTCTGGGGATGAGGGGGTTGACTTATGAGGAAAGATTGAGTAGGTTGGGCCTCTACTCATTGGAGTTCAGAAGAATGAGAGGTGATCTTATCGAAACGTATAAGATTATGAAGGGGATTGACAAGGTGGATGCAGAGAGGACCTTTCCACTGATGGGGGAGACTAGAACTAGAGGGCATGATCTTAGAATAAGGGCCCGCCCATTTAAAACAGAGATGAGGAGGAATTTCTTTTCTCAGAGGGTTGTAAATCTGTGGAATTTGCTGCCTTGAAGAGCTGTGGAAGCTGGGACATTGAATAAATTTAAGACAGAAATAGACAGTTTCTTAACCGATAGGGGGATAAGGGGTTATGGGGAGCAGGCGGGGAAGTGGAGCTGAGTCCATGATCAGATCAGCCATGATCAGATCAGCCATGATCTTATTGAATGGCGGAGCAGGCTTGAGGGGCCATATGGCCCTCTCCTGTTCCTATATGTTCTTATATTCTTATGAGACCATGAACTATAAATTGATTAATGCAAGCTTTTGGAATTGAGCTGGACAATTAAGGACATTCTGTGGTCAGGAACCAAAACTGACTTTATGCATAACAACAATGGAGTTGTTATGTGCGGCACTGAACTTGATTGACCAGGGTGGGGAAAAACAAGCACTGGAGACACCAAGTCTGTAAAAAGACCGGACAACAAAGGAACCACACCAGGTGCACATTGTTTGGGGACAAGGTGTTGAGAAATCAATTTGAGCCTTGCAGACTCAGTGCGCAAATGGGAAAACAGACGAGTCTATTATTGCAGTCAATCAACCAAGGAGACCACAAAACAATGCTTCAATGCAAACACTTTATCAGAAACCGAAGTGGCGGGAGATCAGTCAAAAATCTGGATATAAATATGCGAGCTAGAAGCAGCTCAGCAGAAGGCAGAAGAAGGGCAGGAACAGACGGAAGAAGAAGCAAACAGAAGAAGTAGAAGGGCACGTATACAGATGGACACAGGTCGAAAGAACGAACGGACGGAAGGACATATAATACGGAACATACACGAAAGGAACAGCACTGCAGAGAACGGAATATGAACCAACCGGTCACGGAACCAATGACCACGAACCTACAATAACTACAGCCAGGAAGGGTGATTGTATGTTTTCAGTCAATTTCTCTCAGAAGTCTAGTCCTATAATTTTAGTCGGTTTTTTGTACGTAATAAAAGTAACACTGGGTTACGCCTAAATTTTGTGCCACATGTTGTCGTTTCCCACTATAAGTTCTGAGTTCTAAGAATCAGAGCAGAATGAAGAACAAACACCCTACAGCATAATGGGAAATCACTCGCGTATAGTCCACCATATTCCATCTGTCATGAATCTCCCGATATGCTTGCAGAATGCAACAAAAAAAACCTCTTATTTTTCTGTGTATTTTTATTTTATGCTTTATTATTGTTAAGCTTTTCCCTGGTAGGTTTTAAGTCTGCTGTTTGTTGCAGAGCATGCATCATCTTACTTACTGTTTGATGGTCCTCTCTTAGCCTCTGATCCTGTTTCCTGCAGATCTTCTCCAGTTCATTGTGGATTTGATTTATTTTTGCTAGACTGCTCTTGTGTTCCTCATCCATTTCATTTTAGCTCCCTGTCCCTGACCCAACTTTTCCTGCATGTATTTCCTATGACTCCATATGGATTCAAATTCCAGCTGTAAGCTTCCCAACATTGGTCTGAATTTCTTAAAATGTGCAGTGAATTTGTTTCTGAAGTTAGGCTTTCAAATGAAAATCCACACACACACACACGCTAATACCATATAATTATGAAAGTACTGATTGCTTATTAATAGTGTAGAATCTGGAATGGTAAAGGAGCATTCCACCCATCAAGCTGGGAATGGTAGTATAGTGGTAATGTTACTGGACTAGTAATCCAGGGGCTTGGACTAATAATCCAGAGACATGGGTTCAAATCCCACCACAGCAGAATTAAATTCAGTTAATTAAATAAATGTGGAATAAAAAGCTGTTATCAGTAATGGTAACCATGAAACTACCGGATTGTTGTAAAAGCTTATCTGGTTCACAAATATTCCAGGGAAGGAAATCTGCTGTCCTTACCTGGTCTGGCCTGTATGTAACTCCAGACCCACAGCAATGTGGTTGACTCATAACTGCCCTCAGAAATGGCCTAGCAACCCACTCAGTTATATTCAAGATGGCTCACTGCCACCTTCTCTGGGGCAATTAGGGAATGGAAACCCAGAGACACCCACATCCTGTGAATGAATTAAACAAAAAACTTGCACCATCTCAAGGTATTGTATGATTATTCTATTATAGGTGCCCTCTTTGTTCCTCCCACCATCATATCATGTTGATTCTTTACTTAAGGAACACAGTGATCAGTGAAAACTGATGGTGATAAATCCATTCAATATGTCTGCCATATTCTGATTGTAATAAATATAGCAGACAATTGTGGTTTGTGTAGCATGTTAGCATTGTCCAAATTTATCGTAGAAAGATTTCTATCATTTGCATATATATGTTGAGATATTTAAAATCAGTATTATTATAATTATAAAATAGAGTGGAAAAAATTGCATCTTCAGTTCCAATTTTAGGGTCTTGTAAGGTGACCGTTACCAGAATGAAAATGTCAACTTAACTTTTACACCCTGCAGTTCATAAAAACTCAATAATAATCAAGACAAATCAGATGGTAATGAAATGGGGTAGAGTATCCACAGATAGATTGGCATTCATAATAAGACTGCATACAACAATTTGCATTTATATAGCACCTTTAATGTAATAAAATGTCCTACAGTGCTTCAGACGAATGGTATCAAAACAAAATTTGACACCTAGCCATACAAGGAGATGTTAGTAAGGGAATTCCAGACTTTAGGACCGATATAATATGCAAATACATTAAACATTTGAAAGCAAAACTAACCCATCGATATTGGAAGTTCTAATATGAATGGCATTTTGTTGCATTTCTGGGAAAGGATTACTCTTTGTGTTTACTTCCCTCAGAAGTCTTTTGTGGTTCTAACTCAGACTGTACTAAGACTCAGTATTTGAGTATCTGTCTTGTAGGAATGCTGTTTAATACCCTTACATATTCCCGATGAGCTTTCAGAACATTGTCATTTGTGGTTAACTTTACTGGAATTCTGTATTGCATAAGAAATGGGACAACAAATGGTGCAGTGGGTTAGAACGCATGACTTGCATTTCTGGGACCGGGTTTCAAGTCTGGAGGAATGAAATTGCATTGTGGGCGTGAGCCAAAAGCATAAAACTGCCAATAATTCTGACCGTCTTACTTAGACAAGAAGTAACAGCTACTGGTGTGGAAAAAGGAAATGGCGCAGTTGGAGGGTGTCCATCTGTGTTTATTGGAACAGTGTAGAAGAGGTTATATCCTGCATGGAATCATTGTTATCTCTGATCTGGGAAAGCTGAAACATAGAAACATAGAAAGTAGGCCATTCGGCCCTTCGAGCCTGCACCACCATTCAATAAGATCATGGCTGATCATTCACCTCAGTACCCCTTTCCTGCTTTCTCTCCATACCCCTTCATCCCTTTAGCCGTAAGGGCCATATCTAACTCCCTCTTGAATATATCCAACAAACTGGCATCAACAACTCTCTGCGGTAGGGAATTCCACAGGTTGACAACTCTCTGAGTGAATAAGTTTCTCCTCATCTCAGTCCTAAATGGCTTACCCCTTATCCTTAGACTGTGTCCCCTTGTTCTGGACTTCCCCAACATTGGGAACATTCTTCCTGCATCTAACTGTCCAGTCCCATCAGAATTTTATGTTTCTATGAGATCCCCTCTCATCCTTCTAAACTCCAGTGAATAAAGGCCCAGATGATCCAGTCTCTCCTCATATGTCACTCCTGCCATCCCTGGAATCAGTCTGGTGAACCTTCACTGCACTCTCTCAATAGCAAGAATGTCCTTCCTCAGATTAGGAGACCAAAACTGAACACAATATTCAAGGTGAGGCCTCACCAAGGCACTGTACAACTGCAGTAAGACCTCCCTGCTCCTATACTCAATCCCCTAGCTATGAAGGCCAACATACCATTTGCCTTCTTCACCACCTGCTGTACCTGCATGCCAACTTTCAATGACTGATGTACCATGACACCCAGGTCTCGTTGCATCTCCCTTTTCCTAATCTGCCGCCATTGAGATAATATTCTGCCTTCGTGTTTCTGCCCCCAAAGTGGATAACCTCACATTTATCCACATTATACTGCATCTGCCATGCATTTGCCCACTCACTTAACCTGTCCAAGTCACCCTGCAGCCTCTTAGCATCCTCCTCACAGCTCACACCGCCACCTAGTTTCGTGTCATCTGCAAACTTGGAGATATTACACTCAATTCCTTCATCCAAATCATTGATGTATATTGTAAATATCTGGGGTTCCAGCACTGAGCCCTGTGGCACTCCACTCGTCACTGCCTGCCATTCTGAAAAGGACCGGTTTATCCCGTCTCTCTGATTCCTGTCTGCCAACCAGTTCTCTATCCATGTCAGTACATTACCCCCAATATCATGTGCTTTAATTTTGCACATCAATCTCTTGTGTGGGACCTTGTCAAAAGCCTTTTGAAAGTCCAAATACACCACATCCACTGGTTCTCCCCTGTCCACTGTACTAGTTACATCCTCAAAAAATTCCACAAGATTTGTCAAGCATGATTTCCCTTTCATAAATCCATGCTGACTTGGACCGATCCTGTCATTGCTTTCCAAATGCGCTGCTATTTCATCTTTAATAATTGATTCCAACATTTTCCCCACAACCGATGTCAGGCGAACTGGTCTGTAATTATCCGTTTTCTCTCTCCCTCCTTTTTTAAAAAGTGGGTTTACATGAGCTACCCTCCAGTCCATAGGAACTGATCCAGAGGCAATAAATTGTTGGAAAATGATCACCAATGCATCCACTATTTCAAGGGCCACTTCCTTAAGTGCTCTGGGATGCAGATTATCAGGCCTGCCTTAATAGGCACCGTTAATGGAAAGTCACTCTGAGGAGTGGGATGAAAGGAAGAATATGATTCCGAGCTGCCACGCCGACCGCCCAGCTAATGAAAATTCCGGCCTAAATCTGGCAATTGACAAACAGAAACAAACATCCAAATCAAAACTGGTGAACTTGTTACTTAATCGATTCAATCTAAAACTGGCCCATTTTACCCTTGTATCTTGTTGTAATTTGAGTTGGGGGTGTTATTAGGCTTCACTTAAATGGAAGACATGCAGAGTTTAATTCTGAGAAAAGCCAAACCCTCCACCATTAAGTACACAGTGCACCTAAATTAAGAGTTGACTTCATCCCTGGGCATTCTTGAAACAATATTAGAGAGAAATGTATCAAACTAATATTACAATTTGGACCAAAGTAAGCCAATTGCATTTTACTTCCACCCCATTGAAAGATAGTTCCTTCATATTGTATATTGAACCTGCTCTTGTCATTCTTACTTCCATATTCATTCCGTCATGCACTAGGCCTAACAACTCTCCTGCATTCATCAGGAATCTTCTGCACTCCCACCTGTAAGTACTGTGTTGGGTAAATCCCATCATTTCTGTTCAGGGAGAACAAGAGAATACTGCAATTAGTGAAACTAGGCAATGCAAGCATAATTGCAACAGTGAAAGCCCTCTATAGTTTTAATAGCGTCCTTTTGCTACTGTGATGGATCCAGGGATAGTACATGGCACCATGAGTGGCTTTGCTGCACAGGAGGGCAGGAAGAAGAGTGGGAGAACTATAGTGGTAGGGAATTTTACTGTAAGGGGAATAGATAGGTGTTTCTGCAGCCGCAATCGAGACTCCAGGATGGTATGTTGCCTCCCTGGTGCAAGGGTTAAGGATGCCTCGGAATGGCTGCAGGACATTTTGGAGGGGGAGGATGAACAGCCAGTTGTCGTGGTGCATAAAGGTACCAACGATATAGGTAAAAAATGGGACGAGGTCCTACAAGCTGAATTTAGGGAGCTAGGAGTTAAATTAAAAAGCAGGGCCTTAAAGATAGTAATCTCAGGATTGCTACCAGTGCCACGTGCTAGTCAGAGTAGAAATAGCAGAATAGCTAAGATGAATACGTGGCTTGAGAAGTGGTGCAGGAGGGAGGGATTCAAATTCCTGGGACATTTGAACTGATTATGGGGGAGGTGGGACCAGTACAAACTGTACGGTCTGCACCTGGGCAGGACCGGAATCAATGTCCTAGGGGAGTGTTTGCTAGCGCTGTTGGGGAGGGGTTAAATTAATATGGTAGTGGGATGGGAACCTATGCAGGGAGACAGAGGGAAGTAAAATGGGGGCAGAAGCAAAAGATAGAGAGAAGAAAAGTAAAAGTGGAGGGCAGAGAAACCCAAGGCAAAAATCAAAACGGGCCACATTACAGCAAAAGTCTAAAGGGACAAAGTGTGTTAAAAAGACAAGCCTGAAGGCTCTGTGCCTCAATGCAAGGAGTATTCGTAATAAAGTGGATGAATTAACTGCGCAGGCAGCTATTAACAAATATGATATCATTGGGATTACGGAGACATGGCTCCAGGGTGACCAAGGCTGGGAACTCAACATCCAGGGGTATTCAACATTCAGGAAGGATAGACAGAAAGGAAAAGGAGGTGGGGTAGCGTTGCTGGTTAGAGAAGAAATTAACACAATAGTAAAGAAGGACATTAGTGTGGATGATGTGGAATCTGTATGGGTAGAGCTGCAGAATACCAAAGGGCAGAAAACACCAGTGGGAGTTGTGTACAGACCACCAAACAGTAGTAGCGAGGTTGGGGACAGCATCAGACAAGAAATTAGGGATGCGTGCAATAAAGGTACAGCAGTTATCATGGGCGACTTTAATCTACATATAGATTGGGCTAACCAAACTGGTAGCAGTACGGTGGAGGAGGATTTCCTGGAGTGTATTAGGAACGGTTTTCTAGACCAATATGTCGAGGAACCAACTAGAGGGCTGGCCATCCTAGACTGGGTGATGTATAACGAGAAAGGACTAATTAGCAATCTTGTTGTGCGAGGCCCCCCTGGGCAAGAGTGACCATAATATGGTAGAATTCTTTATTAAGATGGAGAGTGACATAGTTATTTCAGAGATTAGGGTCCTGAACTTAAGGAAAGGTAACTTCGATGGTATGAGACGTGAATTGGCTAGAAGAGATTGGCGAATGATACGTAAAGGGTTGACGATGGATAGGCAATGGCAAACATTTAAAGAGAAAATGGATGAACTTCAACAATTGTACATTCCTGTCTGGATTAAAATAAAACGGGGAAGGTGGCTCAACCGTGGCTAACAAGGGAAATTAGGGATAGTGTTAAATCCAAGGAAGAGGCATATAAATTGGCCAGAAAAAACTGACTGAACATCAATGCTTTTCCAAGTGAGTAACATTGAGTCATGCTGAGGTGGGAGATCCACACCGATGCTGTCCAGTATTTGCCTTTTTAGTCATAGCAGAAATAAGACGAGTGGAATTTTGACCTATCTCCATCTAGTCGATAATATTTACTCCTTGGGGGCTTTGCATAAATGTATCTTGAAATTCAGCTCTAAACAAGGCACAACTCCAGTCTATTATCTCACAGGAGGTCTGTCAGCTACCACACACAATGTATAGAATGTTACAGCAAAAAAAAACAGGCCCTATGGCTCATCACATCTGTGTAAATAATTTGCTCCATGAGCTACTTAGTCTGCCCATATCCTATCTCTACTAAGGCCTGCTCGTCCATCACCCCCATCCTTGCAATGGTTCTTTGCCCTCCAGTGCATTCAATTTAAAATCCTCGTCCTCCAAGTTATCTCATCCTGTCTCTGCAGTCTCCTTGAACCCTATAACCCCAACAGAACACTCCATTCCTTTGACTCCAACGTTCTTTGCTTTTCCATTCCCTATGCCGCACCAGTGAAAGCAAAGCCTACTCTCTGGAACACCCTTTCAGAAATTTCTCCGCCTATCCTCCACCTTGTAATTTATCAACAATTGAAGTAAGAGCTCCACTAAATCTTCCACGCCCTCTACTTGTTGTTCTGCAACCTCAATATCCACTTCCTCTCTGACAAATGAGGCGAAGTACTCATTTAGTGCTCTGTGCTTTCTCTCAATTACAAGCTTTTCTCCTTCAAATGTTAGAGGCGCAATCCCTGTCATGTCTATCCACTTAATACTAAAATACCTTTGGAAATGTTTTTTTTATTACTCTTTGTTTTATCTCGTGTTATCTCATACCCCCTTTCAACCTTTCTAATCCACCTTTTTGTAGCTTCCACATAAAGTTATATTTATCCTGGCTTTCTTTTTTATCAATTGCTGTGTTGTGTCTTCAAGGGGAGGTCTAAGAAGGCAAGGGAATACACATTAAATGGTACGACACTGAAAAGTGTAGAGGAACAAAGGGACCTTGGAGTGCAGGTCCACAAATCCCTGAAGGTAGCAGGCCAGATAGATAAAGTGATTAAGAAGGCATACGGGATACTTGCCTTTATTAGTCGAGACATGGAATACAAGGAGGTTATGTAAAACACTGGTTAGGCCGCAGCTGGAGTACTGTGTGCAGTTCTGGTCACCACATTACAGGAACGATGTGATTGTTCTGGAAAGGGTGCAGAGGAGATTTACAAGAACATTGCCTGGACTGGAGAATTTTGGCTACGAGGAATGATTGAAGATGCTGGATCTGTTTTCTTTGGAACAGACGAGTATAAGGGGAGACCTTATTCAGGTGTATAAAATTATGAGGGGCCTGGATATGAAGGACCCGTTTCCTTGGCAGACGGATCAACAACCATAGATTTAGAAACATAGAAAATAGCTGCAGGAGCAGGCCATTCGGCCCTTCGAGCCTGCACCACCATTCAATATGATCATGGCTGATCATAAAGTAATTGGGGGGAGATTTAGAGGAGATATGAGGGGAAATTTCTTCACCCAAAAGGTGGTGGGGATCTGGAACTGATTGCCTGAAAGGGTGGTAGAGGCTGAAACCCTCACCACATTTAAAAAATACTTGGATGTGCACTTAAAATGCCGTAACCTACAGGGCTACGGAACAAGAGCTGGAAAGTGGGATTAGGCCAGATAGCTCTTGGTCGGCCGGCGCAGACACGATGGGGTCAAAATTGATCAAAGGCACGTTCCGCCAATTTACCCTCAAAAAGACCACTAAGATCCTGACAGTACTTTGGGCGGAACTTTGGTCAAAAAAGGAGGGAAAAAGTACCCGATGGCAAAAATGGTGTTACACGCCAATTCTGGACAGTAGAGGGTGGTGGGGGGTGGGGGGGGGGAGCGTGGGGGGAGATCGTGGGCGGCAAATGGAATCCTGGAGAAAGTTACACCGAGGCTGGAGTCGGGCCTAGGGAGGGGGGAACGCACAAAAAAAAATATTCAAAAAATAAAAAACAGAAAATCACAAAACCTTCAGAGGATCCTTTAACACAAAATCGCTGCAAAAAGAGTAAAGAAAAAAATCTCACTTACCTTTTCTTGCAGGCCTTCATACCTGCCGTCCCGGTAAGACCTGCTCTCACGCGGCGGACTTTTCTCTTGCGGGGGCGGAGAGCTGCTCGGATGAATCTCGGGCGGGAGCAGGCAGGGAGACTTTTTTCGGCGTTGCACGCCAGCTGACGCTCCCCTTCAGTCCTTGCAAACCACCGGTGTGAGGGCCTCACCAATTTCCCACGGAGAGGAGAGCGCCAGAAAAAACGGGGAAACCGCCGAGAATACTCGGCAGAAGCTGGCGGTAGGATCATCAATTTCGGCCCGTATGATTCCACGATTCAACCAACTTATAGCAGATTTCTTCGCGTGTTTCCTGTATTTCTTATATTTTGAGAACTTGGGCTATTGTTCGATAGCTTCTCTTTTCCAGCATTCCTGCTTTGCTTTCAGTATTCTTTACACATTTCTACTCATCAAGATTAACAAAGGCAACTAACATAAATCTAACCACCAACAAACCAACAGCAATAACTGTATAAAATGAAACTAGCTAAGCAACAGCTAAGCACCCTAGTGTGTCTCAGGAGATTCTTTTCTCAAGCAACCCGATTGTCAACCATCTCACTCTCTTCTATAGCTCAGCTGGTAGAGTGGAGGACTGTAGTGCAAGGCAAAGAAAATTCATCCACAGGCCACTGGTTCAATTCTAGCTCAAAGAAGCGAGTGTGTTTTTTTTTTGACATCCAGTTGTTAGGATGGCCGAGTGATCTAAGGCGTCAGACTCAAGGAATGCTAATCCTTACCGTAGCAAAGACTGGTGAATTCTGGTCCCACAGTGCCAACTGTGGCTCAGTGGCTGCGCGTTCACCTCTCAGAAGGTTGTGGGCTCAAGTCCCACTGCAGGAACTCGAGCACATAAATCTAGGCTGACACTCTATCATCATCATCGGCAGCCCCTCGAAATCAAGGAAAACTTGCTTCCACTCTAAAAGTGAGTTCTCAGGTGACTACAGTTCAATACGAGAATTACAGTCTCTGTCACAGGTGGGACAGACAGCGATTGAAGGAAAGGGTGGGTGGGGAGTCTGGTTTGCCGCACGCTCCTTCTGCTGCCTGCGTTTGTTTACTGCATACTCTCCGCGACGAGACTCGAGGTGCTCAGTGCCCTCCCCGGATGCTCTTCCTCCACTTAGGGCGGTCTTGGGCCAGGGATTCCCAGGTGTCGGTGGGGATGTTGCACTTTATCAAGGAGGCTTTGAGGGTGCCCTTGAAATGTTTCCTCTGTCCACCTGGGGCTCGCTTGCCATGTAGGAGTTCCTTGCTTTGGGAGTTTCGTGTCGGGCATGCGGACGATGTGTTCTGCCCAGCGGAGCTGGTCGAGTGTGGTCAGTGCTTCGATGCTGGGGATGTTGGCTTGATCGAGAACACTGACATTGGTGCATCTATCCTCCCAGCGGATTTGCAAGATTTTGCGGAGGCAGCGTTGGTGGTATTTCTCCAGCGCTTTGAGGTGTCTACTGTATATGGCCCATGTCTCTGAGCCATATAGGAGGGCGGCTATCACTACAGTCCTGTAGACCATAAGCTTGGTGCCAGATTTGAGGTCCTGGTCTTCGTCAGGCGACCGAAGGCTGCACTGGTGCACTGGAGGCGATGTTGGACCTCTTTGTCGATGTCTGCCCTTGCTGATAGGCTCCCGAGGTATGGAAAATGATCAACGTTGTCCAAGGCCGCGCCATGGATTTTGATGACCGGGGGTCAGTGCTCTGTGGCGGTGTCAGGTTGATGGAGGACCTTTATCTTACGGGTGTTTAGTGTAAGGCCCATGCTTTTGTATGCCTTGGTGAAGATATTGATGATGGCTTGGAGTTCAGCTTCTGAATGTGCGCAGACACAAGCATCATCTGCGTACTGTAGTTCGATGACAGAGGATGGGACGACCTTGGATCTGGCCTGGAGGTGACGAAGGTTGAACAGGTTCCCATTGGTTCTATAGTTTAGTTCCATTCCATTGTTGAGCGTGAGATGGAGCATTGTAGCTGACACTCCAGTGCAGTGCTGACGGAGTGCTGCACTGTCAGAGGTGCCATCTTTCGGATGAGATGTTAAACCGAGGCCCCATCCGCCCTCTCAGGTGGACATAAAAGATCCCATAGCACTATTTCGAAGAAGAGCAGGGGAGTTATCTCCGGCGTCCTGGCCAATATTTCTCCCACAATCAACATAACAAAAACAGATTATCTGGTCATCATCACATTGCTGTTTATGGGAGTTTGCTGAGCACAAGTTGGCTGCCGTGTTTCCCACATTGCAACAGTGACAACACTCCAAAAGTACTTAATTGGCTGTAACGCAATTTGAAACGTCCGGTGGTGATGAAAGGCACTATATAAATGTGTCTTTCTTCTAGAGTCATGGGTCCAAATCCCCATTCTGACATTCAGGTTTTTTGTTGGAAAAGGCATCTTGAATTTTGGAGGGCTTGCTTTTTTCAACTCATTAAAATATGACAGGTTAATTGCCAGCCAGTTTTAGCTCCGACTTTTGAACATCTGGCGACTCTTACATAAGAACATAAAAAAATAGGAGCAGGAGTAGGCCACCTGGCTCCTTGAGCCTGCTCCGCCATTTAATAAGATCATGGTTGATCTGATCATGGACTCAGCTCCACTTCCCTGCCCCATAACCCTTTACTCCCTTATTGCTCAAAAATCTGTCTATCTCCGCCTTAAATATATTCAATGACCCAGCCTCCACAGCTCTCTGGGGCAGAGAATTCACAACCCTCAGAGAGACGAAATTCCTCCTCATCTCAGTTTTAAATGGACGGCCCCTTATTCTGAGACTTGTCCCCTAGTTTTAGTCTCCCCTATGAGTGGAAATATCCTCTCTGCATCCACCTTGTCAAGCCCCCTCATTATCTTATATGTTTCGATAAGATCACCTCTCATTCTTCTGAACTCCAATGTGTATAGGCCCAACCTACTCAACCTATTTTCATAAGTCAACCCTCTCATCTCCGAAATCAACCTAGTGAACTTTCTCTGAACAGCCTTAAATACGGAGACCAAAACTGTACGCAGTTGGGTGGGCCACATTGTTCGCATGCCTGACACAAGACTCCCAAAGCAAGCGCTCTACTCGGGACTCCTACACGGCAAACGAGCCTCAGGTGGGCTGGGGAAACGTTTCAAGGACACCCTCAAAGCCTCCTTGATAAAATGCAACATCCCCACCAACACCTGGGAGTCCCTGGCCAAAGACTGCCCTAAGTGGAGGAAGAGCATCCAGGAGGGCACTGAGCACCTTGAGTCTCGTTGCCGAGAGCATGCAGAAAGCAAGCGCAGGCAGTGGAAGGAGCATGCGGCAAACCAGTCTCCTCACCCACCCTTTCCTTCAATGACTGTCTGTCCCACTTGTGACAGAGACTGTAATTCCTGTATTGGAATGTTCAGTCACCTGAGAACTCACTTATATAGAGTGGAAGCAAGTCTTGCTCGATTTCGAGGAACTGCCTCTGATGATGTTGACGCAGTACTCTAGGTGTGGCCTCACCAATACCCTGTACAGTTGTAGCAGGACTTCTCTGCTTTTATACTCTATTTTATGCTGCAGTTATATATGGTTTTTAATCATGTCATTTCCAAATTCCACCAAAGATTGTTATCTACTATTAATAAGGTTCATGATGAAGTGCTGACCCTGATGTGTTTTCAGGATGTGTTAACAAGACTGACAAAAGGCCAGCTACTTTCCGGGAGTTAAAATCGCTTATCATGGTCAGCATCTTTTTAGGGTCAGCAATTCTTTTCAGTGCCAAATTACAGTGTAATCCTATGACTGTCACGTAATAACAATCATGACAGAAAGCATCAAGGTATGTTGGAACAGCTCAGAGAGTGAATGAGTGCAGACGAAAGCTGGTCTATTTATTTGTATTTACCCCATCGAGTACATAACACTGAGTTTGTCGGTCACAGGTCCCTGAATGTTGTCTGGTAGCTTGGTAGCCTAAAGAGTTTTTACCAGTAATTCCAGCTGAATTACAGTTAGTGTCATTGATATTAACTGATTCTAGAAGGATTTTATAACCTTTATAAAATATGCAGATTGAAGCCGTTAAATAATTCAGGTGATCCAAAAATACGATGTCCGCCCTCACAGCAAAAGTAATAAAGTATGTCATTATTAACGGGGGAAAGGGAGCTCATAAAATTCCCTTATTTTAGAAACCTGTACAGAAAGGGCTAATTGTTTCGGAGTGATCCTACACCAGCCATCCCTTGGTTATTAATTTTTTTTTAAATAAATGTTTCGTGAATTTGGGCTCATTGAGGTGAGAGATGATCGTGCCTGGAAAGGAATTTTTTCCCCACTTTGCACACTCTGCTATTCGCATCAATCACTTACTGTAAAGCTGCTGCTACTCTGCCCACATATTGCACCCCAACTCCAGTTTCAGAGGAACATCCCATACCGTACCAGTGCGGCATTCTTAATCTCCCACACCAGCCATTATTGTCTTTGAGGGAGGTTGCCAATTAATGCTGTCTTCTGGCTGGAGAGCTAAGTGCCTACAGAACTAGGTTGGATCTCTGGAAGCTTATTTCAAGTAGGACAACATAAAAAATACACTACTACAAAGAAGTAAAACAGTCTTGGTTGGATTAAACCCAATTCTTTGAGGTGAGGGGACTTGTTCTAACCACCAGAGCAACGGAGGCACTCACAGTGTTTGCTGGTAAGAATAAATAAAATAAATGGGTTTGTTGACAGTGCAGGTTACAGTGAGCGGTAAGTTCATTGGCTCATCACTCTCGGGACTCCAAATTTTCAGCCTTACTCTCTTATTTTCTCTGCCTCATTCTCAAAATTAAAGACGTAATAATTCGACAACACGTTTTCATAGTTCTATTCATAGTTGCTCAACGCTTCCTATCTTTTTCACCTTTGGATTTTTTTGGACCAGTGGTTCTGGTAGGCCTGGGGATTTGGGGGGGGGGTGCGCGTTAGGGCGGGGAGGGGGGTGGGAAATAGAAGATGATGCACAGGACGTTCAACTTGGCTGTGGGACAAGGGCAATCAGGGGGATGGTTGGTTTCCTCCACCTGACAGTTCCAGAAGCCTTTCATAGCTCAAACACAGTGAGTGGGTTTCTGTGCCATATGGGCATTCGATTCAAATATGAATTCCACCAACCTAAACTAGGCTTAAGGTTGGTGAACACGAGGAATAGATTGCTCAGGGAGTGAGTGCAGGAAGATAGTGTGGAAAAACTTACGGGAGAATTGTGTTCAAGGGAGTTGGTAATGGATATTAGCTTCTGGGACTGCACAGATGAACTTCAGAATATTTTCCAGTCTTTACTTTCCTGTGTATGTTCCTGTGAAAAATACCTTTCTGCTTTGGGTTGAAATTAGAAACATTTTGTGGTTATGAAACCACCATTGAGACTTCGAAGATTTCTCCTAACTTTTCTAAAAAAACAGATAAAATGGTTGTTGATTTTTATTAATTAATTGGGAAAAATAAGAACTCAGATACTTCGCTTAGGCATGGTCTTCACTGTTATTACGAGTTAGGAAGAACATTTACAATCAATAAATGTATTTTTATTTTTTAGAGGAAAAAGCAATCTCCTTTGAATAGCAGAAACGACTGCGTTGTCTTTTTGTTCTTAAAAACTATCATGTTCCGACCTACAGCTGCCTAAGTAGATTTTATCTGCTTTACTCTTGAGATTGTTTTTTTGTTCTTTGTTGTTTGATTTTACTCAAATGAATTCTGGTGAGATTTGTGTGTTAGATTATCTGTCATGTTGCTTAAAATGAAGTAGCTTTTATTTTATGAGTGTTGTTGATTGTACACACAACTTTGGCTCTGTAATACAGTAATCCTGCACTGCATGCCATTTGAAATTTTTTTCTCAAAAGCACGAAAGTGCCGCAGTAAAAAAAATGTAAACTTGAAAATGGCTGTTCTCCATGTGTGAGCCTAGGCAGAGTTTGTCAGTGGGTTATTCACCATGAGCTCAGCTGGACCCTGACTTCTACACACACTCGTTACAGATGGGGTCACTATCTAATCCTCAAGGAACAGCAACCCTGGCTTTATCATAAATAAAAACAGAAAATACTGGCACTCTCAACAGGTCAGGCAGCATCTGTAGAGCGAAACAGAGTTAACGTTTCAGGTCGATGACCCTTTGTCAGAACTGGCAATAGTTCAAAATGTAATAGATTCTTCAGGAAGTGCTGGGGCCTTGAAAGGAGGGAGGGGAAGAAAGAACAAAAGGGAAGGTCTGTGAGAGGGTGGAAGGTAAAAGAGATTTGAGAGACAAAAGGGATGATGGGCCAAATTGAGATGGTAATAGCACAAGTTAGGAAACAAAAGGTGAGTCTAGATAGGGCGTGAATGGCGGAATAATTACCAGCTGCCTTAGGAAACAGAAAAAATAAATAAAAGAGAGGAGGGGGTTTGTAAAAAAAAAAAAATGATAGGGAACAAAATATGGGCAGAGGTCATGGTCTGAAATCGTTCAGCTCGATGTTGAGTCCGGAAAGCTGTAAAGTACCTATCTTCCATCTCCTACACCCTTCTCAACCCCCCGCATCATCATTATAGCAACGCTACATTTGAAGCCAATCCTAACATCTCAATTGCTGCTCCAACTAGATCTGCTAACTAAACAAAGATCAGTAATGAAATCTGGGACCGTCTGACCTATATTACCCAATACCACACAGAGGGGACAGAGTGTAGTGTCGAGGGGACAGAGTGTAGTGTAACAAAATTTGCAGATGACACAAAGATTAGTGGGAAAGCGGGTTGTGTAGAGGACACAGCGAGGCTGCAAAGGGATTTAGATAGGTTAAGCGAATGCGCTAAGGTTTGGCAGATGGAATACAATGTCGGAAAGTGTGAGGTCATCCACCTTGGGAAAAAAAAACAGTAAAAGGGAATATTATTTGAATGGGGAGAAATTACAACATGCTGCGGTGCAGAGGGACCTGGGGGTCCTTGTGCATGAATCCCAAAAAGTTAGTTTGCAGGTGCAGCAGGTAATCAGGAAGGCAAATGGAATGTTGGCCTTCATCGCGAGAGGGATGGAGTACAAAAGCAGGGAGGTCCTGCTGCAACTGTACAGGGTATTGGTGAGGCCGCACCTGGAGTACTGCATGCAGTTTTGGTCACCTTACTTAAGGAAGGATATACTAGCCTTGGAGGGGGTACAGAGACGATTCACTAGGCTGATTCCGGAGATGAGGGGGTTACCTTATGATGATAGATTGAGTAGACTGGGTCTTTACTCGTTGTAGTTCAGAAGGATGAGGGGTCATCTTATAGAAACATTTAAAATAATGAAAGGGATAGACAAGATAGAGGCAGAGAGGTTGTTTCCACTGGTCGGGGAGATTAGAACTTGGGGGCACAGCCTCAAAATATGGGGGAGCCAATTTAAAACCGAGCTGAGAAGGAATTTCTTCTCCCAGAGGGTTGTGAATCTGTGGAATTCTCTGCCCAAGGAAGCAGTTGAGGCTAGCTCATTGAATGTATTCAAATCACAGATAGATAGATTTTTAACCAATAAGGGAATTAAGGGTTACGGGGAGCGGGCGGGTAAGTGGAGCTGAGTCCACGGCCAGATCAGCCATGATCTTGTTGAATGGCGGAGCAGGCTCGAGGGGCTAGATGGCCTACTCCTGTTCCTAATTCTCATGTTCTTATGTAAGTCTAGCCTTAAAATAAAGTGGCTTCCATATATGCTAATTGCCACTTGTGCTGTAGTAACGACAGATTGTCTGTTTTACTGAATTTTTACATTGACTGGGACAGTTCAGTATTTCTGTGCTAACTGCTGGTCAAAGGTAACCTAAGAGTAGACACCTTTGTAGAATACCTCTCACCATTGACATGAACTAAGACTGCTGCCCACAGTCACCTTTCCACATTCACGTTGTTTATGGAGAAGCACTGAATATTCTGAAAAAATGTCTATTCTCAGCTGTCTCTGACCAACTGTTTTCAAACTTAAAGCACAATAGCAAGGGAAGATTGTGGGGCACTCATAATTGTTCAACCGTTCTCCCTTTATGACAATTAATATTGTGCACTGTACGCATATCTGCATGTGTGTGTGAGAGAGGTTTACGATACATGTACTAAAGAGGGAGCTAGGAGTGCATAATTCACAATCAATGTTTCTTACTATGCACATTACTATTATTCAAATTCTATGCAGAGTAATAACATAAGGGGATGAAAATTCGGTTGCGCCTCATTTGGGGCGGTAACCCAAGCGGAGCGGTACATTTAGTGCCTTTGAAAAAGTTTGCGCCTGCCGCCCAGAAATTCGAGTGAATTGGTGGAAGAGCTGACAGGCGATAAATCAGCCGTTGCACACCAGAGCTGGGAGGCCGCAACGAAAGTTTGGTCAGTAAATTTGGCGGACCCATTATGAAACTCCGAATCAGATCCCGGGAAAAGCCGAGTCTTAAAGGTGCGGCATAGTAATGCACCCATTAAAGTTTTCAAAATCACTTGTTTTCAACCTGTGCTGTTATGCTTGTCTGTCGCTGCAAACTCGGAGGCTCACGCACCATGCTGTGTGCAAACGTTGCACTGACTGTGACCTCCGAGCGAAATGCTTCCTCATCCCTTTAAGTAGCCACCAGTTAACAAGTCTGTAAGCCTGTACCCACTGTTTTTCCAGACGATGTTGTTGCCGGTTGCTAAATGAGGCGGCCGCACCGAATTTACCGATCGGGGAGGGGTGCGCAAGTATGGGCGTTGCACCAGGACTGACATCAGGATCGCGCTGATCGGCAGCAGACAGGCGCGTATGATTTGCGCCCCCTGTTAGCCTCTAATGAATTTTTGGTCGGGGCACTAAAAGCTGCACTCCGGGTCAGTAACCACTTATGCTCCCATTAATGCCCCTTCTGGCCGCTAACTGAGGCGTCAGGCAACCGTAAATCCAGGCCAAGAAGTTTTAAGATCAGGAAAAGACAATTTGACCCAACAAGACCACCCTTTTTAATTGATCTCAACTCCAGCTAGCCCTTCCCCTCGCTATTGTCCCCAATTCCTTCTCTCCACAGAAATATACCTAGTCGTCTCTTCAAATCCTTTTATCCTATCCATTTTAACGAAAGCTCTGGTAACCTATTCCACCAATGTAAGTTTTCCTCTCATTTTCCTTATTATTTGTGACTTCCCATTTTGTATGTCCTGATATTTGAACCCTTCCAATCATAATCAGCAATTTGCCTGGATCAACTTTGACAACCCCCTTTATAATCTTGAAACATTCGATTGGGTCACTTCAAACTTTCCACATTTTCCAGAGAAAATGGACCCAATGTCCTTATCTTTTCTACAATTCCTTACAGATGCAATCAGCTTGGTTACCAAAGTCTGAGGAGCAATAATTCCCTTCCATAATTCAGTGAACAGAACTGCCAACGGTACATAAGAACATAAGAAATAGGAGCAGTTGTAGGCCATTTGGCCCTTCGAGCCTGCTCTGCCATCCAATAAGATACATGAAGAGAGAGTTAGGAGTGGGGGAGTAAACTGCATAATACGCAATCAATGGGATTCTTACCATGCACAGTACTATTATTCAACTTCTGTGCATAGTAATAACATAAGGGGATGAAGATTCGGACTCAGCTCCAGATGCAATATAACTAAAGCCCTATGAAAGCACAATACAACCTCTTTTGATTTGTACTGTCTCCCTCAAATAATATAACTCGGGACATTATTTGCTGCAGCCAAGCACTGAGATGATGGTCACATAGATGTGTCTAACTCTACTCGCAGTATTCGTTCCTCCTTCTCGACAGCCGAGAGCGTGAGTCCCAAAGGCTGTGTTGCTTGCCTGGTTCCAGTGTTAAGGACATCTCCTTTAGGCTGGAGTGGGAGGGGAAAGATTCAATTGTCATGGTCCATGTAGATACCAACGACCATAGGTAGAACAAAGAAAGAGGATCTGCTGAGGGAGTTTGAGCAGCTATGAACTAAATTAAAAAGCAGGGTAATAATCTCTGGATTACTACCTGAGCCACAAGCAAATTTGCATAGGGTAAATAGGATCAGAGAGATGAACGCGTGGCTCAAAGTTTGGTGTGGGAGGAATGCGTTTCAATTCATGGGGCACAGGCAGCAGTACTGGGATAAGAGGGATTTCACTTGAACCGGGTTGGGACCAGTGTCCTGGCGAATCGAATAACTATAGATAGGGATCCGGTGAGCGGAAATTTAAAAAGTCAAAGAGAAAGGAGAAGGCAAAAGTGCAGGGTAGTGATAGGGGTAATGATAACTGGAGTGTGACAACTAGGCACAGAGCGTATGCACATAAGACAAAATTAAAAGCTCTATATCTGAATGCACAAAGCTTTCGTAATCAGATAGATGAGTTGATGGCACAAATAGAAATAAATGGGTATGATCTGATTACCATTACAGAGATGTGGTTGCAAGGTGACCAAGTCTGGGAACTAAATATTCACGGGTATTTGCCATTTTGTAAGGATAAGCAGAAAGGAAAAGGAGGTGGGGTAACTCTGTTAATGAAGGATGAAATCAGTGCAGTAGTAAGAAATGATATTGGCTCAGAAGATCCAGATGTAGAATCAGTTTGGGTGGTAATAAGGGAAAGAAGTCACTGGTGGGCGTGGTCTACAGGCCTCCAAACAGTGGACACTCTGTGGCACAGAGTATAAATCAAGAAATAACGGAGGCTTGTAAGACAGGTACAGCAATAATCATGGGCGATTTTAATCTCCATATTGATTGGACAAATCAAATTGGCAATGGTAGCCTTGAGGAAGAGTTCATGGAGAGTATGCGGGATGGTTTCTTGGAACCATACATTGTGCAACCAACCAGGGAACAAACTATTTTAGATCTGGTAATGTGTAACGAGCCTGGATTAATTAATGATCTTGTAGTGAAGGATCCTCTTGGGACGCATGATCATAACATGGTAGAATTTCAAATTCAGTTTGAGGGTGAGAAAGCTAGGTCTCAAACTAGTGTCAAACTAGACCAATTGAACACATACTTTGGTTCTGTCTTCACGAAGGAAGACACGAATAACCTTCCGGAAATACTAGGGAACAGATGGTTTGGGGAGAAGGAGGAACTGAAAGAAATCCTTATTAGTCAGAAAATTGTGTTGGGGAAATTGGTGGGATTGAAGGCCAATAAATCCCCAGGGCCAGATAGTCTGCATCCCAGAGTACTTAAGGAAGTGGCCCTAGAAATAGTGGATGCATTGGTGATCATTTTCCAGCAGTCTATCGACTCTGGATCAGTTCCTATGGACTGGAGGGTAGCTAATGTAACACCACTTTTTAAGAAAGGAGGGAAAGAGAAAACAGGGAATTATAGACTGGTTAGCCTGACATCAGTGGTGGGGAAAATATTGGAATCAATTTTTAAAGATGAAATAACAGCGCATTTGGAAAGCAGTGACAAGATCGGTCCAAGTCAGCATGGATTTATGAAAGGGAAATCATGCTTGAGAAATCTTTTAGAATTTTTTGAGGATGTAACTAGTAGAATGGACAGGGGAGAACCAGTGGATGTGGTGTAATTGGACTTTCAAAAGGCTTTTGACAAGGTCCACACAAGAGATTGGTGTGCAAAATTAAAGCACATGGTATTGGGGGTAATGTATTGACTTGGATAGAGAACTGGTTGGCAGTCAGGAAGCAGAGAGTCGGGATAAACGGGTTATTTTCAGAATGGCAGGCAGTGACTAGTGAGGTGCCACAGGGCTCAGTGCTGGGATCCCAGCTATTTACAATATGCACTAATGATTTAGATGAAGGAATTGAGTGTAATATCTCCAAGTTTGCAGATGACACTAAGCTGGGTGGCGGTGTGGGCTGTGAGGAGGATGCTAAGAGGCTGCAGGGTGACTTAGACAGGTTAGGTGAGTGGACAAATGCATGGCAGAGGCAGTATAATGTGGATAAATGTGGGGTTATCCATTTTGGTGGCAAAAACACAAAGGTAGAATATTATCTGAATGGCGGCAGATTAGGAAAAGGGGAGGTGCAACAAGACCTGGGTGTCATGGTACATCAGTCATTGAAAGTTGGCATGTAGGCGGTGAAGAATGCAAATGGCATGTTGGCCTTCATAGCTAGGGGATTTGAGTATAGGAGCAGGGAGGTCTTACTGCAGTTGTACGGACCTTGGTGAGGCCTCACCTGGAATATTGTGTTCAGTTTTGGTCTCCTAATCTGAGGAAGGACATTCTTGCTTGAGGGAGTGTAGCAAAGGTTCACCAGACAGATTCCCGGGATGGCAGGACTGACATATGAGGAGAGACTGGATCGACTGGGCCTGTATTCACTGGAGTTTAGAAGACTGAGAGGGGATCTCATAGAAACATATAAAATACTGACGGGACTGGACAGGTTAGATGCAGGAAGAATGTTCCCGATGTTGGGGAAGTCCAGAACCAGGGGACACAATCTAAGGATGAGGGGTAAGCCATTTAGGACCGAGATGAGGAGAAACTTCTTCACTCAGAGAGTTGTTAACCTGTGGAATTCTCTGCCGCAGAGAGTTGTTGATGTCAGTTCGTTGGATATTTTCAAGAGGGAGTTAGATATGGTCCTTACAGCTAAAGGGATCAAGGGGTCAGGAGAGAAAGCAGGGAAGGGATACAGAGGTGATGATCAGCCATGATCTTATTGAATGGTGGTGCAGGGTGAAGGGCCGAATAGCCTACTCCTGCACCTATTTTCTATGTTTCTATGTCCTGAACTTAAATAAAAGTAATTACAAAGGTATGAAGGCAGAGTTGGTTAAAGTGGACTGGGAAAATATATTAAAGGGTAAGACTGTAGAAACACAGTGGCAAACATTTAAGGAAATATTTTATAACTGTCGGCAAAGATTTATTCCAGAGAAGGCTGAACCACCCCTGGCTAACTAAGGAAGTAAGGGCTGGTATCGAATTGTAAACAAAGGCATAGAATGTTGCGAAGGCCAGAGGATTGGGAAATTTTTAGAAACCAGCAAAGGACGACTAAAAAAAATTATAAAGACAAAGATAGCATATGAGAGTAAACTAGCAAGAAATATAAAAACAGACAGTAAGAGCTTCTACAGGTATATATAAAGTAAACATTGATCCCTTAGAGGAAGAGACAGGAGAATTAATAATGGGAAACAGGGAAATGGTAGAGACTGTGAACAAATATTTTGTATTGGTCTTCATGGTAGAGGACACTAAAAACATCCCAATAATTGATAATCAAGGAGCTATTGCGGGGTGGGGTGGGGGGCTTAAAACAATCACTATCACTGGAGAGAATGGGCTCAATTTTTCCCAAATTATCTGCGCTGGTTTTTTGGCGTGCATCATTATTTTTGGAGTAAATCAAAATCTCCAAGTTTCCCCAAAGTTTCTGCACTAGCGTAATTCACTTAGGTAGGATTTTTTTGGGCTATGATTTTTTAACCTGCCACCCGCGCCAATTCTGACCATTTAATCAAATTTGGCCAGCTCCGATTTACTCCAATTTTTCTTAGGACGGCCAGGGTTAGCAGCAGCACCTGGCACCTGGTGGAGGGAGGAGGGGGCGGGGGGAGAGGGGGAGATAGACTTTGGGCATAAACTCTTTAATAATTTAATGCTGGTAAACTGCTGCAAGGTACTTGTGCAGATTGCTGTGAGCTCACCAGAATATGTTGCATGTTTCATTTTCCAGCCTCAGCCCGCAGTGTGTCCCTCATTACCCTGGCAACTCGATCGTTTTGGTGCAGATCTTAGGCTCCACCCCCAAAGCTAAAGGACAGGTTACGTGGCACCAAAATCAACAATTCAAATGGGGAAAGTTGGATGATTTTTTTTTTGGCGTAGTTGGACCCAAAAATAACGGGCGGAACTCTTCAAGTACGCCAAAAAACGGCATTGAGGAAAATTGAGCCCAAAGTACTAGGCAAACTAAAGGTGGACAAGTCCCCTGGACTTGATGGCATGCATCTTAGGGTCTGCAAAGATAATGGATGCATTGGTTGTAATCTACTAAAATTCCCTGAATTCTGGAGAGGTCCCAGCTGACTGGAAAAATGCAATTGTAACGCCCTTATTTAAGAAAAGAGGGAGACAGAAAGCAGGAAACTATAGACCAGTTAGCCTAACATCTGTCATTGGGAAACTGCTGGAGTCCATCATTAAGGAAGTTGTAGCAAGAAATATAAGCAGGACTCTGCGGCAGGTCGGGGCCTTCAAAGGAGCGGCATGGCAGTGGCCCGGAATCTGGCGTGGCCCCGACCTGTGAGGAACATCTGCGGCAGGTCGGTGCCTTAAAAGAAGCATACCACTTCCAGGGAGCAGCGTGAGCTGGTGCAAGAGGGCGACGGCAGTGAGGAGGATGACTGGATTGGACGTCACCATAACCCAGGTCGGTGATTGGTGCATGGGCAGGCACAGCAGGTGCGGCGAAAGATTGCAGAGTGACGTGATCGTGGCCCAGGAGAGCCGTGAGTTCGGGGCCCAGAAGAGGCGAGGGCCCAGGGGCAGCATGGGCCAGCCCGCACTGCAATATGTGTGCACACTAGGTCTGTGCAGCAGAGCTGGTCTCCAGTCGTCTTGCCACTGGACCAAGACCTAGCTCTGTTAAGCCCACGTGGTTGGTGTGCAACGGCCACCACACGTTAAAAGAAATCCACGCACAGGCGCCTTCCACCCTTCAGGATGTAGTTCAGTACCTGGAATATTAGGTCCTTCATTGAAACACCTGTGAACTCATCCTTTTTTGGCATGGAAGCAAGTCATCCTCGATACAAGGGACCACCTAAGAGCCTTGGGGAATTTAGAAAATCATACTGCAGTCAAGCAGAGTCAGCATGGTTTTCTGAAGGGGAAATCATATTTGACAAATTTGCTAGAGTTCTTTGAGGATGTAACGAGCAGGGTGGATAAAGGAGAACCAGTTGATGTCATATATTTGGCTTTCCAGAAAGCATTCGATAAGGTGCCACTCAAAGGGTTACTGCACAAGATAAGAGCTCAAGGGGTTGGCGTGGATAGAGGATTGCCTAACTAACAGAAAACAGAGAGTCAGGATAAATGGGCCATTTTCAGGTTAGCAAACTGTAACTAGTGGGGTGCCACAGGGATCTGTGCTGAGGCCTCAAATATTTACAATTTATGTTAATGATTTAGAGGAAGGGACCGAATGTAATGTAGCTAAATTTGCTGATGATACAAAGATAGGTGGGAAAGCAAGTTGTGAGGACACAAAGAATCTACAAAGGGATATAGGTAGGCTCTATGGGGCCAAGTTTCGGCCCGAGTTGCTCCTGTTTTTTTGGAGCAACTGGTTTAGAATGGAGTATCTTAGAAATTTGAATTCTCGGCATTTAGTTTGCTCCAGTTCTAGTCAGTTAGAACAGTTTCACTTTGAAACAGAATTTCTTTTTCAAAAGGGGGCGTGTCCGGCCACTTACACCTGTTTTCAAAGTTTAGGCAGTGAAAACTTACTCCAAACTAACTTAGAATGGAGTAAGTGAAGATTTTTGTACGTTCGAAAAAACCTTGTCTACACTTTAGAAAATCAGGCGTAGGTTACAAATTAGGCGTAGGGAATGGGGGGGGGAGGTGGTTTAAAGGGAAGTTTACAAACATTAAACACTTCAGTTTTACAAATAAAGAGCCATCATCAATAATAAATGATGATATACGTCAATAAATCAACCAATAAATCAATCAAAAAAATTAATAAAAAATAAAAACATTTAAAAAATCAATAAATAAAACATTTTCTACTTACCGACTGCAGCACCGGGAGTCCTCCAACAGCGTGCTGGGACGGCCCCCCCAGTGTGTCTCTGTCAGTGTGTCTATCTCTCTGTCTGTCTGTGTGTGTGTGTCTCTCACTCTCTGTCTGTCAGTGTCTGTGTTTCTGACAGCGAGGGGAGGGGGAGAAGGGAGGGAAGGAGAGAGGAGGGAAGGAGAGAGATGGGGGGAAGGAGAGAGGAGGGAGGGAGGGAAGGAGAGAGGGAGAGAGGAGGGAGGGAAGGAGAGAGGGAGAGAGGAGGGAGGGAGGGAGAGAGGAGGGAGGGAAGGAGAGAGGAGGGAGGGAAGGAGAGAGGAGGGAGGGAGGGAGAAAGGAGGGAAGGAGAGAGGAAGGAGGGAGGGAGGGAAGGAGAGAGGAGGGATGGAAGGAGAGAGGAGGGAGGGAGAGAAGGAGAGGGGGGGGGAAGGGAAAGAAGGAGGCTGAACGGCCGGGCCAAAGACCTCGGACTGGATTTACAGGTAGGTGGTGTCGGGTCTCGGGGGGCGGGGGGGGGCGCGGAGGTCCGGGGGGGGGGGTCGCAGAGGACCGGCGGGGGGGGAGGGGGAAGAGTCGCGGAGGTCGCGGGGGGGGAGAGAGAGAGAGTCTCGGAGGTCCGGGGGGGGGGGGGGGCGGGGGTTGGAGAGAGAGAGTCGCGGAGGTCCGGGGGGAGCGGAGGTCGGGTCACCGAGGGGGGGAGAGCGGGGGTCCGATCAGGTGGGAGGAGCCTTATCCACGCAGCCCCAGTGAGGCCATTCGGCCAGGGCTAGGGGCTATGTGCTTCGGGCCCCTCCCACAGTTTTGGGCGCCTGGAGCTACTGCACATGCGCGCCCACTGCAGCGCGCATGTGCAGAGGTCCCGGCAATGTTTTCAGCGCAGGGACCTGGCTCCGCCCCCTACAGCTCATGCCGCGCCGAGCTCCAGAGGGCTTCCAGGGAGCCGGAGAATCATTAAGTTTTTTTTAGGCGCACTTTCTGGCGCGAAAAACGGCATCCAGGTCCGGGCTGCGCCGTTTTAGGCACGGTCCGAAACTTGGGGCCAGTGAGTGAGCAAAAATCTGGCAGATGGACTATAATGTGGGAAAATGTGAGGTTATCCACTTAAGGAAAAATAAAAAAGCAAATTATTATTTAAATGTGGAGCGATTACAAAATGCTGTAGTACAGAGGGATCTGGGGGTTTTTGAACATTAAATACAAAAAGCAGGTACAGCAAGTAATCAGGAAGGCAAATGAAATGCTGGCCTTTATTGCAAGAGGGATGGAGTATAATAGTAGGGAAGTCCTGCTCCAACTCTGCAGAGCATTGGTAAGACCACACCTCGAGTGCTGTGTACAGTTTTGGTCTCCTTATTTAAGGTAGCATATACTTGCATTGTAGGTAGTTCAGAGAAGGTTCACGAGGTTGATTCCTAAGATGAAGGGGTTGTCATATGAAGAAAGGCTGAGCAGGTTGAGCCTATACTCATTGGAGTTCAGAAGAATGAGAGGTGATCTGATTGAAACATAAAAGATTTTGAGGGGACTTGACAGGGTAGATGCAGAGAGGATGTTTCCCCTGATGGGGGAATCTAGAACTAGGGGGCATAGTTTCAGAATAAGTGGTCGCCCATTTAAAACAGAAATGAGGAGGAATTTCTTCTCTCCGAGGGTTGTGAATCTTTAGAATTCTCTACCCCAGGAAGCTGTGGAGGCTGGATCTTTGAATATATTTAAGGTGGAGATGGACAGATTTTTGAATGATAAGGGAGTCAAAGGTTCTGGGGAGCGGGCAGGGAAGTGGAGTTGAGGCCAAGATCAGATCGGCCATGATCTTACTGAATGACAGAGCTGGCTCGAGGGGCCACATAGCTTACTCCTGCTCTTATTTCTTTTGTTTGCTGTTATGTTGAACATTACTCTCTGTTTTCATCCCTCGCTCCATTAGTGGTTGCCTATTGACAGGGCTTCGGTTTTATGATGGTTTGGCCTGCAAGTGGTAATGAGGCAGGAAAGACCAGATTAGAGAGATAGAATGTTGCCATTGAAAGAGAAACACATGGGAAAAAAGAATGAACCAGAGGAAAGGAGGAGTGGAACAAATCACAAGAGATAGTACTGGGAAGGGAGCATGACCAATTGGGAGATTGGGGGTGAAGGGGTCTTTGTGGGGGGGGTTGCTGACAACCTATGTTATGCAAACTCATACATGTTGATAAAGAAATTTACAATAATGAATATCTGGATTGGAGAAAGAGGTGCACTGTATGTTTAACAATAAAAAAAATCCTGAATGGTGCACAGAAATCTTGCAACTTATGGATGTATTTATTTTCAGAAGTTACTTCACAACTGGTTATAATGAATAGAATTCCTAACTCTGGAAAGGCAGCTCTTGCAGGCACTGCATATTCTATTTTTATATTCTTTGTGTGCAAAATGAATGAAATTCTGGGCAGTGAATTGTGTGGATAACCTATTGGTATTGTACTTGGCATAGGTTGTGTGTAGTGTACACAAAATACTAGCCAACATACTTCATGGCTTCCTGGGTGAAACACCCTCTAATATTTGAACTTGTGCTTTACATAGCCTGAAAGATGTCTCAACTTTGCATATTATCTTGTCCCAGAATAATTTATACCAGGCTTTGGAAGTTTGAGTCTGTTTAAATTCAAATCCCATGCAGTACAAAAGGCAGCTGAATTGGGTTTTCTTCTTTTTAAAACTGCAGTCCCAGTCCAGGGTGAAAGATCATCCATCCAAATTGTTTCCTACTTTCACTTAATAATATGCGGCACTTTAAGATTGTGATTTGGGGACAGTCACAGTTATTAACTTGCGCCTCCTGCTGAGTAAAATGCCGTACTTCACAGTGTGGGATTAACCTGCACAGTTTGGTGATTATTGGAGGGTTGCTGGATTTTCCGGTCCTTTGCGCTCCGGGTTTTGTCCCGGAGGTACGTGAAAGGCACCGTTCAGGCCCCCTGCGCCCCGTCACGATTCTCCAGTCCCGTTTTGCGGTGGCGCTGAAGAGCTGCGCCGGGTGTGCAACGCCTTTCGTTGTGACACGGCAGTACTTTGGCCCGATCCGTCCGCCCGGATGTGCGCCTGCAATGACCAGTACGGTCCAGCATCGCCGGCGGCAGTGAGGAAGGGAAAGTACTCCGAAGGTAAGTGCGAGTATTTGTTCTTTTAATTCATTTAGCGATTTGTGTTGTGGCATGGGCAATGTTTTGGGAATGTTTTTGTGGTTTTGTTTAAGGTCCCCCCCTGCCCCCCCAGGGCCTCGCTTGGAGCGCACGCGGCCCGTCTTTTTAGTTCGCGAGGTTCCTATCCTTGCGCCACGAAAATTGTACAATGCATCACTTCGCGCTGCGCCCTCGACACAGGGCCCAGATGCCGAAACTTTCATACCAAAGTGCAAACTATTCCCAGCCGCCGTGCCTCCGTTTTCGCATCAAAAACAAAAAAGCCTAAAATTTAGCCCCTAATTTCTTGTGTCGAACTACTCCATGAGCATTGACATGTACAACCCTGTGATTCGTACCACTGTGGGTTCTTTTAAACAAACAATTTGCTTTATTAATCGGAGCTTTGGAAAAATTCTGGAGCAAACAGTTTCATTTCTTTTTATAACTGTGCATTGACTAGCTGCACTGAGGCAAGGCCAGGCTTTGTGTGTGTTGGGTAGGAAGCAGCCGGGGTGGGTGGGGGGGGGGGGGGCGCGGGTGGGGGGGTGCTGGTGGTGGGCAGAGAGAGATGAAGCGTATAGCTTAATATCAGTGACGCCATACCAGCTAATCTACATGCTATCTGCTGCCATCTCGAGAGACAAATAACTCGGGCGAGCAAACTGTTGCTCATCCATTGCTGAAACAGACCAGTTCACAGGTTATCTGGCCGCAGGATCTGGCGTTGAAAGATCCGCTCCCATGGACACAATATCTATCTTGCAAATCACAGCCCGCAGCAGACAAAATAATTCAGCTGTAGAACAAGATTAACTCACTTAAGCAAGGCACTGATCACAGAGCAAAGCCCTGCCGTTGTTATCTGCGTAAATGAACGCACAGATGTAAAGGGCACTGTGGTTCAGGGAAGGTCTGTGCAGCACACAGCGTTTTGGAGGAAAGTAATGGAACCTGATAAGCACATGGTTGTTTGTAAGATACAGATATGTATTTATGAGAAGCAGTATTTATTTCTGCCAGAGCTATGTTCCAGCTATCATGTGAAAGAGAGATGGCATAATACTGTTCCTACCACTGATTTTCTTCTTCTTTTTCTGTTGCTCTCAAACAAATGATTGAATTCGGTTTCCTGGAATACATCTCTGTGAGATCCACCTACACAAGGTGATTAACCTTTCTGGTTCGGGGGTTGGTGGGGAGGGGAAGAGTGAAGTGATCCTGCTATTGGGGTGGGTAGCAAAGGTGGTATTTCTTTTCCTCTTTTTAAAGAGGAAAACCACCCATGCTGCCATTTCATCAGCGCTGTGGTGTAGTTGCTAAATTGGTCCACACAGGAATGACCTCACTCACCTCCACATCATCGACCACACACCCCCGCTCACCAGCCAGATGGTAAAAGTCTCACGTTCAACGGCACTTTCACAAAGAAGCAGTGGGCTGCTTTCTACCAACTGACTAATCTGATAAAACAGGAAATGTAAAATAAGGTCCCTGCTTAACCAGGTTTGAAACTGTGGTCAACATTTAGATCACTTTCCATGTTGGCTGAGATACATGAAGCTAAGTAAAAGTCTTTGTTGGTGGGTGAGGAAGAAGACAATTCAAAATTTAAACAGTATGTTGATATTGAACCATAGAATTTTAGAGCACAGAAGGAGTTGCGTTGGCTTTCTGAAAGAACGATACATCCTATCCTTTTCCCCGGGCATCTTACATTTTTTTCAAATCTTTATCCAATTCCCTCTTTGAAAACTATTGCAGATTCTGCTTCCACCACTGTTTTGGTGGGACATTAACATCCTAGTAACCTTGGAACAGAGAAGCCTAAGAGGAGATGTGATAGAGATGTTTAGAAACATAGAAATTTACAGCGCAGAAGGAGGCCATTTCGGCCCATCGTGTCCGTGCCAGCCGACAAAGAGCCACACGGCCCTCGGTCAGCAGCCCTGAATGTTACATATAGACCTGAACAATGAACAATGGCGGAAAGGTAACGAGCACCTAGCCCATCCAGTCCGCCCCACACAACTGCGATACCCTTTACGCTGAAACATTCTACACTCTACCCCAACCTTGCCATCTGATCTCTTGGGAGAGGCAAAAAGCAGATAAAAATCCAGGCCAATTGGGGAAAAAAAAAATCTGGGAAATTTCCTCTCCGACCCATTCAGGCGATCGAAACTAGTCCAGGAGATCATCTTGGCCATATTCGATTCCCTGCAGTACTTACCATCGTATCTGCGCCAGCCAACAAGAGGTTATCCAGTCTAATCCCAATTACCAGCTCAAGGTCCGTAACCTTGCAGGTTACGGCACTGTAAATGTCCACTCAAGCACCTTTTAAATGTGGTGAGGGTTTCTGCATCCACCACCCTTCCAGGCAGTGAGTTCCAGACCCCCACAACCCTCTGCGTGAAGAAGCCCCCCCTCAAATCCCCTCTGAACCTTCCACCAACCACCTTAAAACTATGCCACCTCATAATAGACCCCTCCACCAATGGAAATAGGCCCTTGCTACCCACTATATCCACGCCCCTCAAAATGTTGTACAACTCAATGAGGTCTCCTCTCAACCTCCTCTGTTCCAATGAGAACAAACCCAGCCTATCCAATCTGTCCTCATAACTAAGATTCTCCATTCCAGGCAGCATCCTAGTAAATCTCAACACCCTCTATAATGCAATCATGTCCTTCCTATAATACGGCGATCAGAACTGCACGCAGTACTCCAGCTGTGGCCTAACCAGATTATTATACAATTTAAGCATAACCTCCCTGCTCTTGTATTCTATGCCTCGACCAATAAAGGCATGCATTCCGTATACCTTCTTAACCACCTTATCCACCTGGCCTGCTACTTTCAGGGATCTATGGACAAGCACTCCAAGGTCCCTTTGTTCATCTACACTATTAAGTGGCCTATTGCTTAATGTATATACCCTTTCCTTATTAGCCCTCGCAAAGTGCATCACCTCACATGTCTCTGAATTAAATTCCATTTGCCACTGCTTTGCCCACCTGACCAGTAAACATAGAAACATAGAAAATAGGTGCAGGAGTAGGCCATTTAGCCCTTCGAGCCTGCACTGCCATTCAATAAGATCATAGCTGATCATTCCTTCAGTACCCCTTTCCTGCTTTCTCTCCATACCCCTTGATCCCCTTAACCGTAAGGGCCATATCTAACTCCCTCTTGAATATATCCAATGAACTGGCATCAACAACTTTCTGCGGCAGGGAATTCCACAGGTCAATAACTCTGAGGAAAGAAGTTTCTCCTCATCTCAGTCCTAAATGGCCTACCCCTTATCCTAAGACTATGTCCCCTGGTTCTGGACTTCCCCAACATCGAGAGCATTCTTCACGCATCTAACCTGTCCAGTCCCGTCAGAATCTTATATGTTTCTATGAGATCCCCTCTCATCCTTCTAAACTCCATGAATAAAGGCCCAGTCGTTCCAGTCTCTCCTCATATGACAGCCCAGCCATCCCTGGAATCAGTCTGGTGAACCTTCGCTGCACTCCCTCAATAGCAAGAACGTCCTTCCTCAGATTAGGAGACCAAAACTTAACACGATATTCCAGGTGAGGCCTCACTAAGGCTCTGTACAACTGCAGCAAGACCTTCCTGCTCCTATATTCAAATCCCCTAGCTATGAAGGCCAACATACCATTTGCCTTCTTTACCGCCTGCTGTACCTGCGTGCCCACTTTCAGTGACTGATGAACCATGACACCCAGGTCTCGTTGCTCCTCCCCTTTTTCTAGTCTGCCGCCATTCAGGTAATATTCTGCCTTCGTGTTTTTGCCCCCAAAATGGATAACCTCACATTTATCCACATTATACTGCATCTGCCATGTATTTGCCCACTCACCTAACCTGTCCAAGTCACCCTTCAGCCTTTTAGCGTCCTCCTCACAGCTCACGCCGCCACCCAGTTTAGTGTCATCCGCAAACTTGGAGATATTACACTCTATTCCTTCATCCAAATCGTTAATGTATATTGTAAAGAGCTGGAGTCCGAGCACTGAGCCCTGCGGCACCCGACTAGTAACTGCCTGCCATTCTGAAAAGGACCCGTTTATCCCGACTCTCTGCTTCCTGTCTGCCAACCAGTTCTCAAATCTACATCAGTACATTACCCCCAGTACCATGCACTTTGATTTTGTACACCAATCTCTTGTGCGGGACCTTGTCAAAAGCCTTTTGAAAGTCCAAATACACCACATCCACTGGTTCTCCCTTGTCCACTCTACTAGTTACATCCTCAAAAAATTCCAGAAGATTCGTCAAGCATGATTTCCCTTTCATAAATCCATGCTGACTCGGTCCGATCCTGTCACTGCTTTCCAAATGGGCTGCTATTTCATCCTTAATGATTGATTCCAACATTTTTCCCACTACTGATGTCAGGCTAACCGGTCTATAATTACCCGCTTTCTCTCTCCCTCCTTTTTTAAAAATTGGGTTTACATTAGCTACCCTCCAGTCCATAGGAACCGATCCAAAGTCGATAGATTGTTGGAAAATGGTCACCAATGCATCCACTATTTCTACGGCCAGTTCCTTACGTACTCTGGGATGCAGACTATCAGGACCCGGGGATTTATCGGCCTTTAATCCCATCAATTTCCCTAACACAATTTCCCGCCTAATAAGGATATCTTTCAGTTCCTCATTCTCACTGGACCCACTGTCCCCTCGTACATTCGGAAGGTTATTTGTATCTTGCTTTGTGAAGACAGAACCGAAGTATTGGTTCAATTGGTCTGCCATTTCTTTGTTCCCCATTATAAATTCACCTGAATCCAACTGCAAGGGACCTACGTTTGTCTCTATTAATCTTTTTCTCTTCACATATTTATAGAAGCTTTTGCAGTCAGTTTTTATGTTCCCTGCAAGCTTCCTCTTGTACTCTATTTTCCCCTTCTTAATTAAACCCTTAGTCCTCCTCTGTTGAATTCTAAATTTCTCCCAGTCCTCAGGTTTGTTGCTTTTTCTAGCCAATTTATATGCCTCTTCCTTGGTTTTAACACTATCCTTAATTTCCCTTGTTAGCCATGGTTGAGCCACCTTCCCAGTTTTATTTTTACTCCAGACAGGGATGTACAATTGCTGAAGTTCATCCATGTGATCTTTAAATGTTTGCCATTGTTTATCCACTGTCAACCCATTAAGTATCCTCTGCCAGTCCATTCTAACCAATTCACACCTCATACCATCGAAGTTACCTTTCCTTAAGTTCAGGACCCTAGTTTCCAAATTAACTTTGTCACTCTCCATCTTAATAAGGAATTCTACCATATTATGGTCACTTTTCCCCAAAGGGCCTCGCACAACAAGATTGCTAATTAGTCCCTTCTCATTACACATCACCCAGTCTAGGATGGCCAGCTCCCTGGTTGGTTCCTCGACATATTGGCCTAGAAAACCATCCCTAATATACTCCAGGAAATCCTCCTCCACCACATTGCTACCAGTTAGGTTAGCTCGATCTATATGTAGATTAAAGTTGCCCATGATTACTGCTGTACCTTTATTGCACACGTCCCTTATTTCTTGTTTGATGCTGTCCCCAATCTCACTACTACTATTTGGTGGTCTATACACAACTCCCACTAGCATTTTTTGCCCTTTGGAATTCCGCAGCTCCAACCATACCGATTCCACATCATCCAGGCTAATGTTCTTCCTTACAATTGCATTGGTTTCCTCTTTAACCAGCAATGCCACCTCGCCTCCTTTTCCTTTCTGTCTATCCTTCCTAAATGCTGAATACCCTTGGATGTTGAGTTCCCAGCCTTGGTCACCCTGGAGCCATGTCTCCGTGATGCCAATCACATCATATCCATTAACTGCTATCTGCGCAGTTAATTCATCTACCTTATTCCGAATACTCCTCGCATTGAGGCACAGAGCCTTCAGGCTTGTCTTTTTAACACACTTTGCTCCTTTGAATCTTGCTGTAATGTGGCCCTTTTTGCTTTTTGCCTTAGCTTTCTCTGCCCTCCACTTTTACTATTCTCCTTTCTATCTTTTGCTTCTGCCCCCTTCTATTTCCCTCTGTCTCCCTGCATAGGTTCCCATCCCCCTGCCATATTAGTTTAACTCCTCCCCAACAACACTAGCAAACACTCCCCCTAGGACATTGGTTCTGATCCTGCCCAGGTGTAGACCGTCGGTTTGTACTGGTCCCACCTCCCCCAGAACCAGTTCCAATGTCCCAGGAATTTGAATCCCTCCCTTCTGCACCATTTCTCAAGCCACGTATTCATCTGAGCTATCCTGCGATTCCTACTCTGACTAGCACGTGGCACTGGTAGCAATCCTGAGATTACTACTTTTGAGGCCCTACTTTTTAATCTAACTCCTAGCTCCCTAAATTTGTCTCGTAAGATTGTAGATTGATATCCTCCTGCAGTCCATGACTTTCCGATTCATTATCAACCACATAGCCAATTTTAGTGTCATCTGCAAACTTCTTAATCATACTCCCTATATTCAAATTGAAATCATTGATGTATACCACAAAAAGCAAGGGACCAAGTACTGAGCCCTGCAGAACCCCACTGGAAACATCCTTCCAGTCACAAACATCCATCAACCATTACCCGTTGCTTCCTACCTCTCAGTCAATTTTGGATCCAACTTGCTACTTTGCCCTACATCCCATGGGCTTTAGCCTTCGTGACCAGTCTACCATGTGGGACCTTATCAAAAGCCTTGGTAAAGTCCATATACACTACATCGTACGCACTACCCTCATCGACCCTCTTGGTTACCTCCTCAAAAATTTCAATCAGGTTACTCAAACACAATCTTCCCTTAAGAAATCTGTGCTGATTGTCCATAATTAATCCTTGCCTTTCCAAATGTAGATTTATCCTGTCTTTCAGAATTTTTTCCAATAATTTTCCCACCACTGAGGTTAGGCTGACAGACCTGTAATTACTCAGCCTATCCCTTTTTCCCTTCTTCAACATGAGCAGTCCTCCGTCACCATGCCCAAATCCAAAGAGGACTGGAAAATGATGGTCAAGTCCTCAGCTATTTCCTCTTTTACTTCGCTCAACAGCCTGGGATGTATTTCATCCGGGCTTGGGGACTTATCTACTTTCAAATCTGCTAACCCCTTAATATCTCCTCTCTTACTATGCTTATTTCATCCAGAATTTCACACACTTCCTCGATAGCAGTATCTGCATTGCCCCTTTCCTTTGTGAAAACAGACACAAAGTATTCATTAAGAATCATACCAATATCTTCTGCTTCCACACAAAAATTACCCTCATGGTCACTAACAGGCCCTGCCCTTTCTTTAGTTACCCTCTTGCTCTTAATATATTTATAGAACATCTTTGGGTTTTCCTTAATTTTACTAGCCAAGAATTTTTCATGCTCTCAGCATTCCTAATATCCTTTTTAATTTTACCTCTTAACTTTCTATATTCCTCCAAAGATTGTATAGTATTTAGCTGTCGGTATGTGGCATAAGCTTCCTTTTTTTTCTTTATCCTCCCCTGTAAGTCTCCAGGCATCCAGGGGCCTCTAGAATTGTTATTCCCACCTTTTTTCTTTAAGGGCACATGTTTGGCCTGAGCCTTCACGATCTCCTCCTTGAATGCCTCCCACTGTTCCGACACTGATTCCCACAAGTAGCTGTTTCCGGTCCACTGTGGCCAAATCACTCCTCAACCTAGCAAAGTTAGCTTTTCCCCAATTTGGGACTTTTATTCCTGATCTATCCTTGTCCTTATCCATAATGAACTTGAATCTGACTGAATTATGGTCACTGGCACCTAAGTGCTCTCCCACTAATACCCCTTCTACCTGCCCAGCTTCATTCCCCAAAACTAAATCCAAAACCGCCCCCTCTCGTGTTGGGCTTTTACATACTGACTAAAAAAGTTCTCTTGAATGCATTTTATGAATTCCGCACCCTCTATATCCTTCACACTATATTTGTCCCAATCAATATTAGGATAGTTAAAATCCCCTACTATTACTACCCTATGGTTTTTGGCTTCACAGCAATGTGCCTACATATTTGCTCCGCTATCTCCCTCCCACCATTTGGGGGTCTATAATGCACACCCAGCAGTGTGATCGTCCCTTTTTTATTTTTCAATTCGACCCATATGACCACATTTGATAATCTCTCGAACATATCATCCCTCTTCACTGCTGTAATAGTTTCTTTAATCAATACCGCGACACCGCCCCCGCCCCCTCATTTACCCCCTTCTCTGTTTTGTCTAAAAATCCTGCAACCAGGGAATATTGATCTGTAAAACCTGCCCCTCTTTCAGCTATGTCTCTGTAATGGCTAAAATGGGATACTCCCAAGTGTCTACCTGTGCTCTTAGCTCAACCACCTTATTCGCTATATTCCTTGCATTAAAGTATGTACCAGTTAGCACAAGAAGACCTCCTTGATTACTACTTAATAACCCTTGTTTCCTGTCTTACAGATTCGCTTTCTAAATTCTTGCTGTTCAATTTCTGCTTTACTTCCTTCCCTATTGAATTTGTTCTCAGGTTCCCATCCCCCTGCCAAACCAGTTTAAACTCTCCCCAACAGCACTAGCAAAACTCCCCGTGAGGATATTGGTCCCAGCGCTGTTGAGGTGCAACCCGGCCGGTTTGTACAGGTCTCATCTCCTCCAGAAGCGTTCCCAATGCCTCAAGAATTTAAAGACCTCCCTCCTACACAAATTCTCCAGCCACGTATTCATGAAGGGTTTAGATAGAGTAAATAAAGAGAAACTGGTTCCAATGAGTAAAGGGTTGATAATGAGAGGCCGCAGATTTAAGGGGATTGGCAAAAGAACCAGAGGCGGCATGAGGACAAACCTTTTTTACGCAGCGAGTGGTTAGGATTTGGAATGCACTGCCTGATAGGGAGGTGGCTACAGATTCAATAGTAGCCTTTAGAAAGGAATTGGATAAATACTTGAAGGATAAAAATTGCAAGGATATGGGGAAAGAGAGGGGGAGGTGGGACTAACTGGATTGCTCTTCGAAAGAGCCGGCGCAGACTTGATGGGCTGAATGGCCTCCTTCTGTGCTGTATCTTCCCTTTGCCAAAAAATAAATTCTCCCAACCTCTCCCGTAGTTCTTTCGATGACAATTCCAAATTTATGCCTTCCAGTTACCGATTCACCAACTAGCAGAAATAGTTTTCTCTTATGCTTGTGTTAAAATCACAATATTGTACAGGGATTGATTTCAAATTTTTTTTTTTAAATAAGTTTAATAGCATCATATTTCTGAAAAAAGCATTTATATATTTTTTTTCCTCTTTTCTCCCATTAGAGTTTCCTTGCTCCAAGGTCAAAAAAGGTAGACTGGATGTCCTGCCAATATGCTCCTTGCTCTGCTTGGTGCCTTGCATAGCATAGCTGAGTTGGCTAAGTCGCTGTATTCAGAGTCATAACTATAGGCCTTCTTGCTACAATGAGAAAAGCAGCTGCACTGATATAGAGATTAATTGGTACCTCGCGTAGTTACAAGGAATGTCTGAAGGTTTCAGACAATCAGCTAACACGAAAGGATGAAGCTGCAGCAGTTAATAGTTTTCCTGAGATGAGACTATTGTTTCAAAATCACTCACTGACTCGAACATATTATCTGTGCAGGCACTTCAGCGTTGTACTGAGGGCGTGCCATCCTTTGGATGATATGTTAAACCCTCGGTCTGGCCTTCCTGCCACATGGCTTAGGGGCACATTGACGATCTCATGGTGCTATTTGAATAAGAACAAGGAGTTTTCTCACTGTTCCTGCTCAATACTCTCTTGATCAGATCTCTAAGGAGTCATAGTGGAGCTTCCCAGAGTGGCTCTTTCTTTCAAAAAAAAAGACATGACTACATGAATTACAAGGAAAGCTGCTCTCCTGTAACCCTACTGGGACTTTTATTCTGTGTGTGAGCAGACTCTGTGTTACCATTTGCCTGAAGCCACACTCCACTTCCCAGGCAGGTCACAGCATACTGACAGACTCTTTAAGGTCCCTATCTTGAGAATCCGCAATGAAAGAGAGCCACAACAAGCTGGATTAGTCGATAGATTCTGTGATTCTTCAATAAAATATAGTATTCTGATGAGCAATGCTGATTTGACACATTTGGATGCTTGAAAAGAAATTAAAGATAAAGCCAATGGCTCCATTTTAAATATGATGTTTTAATGACATTTATAATCCAGCAGTTAAGACAAGCTTCTTGATCACGTGTTTTTTTTTAATAGTTGGTTTGAGTCACATATGATATGAGTTGGCATATGCTTCCTGTACATTGGCACCACAGTGCAAACTGGGCGGAACACAGACTTGAAGCAGTGGAGTCGTGGGACCAATTCCAATTCCACATTCACTTAATCTTTAATGAGGGGCTACTGCCATGGATCCACCAAAGTAGTTCCAGACCAGCTGTACTAACCGCTCTCACTTTACGTAACATGCAGCAAAATGTTTTGCCGTTACTTAAGATCATCATAAATGATGGAAGGGCATTTGCATTCCTGGCTCAAAGGGGAAAATCTCGTCTTCTTGCTGCAGAATATTGGCCAGTGCTGCAATTGGGATAACAGCAGAAAATTGCTGCCTTGAGGAGGAGGGTTGTTCCAGCAATAATGGGCTGACGCTTTGGCATCACAGTGAGCTCAGGATATAAAGTTTTTTTTTGGTAAACAGGACTTTTACACACTACCTACTTAAAAAAAATATTTTAAAATGAATAATTCCTGGCATCAAAAATCAACCGTTTTATCACTCACTATTGATCCGATTAAAAGAAAACCTGTGGTATTTGTACCATTTAGAAATGAATTAGGTCCCATGGGGGCGAAATTCGGTACGGCGGCGGTACCAACCACGAGGCGGGAGTTCCTGCGTCCAGCGCGTAAGTCCCACCCCACGAGCTATATTGGGTTTACCGCACCCCCCCCGAGAGGAACTGCAATGCAAAATATCGTGCTACAGTTCCTCCCGGGGTGGGAGTGGGGCGCAAAGCCATGCAACGTTTGCAGTGCCAGGCGATGGGACACATAGCGCTGCAGAGTAGACAGGGCCTTCCACTTCCATTAAAGTCGAAAAGTCGTTTGCACCCCATTAACGCCCCCAGGAGGCGAAAATGGCCCAAATTTTTCCCCCACGTCTTTAAAGACTGGAGCAATGCCACTGTATCTATTTTCTACATTGCAACAGTGACTTCACTTGAAAAGTACTTCATTGACTAAAGCATTTTGGGATGTCCTGATGTTGTGAAATGCGCTATTGAAATTACAGACTTTTATTTTCTTCAGAGCTGTTGTTAGGAATTTTATTTTCCGTACTTTTTGTGGTAATTTGTATGATCATTGGGTGTGTTGGATTCCACCATGAATATAAAAACGACTTAGGAACAGGTTGTAAGTATTGTACGTGGTATATTTTATAACGCCTTTCAAGGTGGCCTAGATGATCAGACAAACCAAATACCCTCTTCCTCTCCTCAAAAAAGCTCATTAAGCGATGCTGGTAAAGACAAATTAAAGAACGTTGTGATGGATTAATGAGACTGTTGATATGTAAACCTTGTCTCAATCCCAGGTAAACCAAGTGAATCTTTCTGAGTCCAAAAACAAGGAAGAGTAAGTTTCCCTCTTCCTCTCTGAAGAATAAAGTGATAGCATAAGAACATAAGAAATAGGAGCAGGAGTAGGCCATACGGCCCCTCGAGCCTGCTCCACCATTTAATATGATCATGGCTGATCCGATCATGGACTCAGGTCCACTTCCCTGCCCGCTCTCCGTAATCCCTTATCCCCTTATCGTTTACGAAACTGTCTATTTCTGTCTTAAATTTATTCAATGTCCCAGCTTCCACAGCTCTCTGAGGCAGCGAATTCCACAGATCTGAGAGAAGAAATTTCTCATCTCAGTTTTAAATGGGCGGCTCCTTATTCTAAGATTATGCCCTCTAGTTCTAGTCTCCCCTATCAGTGGAAACATCCTCTCTGCATCCACCTTGTCAAGCCCCCTCATAATCTTATACGTTTCTATAAGATCACCTCTCATTCTTTTGAATTCCAATGAGTAGAGGCCCAACCTACTCAACCCCCTCATCTCTGGAATCAACCTTGTGAACCTTCTCTGAACTGCCTCCAAAGCAAGTATATCCTTTCATAAATATGGAAACCAAAACTGCACACAGTATTCCAGGTGTGGGCTCACCAATACCCTGCACAACTGTAGCAAGACTTCCCTGCTTTTATACTCCATCCCCTTTACAATAAATGCCAAGATTCCATTGGCCTTCTTGATCATTTGCTGTACCTGCATACTAACCTTTTATGTTTCATGCACAAGTACCCCCAGGTCCTGCTGTACTGCAGCACTTTGCAATCTTTCTCCATTTAAATAATAACTTGCTCTTTGATTTTTCTGCCAAAGTGCATGACCTCACACTTTCCAACATCATACTCCATCTGCCAAATTTTTGCCCACTCACTTAGCCTGTCTATGTCCTTTTGCAGATTCTTTGTGTTCTCCTCACACATTGCTTTTCCTCCCATCTTTGTATCGTCGGCAAACTTGGCTACATTACACTCAGTCCCTTCCTCCAAGTCATTAATATAGATTGTAAATAGTTGGGGTTCCAGCACTGATCCCTGTGGCACCCCACTGGTTTCTGATTGCCAACCCGAGAATGAACCATTTATCCCTACTCTCTGTTTTCTGTTAGTTAGCCAATCCTCTATCCATGCTAATATATTACCCCCAACCCCGTGAACTTTTATCGTGTGCAGTAACCTTTTACCTGTGCACCTTGTCAAATGCCTTCTGGAAATCCAAATACATCACATCCACTGGTTCCCCTTTTTCCACCCTGTTTGTTACATCCTCAAAGAATTCCACCAAATTTGTCAAACATGACACCCCCTTCATTAATTCATGCTGACTCTGCCTGACCGAATTTTGCTTTTCCAAGTGTCCTGCTACGCTTTTTTAATAATGGATTCCAACATTTTCCCAACCACAGATGTTAGGCTAACTGGTCTATAGTTTCCTGCTTTTTGTCTGCCTCCTTTTTTAAATAGGGGCGTTACATTTGTAGTTTTCCAATCTGCTGGGACTTCCCCAGAATCCAGGGAATTTTGGTAAATTACAACCAATGCATCCACTATCCCTGCCGCTACTTCTCTTAAGATCCTAGGATGCAAGCCATCAGGTCCAGGGGATTTATCCGTCTTTAGTCCCATTATCTTACTGAGTACCACCTCCTTAGTGTTTGTGATTGTGTTAAGTTCCTCCCCCCCTATAGCCCCTTGACTATCCACTGTTGGAATATTATTAATGTCCTCTACCGTAAAGACTGATACAAAATATTTGTTCAGAGTTTCTGCATCTCCATGTTCTCCATTACTAATTCCCCGGTCTTGTCCTCTAAGGGACTAACATTTACTCTAGCCACTCTTTTCTTTTTTATATACCTATAGAAACTCGTGCGATCTTTAATTATTTAGTGGTTGGTATGTTTTTATGGTGCTTCCCCCTTCCTCCAGGTCATCATTTGCCTTGGCTGAGGACGGACAGATTATTAATTGTGAGACTTTTGCTCCCGCTAAGAAGCGTCATGGCTAACCTGCCCTCCCGCAACATTGTTACAGAGCTTCCTAATTGGCACCGATTACACGATCGAGTTTGGGAACTTTTCACTGGATTCGCATGCTCAGTTCTGCATCCTAGTCCTGCGTGGCACTTAAATGCGCAGTTAAATGCCATCAGCTCCAGCACAAAATGTAGTGATGTCAGATTAAAGCAGCAGTTTGAGTTTCCCCCTTGCTTTACCTTCTGATGTTGAACACTAGATATCGGGGCTTTCATCAGCACCGCTATTGAACTAAGTACATAATTATTTCCAGTCAAAGTAACTCAAGGTAAATGATTCTCCAGCCACATTGGCAGCCCTGTCGAATTTTTTTTTAATGCAGCATACAAGGGCGCAATTGTACAAATAGGAAGTGATTAACAACTGTTTTGCAAAGACTTTGGCTCTGTGTGGGAACCAAGCAGTCTTAGTTCAGTTCATCACTACACTGCACTCAGATATGATATTACACAATGTAGGGATTTTCTGAAAACTTGTATCATTTTTCTTCCTTCAGTTTCAGTAGGTGCTTCCTCCAAATGTGGAGGTAATTGTCTGTGTGTGTGTGTGTGTGTGTGTGTGAGCAAAAGACAGTTTTAGAAACTCGAAGACAGAGAATGATAAACATCCAGGTCAAGAAATGGCTCATACATAGCTAAGGGACAAGTTTCTAAAACAGCATATCCCACAGTAAAGGCTATAGATCGGCCTACACATTACAGTACAATAAACAAAACCTGTAGGACAGAGTTGGAGGCCGAAAATACCAGAACCTGGGGTAAACACCTCAAACGTGGCGTCAGCTTGGTGGAATACTGCTATGCGTAGGTGCAGTTCAAGGTAGCCGAATGGTACAAGAATAGAACCGATTCCCTCTAAATGTTGGAGTGCTCTTGTGGATAGTCGGAAGTCCTTTCGCCGTAATGGTGACCCACGGAAGGTAACAAGTCTAGATCAGCTAGAACGGGATCTTTGTGGAGGAAGCGAGTTGTATTAATTGCTCGCCATTTAATGTAATACGGTCAAATAGTTGTAAATGAACAATACTGCTATTAGTCAAGGTATATTAAAGCTTATTGTTTAAAACCACTCGGGCCTGAATCACGCGGAGGTTATTTTTGCAGGACTGACAACCCTTTACTGTGACTATAACCACGGGAACTCCGCTAACAGATAACAATGCATTACAGTGCGAGACTATGAATAATTCTAATTTCAACATAGTGTGGAGGGAAAGGAGGTACTTCATTTTGAAAGTACTCCCTATGCTGTGTTGTTAGTTTTAATATTGACAGTGGACGTTTTAAGGAAAGAAATAGTCCATGAATGAAAGAAATGTTTCCTAAAAATACATATTAGTCTCTATGTTATTTTTTGCTGGAATGGACAGTGAGGTAGGATTGATTGACAGGAACATAAATGATATGCGCTGTATAAAACAGGTTTGCATCGGTGCAGGAAAAGGCAACTTGGAAAAATGTTGAAAACTCTTCCTGATGTTTTATTCAAGTTAATTATAATACAGTTGTGAAATAGTACCAGCTTATTTTCTTGTACAAGATGTCAAGTATAGTAGCCACTCACTATAACACTCTATGTTATACTGCATCCTCTGGTACAACACACAAGTTGTTCAAAGATTCCTTATCCTAATAGAGCAACCATATAAAATGCTTCATAATATACTCCTGAATAGAACATGTCTCTTTTATTGCATTCCTATAAACTGAGGTTTCATACAGAGGTTTGTGTCCTACACAGTTCCCCATTTCCCCTTAAGTCAGGTATATCCAGAGTGCATTTAATTAATGTATATTTGGACCAGGTTCAATGAACTACCATTCAGCGGTACTGTATTGTGTTTATTAAAAATAAAAAAAATCAATTTAAGTTGGGATACGGCCTATATGCATGTTGAAAATCGCTTGTGTTTCCTTGTGGGGACAAAGCTCAAATTTTGTGCATGTCAATATGGTATATTAACACTGAGGTATATTTAATGTACGCTGATAGTTAAGGTTTGATACTTAACTTGAGAATTACAGTGAATTGACCACTTCATGCAATATATCATCACAGCAACACCAGGTCACGGGACTTGTGCAGAGGTATTGCAGACTTGTAAAGTTGCAGTGAATTTACAAGGCTGTTGAAGGCCTTTTATATACAGCACTGTTTCTCCTATTGACAATCTGCATTTTTCACAGCTCCCGACTCTTCCGTAAAGCCTGAAGGTTCTAAAAATCAAACACAGATCTATTTTATTGGAAGAACAACTTGTTCTATATTGCACATAAGGATTTGTTGAATTAAATGAGCAGTTTTAACAGATATACTCGCGACAAATAGCGATTACTGAACTCTTTTTTTTTGCCTTCGGTGCCTCACAAAAATGATATTCCCATTAAATTTTGAATACGCAGTTTGCCACGAAGCCACTGCAGAAATTATTTTGGTCAATAATGTAGCGTGTAAACAGGCACAGCCGCCATAAAGTGGAAGTCGACAAGTGAAATTATTTTTGTGAGCTGAACTGCATACTTGTGTGGACAAAAATCTGAAATATTTGTGTGGGAAGCTGTCGGAGCCTAACCACACATGCACGGCCAAGTAACCCAGTCCTTGCAACATTACGTTTTGCGGGATTTAAGAGGACTGCTAAACATTTCAGTTTTACTGTAAAGGTCACCGAGGAGATGGATGCGGTGGCAATTGACAGATTTGTTTGTCTTAAGACTTGAAATGCGTTTGCTTTTTCTGGGTATAGACTCGCAGAAAATTAACTTCGAAAAATACGGTTTACAAGAGCGAGTGAAAAAAAGAAAAGGTGAAATTGTTTGTGTAGGCTTTGCACAGCCAGATAGGACCAGTAAAACAGATAACCCTAAATCTTGTTCCTGCTCTGTGTTTGAGCGAGTCATTGTGAGATTTGTGGAGGCGGATCCGATACTCCCCAGTGACTGCTTTGGACTGTAATATGCAGACACGGTAACAACTGCTGGGACTGCTTCTGTGGGTTTGCATGCTTGCAAGTGAGTTATTTATAGCCTTGCAGGTAATTGGTTTGACAGGAGTTTATGGAATCATTTCAGTATGTAAGGCAAAGTTTAATTTTTCTGCCTTGTGTTGCTGCTCATCATAATTCCATGCCTCTGTGTGCCCGGGAAGGAAGGGTCGCATGTGAAATCCTGTCTCCAAATCCCATAGAAATTTCTGAGCTGCCTTTGTGGCGCTTGATGAAATGAGCTCTGAATTAATGAGATGTCTTGAATTAGTGAAGTCACAGTTATAGGAGCACGGTCGTATTGTCAGCAAGTGCTTGAAATGAAGGCCGATGCAGTTAAACCGAGGTGGCCCACTTACTTCCCAGACCCTCGCATCCTTCAGCTGATTAGTGGTACAAACACAAGTAATAACTTGGCTCGATGCCTTTTTAACATGTTTTCATTCAGCCTCGAACCATACCATGGAGGCCTATTAGGTTCCATGGGTCAAACTAAGAAAGCAGCTTACAGAGGAAAAGGGGGCGGTGGAGGGGGGGGGGGGGGCGGAGGCGGAGAAAGCAGCTATTCAGCTTGTTGTGTCTTTATCAATACAAAAGCAAAATACTGCGGATGCTAGAAATCAGAAATAAAAACAGAAAATGCTGGAACTACTCAATGGGTCAGGCAGCATCTGTGGAGAGAGAAACAGAGTTAATGTTTCACCTCCGTCAGAACTGGAAAAAGTTAGAGATGTATCAGAGAAGACTGATGGGAGATCTGATTGAAGTGTATAAAATTATGAGGGGCCTGGATAGAGTGGATAGGAAGGACCTTTTCCCTTGAACGAAAGGATATATTTGCTTTGGAGGCAGTTCAGAGAAGGTTCACAAGGTTGATTCCAGGGATGAGGGGGTTGACTTATGAGGAAAGGTTGAGTAGGTTGGGCCTCTACTCATTGGAGTTCAGAAGAATGAGAGGTGATCTTATCGAAACGTATAAGATTATGAGGGGGCTTGACAAGGAGGATGCAGAGAGGATGTTTCCACTGAATGGGGGAGACTAGAACTAGAGGGCATGATCTTAGAATAAGGGGCCGCCCATTTAAAACAGAGATGAGGAGAAATATCTTCTCTCAGTGGTTTGTAAATCTGTGGAATTCACTGCCTCAGAGAGCTGTGGAAGATGGGACATTGAATAAATTCTTAAACGATAAGGGAATAAGGGGTTGTGGAGAGCTGGCAGGGAAGTGGACCTGAGTCCATGATCGGATCAACCATGATCATATTAAATGGCGGAGCAGGCTCGAAGGGCCGTATGGTCTTCTCCTGCTCCAATTTCTTATGTTCTTATGTTCTTATGAAAGAACAAAAGGGAAGGTCTGTGAGAGGGTGGAAGGCAGAAGAGGTAAAAGGTATGATGGTGCAAGGCAAAAGGAGATGGTAATCGGACAAGTTAAGAAACAAAAGATGAGTCTAGATAGAGTGTAAATGGAGATGGCAGAATCATCAATAGCAGCCGAGGGAAAGAAAGAGAAAAAACATAAAAAAATTGAAAAAATAGGGGCAGAGATTATGGTTTGAATTTGTTGAACTCGATGTTGAGTCCAGAATGCTGTAAAGTCTTTATTTATCTTTTTAAGGGTTAAATTTGGCTCCCTTAATCTTTTGTTGTCTAATGGTGATGTGTAGTTGCAGAATTTGGCACTCCCCTGCTTTGCTTTCAAGCAATCCATACGGCTCCCTCCTGTGATCAAGGATCATTTTTGTTGGTGGCTCTTTGGACTGACTGCCTGTCTCAATTCACCAAGAAGCCCAGGCAATTTCATGTTTCACAAAAGTGAAAGACTGCGGATGCTGGATATCTGAAACAAAAACAGAAAATGCTGGAAACGCTTAGCGGGTCAGGCAGCATCAGTGGGGAGAGAAACAGAGTTAACGTTTCAGGTCGATGACCTTTCCTCAGAACATTCGTCATCAGTTCTGACGAAGTGTCATCGACCTGAAACGTTAACTCTCTTTCTCTCCCCACAGATGCTGCCTAACCTGCTGAGTATTACAGCATTTTCTGTTTTGAAAAAAAATTATTATTGACAATTTCATTGTGGCTTTATTGAACACACAAGAGTCTGTGATCTCAGCATTTTTTGGGAGGGGGGCTAGCAATGTGTGGGGGCATTATTTGACTGGGATCAAACCTTGTTTATTGGTTACTTGCAAATATTATAGCCAGATTTTGGTAAGATGGGCTACATCTCTAGTCGTCAGTTCAAAAAGCTGTCTTAAGGAGAAAGTCCTACTTTCTGACAGAGTGACTTCCCGAAAGGCTAACCTGCCTTTTTTCTCTTCATGCGCTATCAAACCTGCTGTGCATTCTTATTATTTTCTAGTCTTGTTTCCGATTGCCAGCACTGTGTTTTTTTTCTTTTAATCTAGAGTATGGATTATTATGATTCCAGTTTGTAAATGTTTATTTTAAAAATAGTTCTTTTCATTTTATCATTTTTCTTTTTTTTTAGTGTCAGCCGTGGCTCAGTGGGTAGCACTCTCGCCTCTGAGTCAGAAGGTTCTGGGTTCAGGTCCCACTCCTAGACTTGAGCACATAAATCTAGGCTGACACTTCAGTGCAGTGCTGAGGGAGTGCTGCACTGTTGGAGGTGCCTTCTTGTGGATGAGATGTTAAACCGAGGCCCCGTCTCCCCTCTCAGGTGAACGTAAAAGATCCCATGGCACTATTCCCAAGAAGAGTAAGGAAGTTATCCTCAGTGTCCTGGGCAATATTCGTCCCTCAATCGACATCACTAAAACAGATTATCTGGTCATTATCACATTGCTGTTTGTAGGAGCTTGCTGTGTGTAAATCGGCTGCTTCGTTTCCCACATTACAACAGAGACTACACTTCAAAAGTACTTCATTGGCTGTAAAGCACTTTGGGACATCCTGAGGTTGTGAAAGACGCTATATAAATGCAAGTCATTTTTTCACCCTTCCCCTCCAACCCCCATCCCTTCATCTCTACTTCACAGACCACTTCAGAATGAGGCTATGGGATGATTTGGTCGTGCCTTTCTGCATGACAGCTGCCAGTGCAACTCCCCATTGGAGGAGGGAAGGGAGGCCCAGCTTAATTTTTCCCTTCCCTTCCTGTTTCTTTCTTTTCCTCCTCTCCAAAAAGATTTATCTGCTTTGGTGGGACTTCCATGTCACTACCCATATTGACCGATGGCGAAATGCTTGGAAGAACTGCGACATACGGAATGGATTCCTTATAGAGGACCCCACAGTACAACATGTAGGATCAACCCTTCCCCGCAAACAATGGACAACCATCAATCGCCTCAGAACCGGTCATGGTAGATGCTGCCACCTTCTCCATAGGTGGAAGATTAAAGCATCCCCATCATGTGACTGTGGAGCTTCTAATCAGACCCTGGAGCGCATCATTGAGCACCGCCCTCAGAGGAAATTTGCAAGATATCCACGTTGTTACACTTGAAGCTTTGGCCTGGTAATCCAACTTGGATAGTGACGTTTGCTCTGCTTTGATACTACTAAAAGAAAGAAGAAGACTACCCATGAATTATTGAATTAACAAAACTGAGTGTACCCAGCATCGGCAGGCAAGCTTGGGTGAGAGGAAACCTTGGGAGTATTCGGCAAGCAATTTCAGGCTATAGAAATATATAAAAAAAAATGTAATGTGCGAGGGTGGTGGCAGATCAGGCTAAAATAACCCAGACAGGTCTACATGATGGGATTTGTCAAGGAGGAAAGGGTTCATTTATTTTCTAACGGATGTGGGATATACTTATGAGATGAATTTGAAAGGATTTTGGAGTAGGCTTAAAAAAATATTAAATATTTTCTAATGTGCATTTTCCCAAACACAGCCAGCTGCATTTATGTTAATGTTTTATGAGTAACTATATGCACTGTGCAGTATATTATTGTTGTGCTCTGTATGTGAAAAGACTTGTTTTACCCTCCCAAGTGAAGTTCCAATAAATATTGCTGGTTCACCCCCATCCTTTACAGTTTAAATGTTTTTTTTAAAAACACCCCAAATATCTTGTTGGGAGGTAGGTCAACCACCGCCTGTACTGACAGGCTGCCATTAGCATCTTCCAATATTTTAACTTTTCATGTTCTCCTCAAGACTACTTGGCTTCCCACATCCTCCTTCAGCAGGGACTTGAGGGATGGACATGAACCAGACCTTCTCCACAGTGTTTCCGATTCAGCTAGAAGTGACTACGTAATGCTCTTTTTTAGCTTCATGTCCTACGTTAGTGCCTCTTGACGAAGACGACCCAAGTGGGTGTTGGAACACTGACAGAGCACGAATAATAACTCTTTGTTTTCGTGATGTTGAGCAGGGGATGAAGAAGCTGGCTCCCGTTTCAATTTGACCTGATTCAGCCTAGGTCCTTTGTTCCAGGTGCCAGAATCATAAAGTCACCACTGCTGGCAACACGAGGCATTGTCCCAGCTCCAAGTTTCCAGTCCCAATAAAACCATGGATTCCACATTCTAAAAAATAAATCAAAAATCTGATCTCGTGGAAACCAACCAGCAGCAATGTTGGTTTTGGTTTGACCCAGTTGAATCAACCAAATTTTGGATTAGCATCAACATCTGGTCTCGACCTACATCCATGGTTTTACCCAATTGCTTGACAAAATAATCTCTTTTATGACTAAAGAAGTCATCTTTGCGCCATCTGTTATGAATATCTTCATGTTTTCACAGAGAAAGCTGATTACAGGAATGTATAGCTTCTGTATTTACGCCGGTGCCTGTGGGTTTTCATTCTTGGGCCATCTCCAGTTACGTAGCATTTACAGCACAGAACCAGGCCATTTGGCCCAACAGGTCTATGCCGTTGTTCATGCTTCACAGAATCTGTGCGAAAAAAGCCCCATAAAATGTAAGTTTTATTCAGTGTACCATGCAGATCTCCACGTTTCCAATCACCCTCATAATTTCTGTGGGACAACGGCTTGTATGAGATGTTGCCTCATTGCAATGGCCTGTTAGCATGACTGCTCTCATTCGACTCATAGCCTAAGCAAGATTGACTTCAGTTTCTGTTGTACCTGCCTTCATTCCTGTGACTTGGGTATTTTGGGATTCCTTGATTGTCTGCCATTTCCCCATTTTCCGCTGGGCGTCCCTCCGCTGGGCGTCCCTCCGCTGGGCATCCCTCCGAGGTTCCACTGTATTATTAACTACTCATACCAAGGCGATAATCTAATCTCAGGGTTCAGATGGCTTGACTCTACCCTTGCAGTTTATGATGTAATCTGAACCGCTCGATTAGATTACTGGTTTGTAATCCTTCTCAGTTATCCATTATTGTGTATGTAATATAGAGCACTGGAAATTTACAGGAACATATTTTAGCAGCTCTTCTCGGACAACAGACGTAAGCAATGTCTCGGTTCGAGTTCAAATTTCTGGTAAAACTGATTTACAAAAACAAAACTCTCAGTTGAGCCAAGTTTTCACTCATATTGTTAACCTTGACTCACCACTCTTCATGGTTTGATTAGCTGGAGTGAGTCTGGATCAAATTAAGCCCAAATACGCCGAACAAAACCTGGTTCTTTTATCTTCTCAAAACCTTTCCTGTAGATGAAAAGATGCTGAGGAAACATTTGTATATTTTGTCAAAAATTATCTTCTTCCTGGTCCCCCTTCTGCCCCCACCACCACATTTCGCTGCAAGTTACTTCCTAACTTCTAAGGTGAGCATGTGACCTGATTCAGGCCTCTGCCAATGCCACAGTGAGGTGTTTGAGAGTGGCCTGTGATAACTCTCCTTCTGATATTTAATTTCTTCTGTCATTTTCTATGCAGCAGCAGTTTTTCTTTTTCCGACACTCTAACCCCTTCACTTTCTACCGTATTCGTGCTTTCCATCCAAAATGGCAGGTTTAATGGTATAGAGGCAACATTATTATTTATTAGGCATGACCTCAACAGCAAAGGAAAAACAAAATAACTTACACTGGAGCCGAACTCTACCTAAAAATAAAATAGTTATCTTATAATTAATGCAGTTTCCCGGGAGCAACAGCAAACGTGATCTATTTTACAACCAACATGAACAACAATCTCTCAATCTAATTAGTGAAACCCAATCCTTTACATCCGTGGAAGGGACACTCAGTTTGCACTGGTATATTGGCCCTGAATTTGCGGCTGGAGGCTTCCCGCGGGAAAACACCGCCGATCCGCAAATAAAATGCCCACGTGCCTGGTGGTCTGAGAGGTACGGAAATTTGTGATCCTGGGCTTCTCTAGATATCCGCGGGAAGAGGCCCACGTATCTCAGGGACGCCGGAGGTTCACTAGCGCCCCGGTAACACATGGGCCAGCCCAACGAATGACCGAAGGGGATCCCCATTCATCCTTATGGGCATTCCGTATGTATGGAAACCCCACAAGCATGAATGGACATACCTCCCAAAATACACCTACACTTAAAATACATTTTTAAAAAAACATCACATATTTAAAATGAATTAAAATGTCATTTAACTAAATATTTAAAACAAAAATTAAATTTTTTAAACAATAAATTTACATGTTTTAAAGGGGCTAACAATAAACTTGCCTTACTTCACAGGTTTGTTGATAACATTTCATTTTTCTGATCTTTTAAAACTCTTACGTGGGTAAAAGCAGGACCAGATCTAAGAATTTTACGGGCTTTCGCTAGGCAGAAGTTGGTCAGCACCAGTGGATGGCCTTTTCCCTGGTATTTGTACGATCAGTCAAGAAAACCCGGAACTTGCGTGGCCCCTCCGGCATGTACGCACCCATAGTGGCTGCAACTGACGGCCCATTCACATGGGCTTTTATATACTGGATGTAGAATTTCACTATATTGCCAACTGCAAGATTATTGTTTGGTAACCCTATTACTGTCATTAAGGCACTGTCCGTGCAATATCATCATGGATATATTCAAGAGGGAGTTAGATATGGCCCTTACGTCTAAAGGGATCAAGGGGTATGGAGAGAAAGCAGGAAAGGGGTACTGAGGTGAATGATCAGTCATGATCTTATTGAATGGTGGTGCAGGCTCGAAGGGCCAAATGGCCTATTCCTGCACCTATTTTCTATGTTTCTATGTAGAGAGCACTGGCAGTCGGCATTTGGTGGATGCTGATTGGCAACAACATTTTTAAATCTACAATTGAATAATATCACCAAATCAATTCAACTGTTAATGTAATAGACTGCAGTTTTACAATTTATTCCCAATTCTCTGCTGTCAGTTTTCTTTTGGCACTTCATATTTTCCATTGGGAAGTGGGACTGAATCCTAAAAATGCAACATGGGTTACAATAAGAGTATTATTACCTTCTCGCAGAAGAGTCACCAGTTTTGGTGCGGGAATGGGCTTGAAACCCTAGATGGATAGACTTTGATTTGGGAAGAGCAGGAAGAGCACTTATTCTCCCGGTTAATATTGGGAGTGCAGTGCTTCCCCCAATTTGAGGTGACAGCCTTTGCCTTGGTGTAGATAGGCTCATTGCCGGGACTTGGTAGCTGGTGACTGGCTTGTTGGATACCCTCAAAACTTCCCTGATAAAGTGCAACATCCCCACTGACACCTGGGAGTCCCTGGCCAAAGACCGCCCGAAGTGGAGGAAGTGCATCCGGGAGGGCGCTGAGCACCTCGAGTCTCGTCGCCAAGAGCATGCAGAAATCAAGCGCAGGCAGCGGAAAGAGCGTGTGGCAAACCAGTCCCACCCACCCCTTCCCTCAACTGTCTGTCCCACCTATGACAGAGACTGTGGTGCTCGTATTGGACTGTACAGCCACCTAAGAAATCATGTTAAGAGTGGAAGTAGGTCTTCCTCGATTCCGAGAGACCGACTATGATGATGATGACCTTGGCAGCCAGTTAACTTGGCCAGATTTCCCACGCTTCATTAGTCACTTTGGCTCTTGGCATGGACCAGATCCGATCCTGGGACCTTCCTGTTCTGTAAGGTGGCGACTATGAGATAATCTTGCTGAGCAATGGGGTAGGTGGGGGCGGCGTGGAAACAAGAATTTTCTTTTTAATCTAAATGCATAGGTCTCAATAACCAGTTACAGGTCTTGAATCCATGGTAGAGGTGGAAGTAGCCCAACGGTGTAACTTGGGCCAGTCACCTTGTTCGCATTTCATTTAAAAATAAATGTTTTTATTCATTCCTGGGATGTGGCCGTCGCTACCAGGCATTTATTGCCCATCCCTAATTGCCCTTGAGAAGGATCTTGAACTGCTGCAGTCTGCGTGATTAAGGCACTCCCACAGTGCTGTTAGGGAGGGAGTTCTAGGATTTTGATCCAGCAACGATGAAGGAATGGCGATATATTTCCAAGTCAGGTGCCGGTCTTCCATGCACTTGCTGCCCTTGTCCCACTAGGTGCCCTTGTCCTTCTAAGTCATTTTAAACACTTAGAATAACGGGAATATGCTAAGGCAGCATAGTCCATGTTGTATGCATAGGCTGCCATGATTTAATTAAAAGAAATAAAAATATTAGTTGTGGTCAGTAAATTACAGTATTAAATTAGCTATCAGTTATGGCTTTTCTCATTAGATTAATAAGCAAACAGAAACGTGTTTCAACTTGACAAACTGAACTAGATTTGATTTCTGTGTCTGTGCAATCAATTGAGTGTTGCATTTTCTTGCAGAGCTTTCTGTATCAGGCTTGAAAATTCCCCATGACCAATATCTGGGGCCTGCCTCAGCGCAACAGAAAATACGGTCCATGATCTGTTGTAGTACACAAGTTTTGCCACAAGATGCTGCTAGTGTACTTCTAAAGCTCACTAATACCACCTACTGGCAGAAATTGTACAGCAACAATCGAGATCAGACCTGTGGATATTTTCCTCAGAACCTAGGTATTCGATACCATTGAGTCTTGGAACCTAATCCACACCTGTTCTTTTTCCCAACCACCAGCCTCCCCCCACCCCCCCAGAAATTCTGTTATCTATTCCAGAACTAAATTCAAAGTCTATATCATGGATCTTGAACACCCTCCAATTCTAATGCTTGTGACACGATGTGCTGTACCGTGGAGTGGCAGGATATCAGAATGTCTATTGTCACCACTGTGTCAACCAATGAGTTGGAGTCGGGGCGAGACTTATGGCAGGACTCACAGCAAACAGTCTATTTACTCAGCAAACAGAGTCTATTTAAACAGCACATGATAGCAAACAGTCTACAGAGTCTATTTAACAGTGGCTCTGCGAACTACAGCAAACAGAACTCATGACTGAAACTGCAGCAACATCTCCTGATAAAAGCAGGATGATTTCTCCAGCAAAATGCAGTTGGTGGAAGATAGTTACATACGAATTAAGTACGTAAAATCAATCCTAGTCACTTAAACCAGGTGTGATTGACAGGAGAATTACCCAATCATCTCCATGCTGGCCGGGAATATTGGTGTCACTATATGCAGCCGTAGGAAATGGGTCCCTGCTGTCAGTAAGAGAATGGTGTTGCTGGTTTTCAAAGGCTCGTCGAGCTCCTGTGTCATACAAATCAGGAAGGTCTGCAGTTCAGTCTCTGGTGTCTGCCAAATTTGCTGATCTCAGCCAGGGTGGCCTCAGCTCGCTGGGTTCAGGAGGGAAAAGATTGACTAAGTTTCCCACTTCTCGATGACCATCGAGTGGTTCCTGCTACAAGTGTACGTTGGGTGAGCGCAGGATTGAGCCTGGCTTCCTCCACAGCCATTATTCATGTGTGAGCTTTAACTGCAGATTGGCTGTAGGCTGTTTGCTCATTTTACAAGTGGAGGAAAGCCTGTGAAAATAAGTACCATGAGGAAAGACTAACTCGAGGACGGGTGAACCTGTCTATAGGCAACCTAACTATACCGTGGTTTAACCCTGAGCCACAAAATAGTAGGATTTATGTATGGCAATCCTTTCTTGTTGAGTTCCCAGTTTAATAGATGTGCTGAGATAAGGCGTGAACCTGTGTCTTACCTGACCTCATACAGGAAGCATTGAACTACCTTTGCCATTGAATTCTGAAAAGTATTCACATGAAAATGTTGACATTATTTTTAGAATGAAACTTGATAGTCATAGAGTGACGTTCCAAGCCACAGCTTTACAACATGTCCCGACATGTCTTGAACACTTTTTATTAAAAAAATTGTCAACAATTTCACACCTACAAAAAGGCACCGCAAGCCTGTACCCCCGGAAGCCTGCCGGCATTCGACACGTATCTCTTCGGAACTGCTGAGTTCATGAGCAAGAAAGCTTCTCTTACTGGAAATGGTGTTTGAAATATTTGAAGCTCTGCAGCAGTATCAAGCAGCTACCTCCACTCAAAGTGACAATGATAGTGTCAGTTTACATCACTGGGTGACTATTAACTGTGGACAGCAGTGCTTTCTGCAGGCACAGTATACACTATGAAGGTGGCTTCTCAATGTATTCTATTGCTTTCTAAAGGTGTTAATTCTCTGTTTTTTATATTTAAAAAAAATTGTCAGTAAATAAAATAGACAATTGAAGGAGTCTGAGAGAGGCTATCATATATCCAAAAGGTTCAGGTGATGCCTGAAATTGCAAGGATGAAGCATAAATAATTCACAGTCTTCCAACCCATGTGTACGTATTAAAGCCTTGTAACACACTGGAACCTTGCTCTGAAATTGTCCAGTGCTTTCAGTTTCAGCATTTTGAGCTTTTCTTTCTTCATTCACCTGTTGCTTTGGTCAGATCTTGCACTTTTGACTATCACTGACTTTTATTATGAAGCTGCAAGTTTCTGTGACCTTAAAAAAAAAGGTTTATGTAATAAGATTGTACCTTTAGGTATAATTAGCTCACTGGTCAGGAAATGCAGTTTGACTTTGCTTTTTTTTTAAAAAAACACTGTCGAATCACAGAATAATATAGCACAGAAGGAGGCTATTTGGCCCAGCGAGCCTGCGCTGACTGTTTCGAAGAGCAGGAACCATTCAATGGTCATCGAGAAGTGGAAATCTTAGTCAATCTTTTCCCTCCGGAACCCAGGGAGCTGAGGCCACCCTGGCCCTTTCCCCATACCCCTGCAGTTTTTTCTTTTACAATTATTTATCCAATTCCCTTTTGAAGACTACTATTGGATCTGTATCCACCAGCCTATCGGGCAGTGCATCCCAAATCCTAGCCACTCGTTGTGTCAAAAAGTTTTTCCCCATGTTATCACAAGATAATGGATAACTGCCATTTACAAGGCAGCAATTTAATCGAGTGAGTCTGGTGATGATATAAACAGTGAGGAGTGATACTTGAGAGGTTTATTAAGTTCAGCAAACACAGCGAATGAAGTACTGCCTTAAATGCACGGCCAGGCATTTGTTGCGCATATTATGTCATTTGCTTGCTGCCCTTATGCAGTTATTCACATCCTTCCGAACTGTTTGTTTCTACTGATGTTAGTAACCCTTCAACTAGGCTGGAGTTTAATATTTTGATATTTCAAATAACAGTGTCAATATTTGATATCTCCAAGATAAGAGGAGACTAATTGATGTCCTGCTTCTGACTGCTCCATTTTTGATCGGGGTGGAGGAGCAGTGAGAGATCAGGGCCCAGGAGCATCGTGATCGGGACCCAGGAGAGGCGAGGGTTCGGGGCCCAGGAGAGGCGAGGGCCCAAGGGCAGCACGGGCCAACCCACACTGCAATCTATGGATAGTAGGAGCATGTGTGCGCACTAGGTCCGTGCAGCAGAGCTTGGTCTCCAGTCGTCTTGGTTAACCCTTGCCACTGGATCAAGACCTAGCTCTGTCAAGCCCGTGTGGTGGCTGGTGTGCAATGGCCACCCCATGTTAAAAGAATCCATGCACTGGCATCTTCCACCCTTCAATATGTATTTCGGGACCTAGAATGTCAGATCCTTCATTGAAACACCTGTGAACTCATCCCTTTTTCGTGTGAAAGCGGGTCATCTTCAAAAAGGAGTTAGATGAATTCCTTACTACTAGGGGGATCAAGGGGTATGGCGAGAAAGCAGGAATGGGGTACTGAAGTTGCATGTTCAGCCATGAACTCATTGAATGGCAGTGCAGGCTAGAAGGGCCAAATGGCCTACTCCTGCACCTATTTTCTATGTTTCTATGTTTCTATCTTCGATACGAGGGACTACCTAATACTAATACTTATAAAATGTTCAAGTTTCCTTACCATTTTACGTGAGAAAAATGAGCAACTGAGAAGCTAGAAAATGCCTGTGAAAGGTTAATAAAGATAACATACTGTCAGATTCCCTGATGGGTTCATACGACGCCATATTCCGAATTTCATTATTTCACTTTTTCTTTGCTACCATTTGCCAGAAAATAGACTATTCAGTAGCTATTATTGCCAACTTAAGCCATGTGGTGGCAAATCCATTTAGTCTTCAAAACTAATTACGTAGAGTACTTAACTGCGACTTATAAGTACTTTCTCCCTTGTGCCAGAGGGATGTCAGAGAGGTTTGCTTAGCATTTCTGCTCACCCAACATCATCACCCATATTCATTAATAACATGAATCTGCCTAAAATCAGTCTGCCACTTTAAAACCATTGAGTGCTGTATCACACTCTGATGAGTTAGTCACAGGATTACCTGAAAACAGGGAGAAATCTCTCCAGGTTTGTTTTCAGTGTTTATTACTATGCTTGTCAGTGTGTTCAACCAATATTGTGATTGATAGCAGTGATATACTAAGAAAACTCAACTGCTTTTTAAAGGTGTTTCCCATAAAATGGTGTTTTGCACTGGAGGTTCGTAAGCATCTGAAAGAGAACATTAGGTTCAAGACAAATTGAAGAATGGTCCCATGTGAAACTTTATTCCATTTCCCTCTTAGGGCCCAAGTTTCCACAAGAAAAAAAACGGGCGCCCCTCCGAGCTGGGCGCCCGTTTTACGCGCCTAAAACGGCGCCTAAAAAAATTCTCGGTATTCTCCACCTACCTGCAGGTCCTCTGGCCCTCGGCGCAGCCGGCACGTGCTCTGGGGGGGCGGAGCCAGGTCCCTGCGCTGAAAACAGTGCCGGGACCTCTGCACATGCGCGCTACAGTCGGCACGCAAGTGCAGTAGCTCCAGGGGCCGAACTGTGTGGGAGGGGCCCGAAGCACGCAGCCCCTAGCCCTGGCTGAATGGCCTCACTGGGGCTGCGTGAATAAGGCTCCTCCCACGGTCAGCTCCTGCTTCCCCCCCCCCCCCCCACCCCCGACCAGACCCGACACCCGCTCCCCCCCCTGCCTCCGGACCAGACCCGACACCCGCTCCCTCCCTGCCTCCGGACCAGACCCGACACCCGTTCCCCCCCCCCCCCCGCCTCCGGACCAGACCCGACACCCGCTCCCCCCCCTGCCTCCGGACCAGACCCGACACCCGTTCCCCACCCCCCTGCCTCCGGACCAGACCCGACACCCGTTCCCCACCCCCCTGCCTCCGGACCAGACCCGACACCCGTTCCCCACCCCCCTGCCTCCGGACCAGACCCGACACCCGCTGCCCCCCCCCCCCCCCCCGGCGACCAGACCCGACCCGATACCCGCTCCCCCCCTTCCTCTCTCCCTCCCCCTCTCTCCCTCCCCTTCTCTCTCTCTCCCTCCCTCCCCCTCTCTCTCTCTCTCTCTCTCTCTCTCTCTCTCTCTCTCTCTTTCCCCCACCCCCCCCGCGCTCTCTCGCTCTCTCGCTCTCTCCCCCGCCCCGCGACACGAACGGCTGCAGAATTCTCCCTGGCTGAAGCACTTTCACACAGGTAGGAAGATGGTTTATTTAATCTTTTCTTGGCTTATAAATGTTTATTCAGGTTGGATTTATTTGTATAATATTTGTAGAAGTATAAATAAGGATTTATTGTAGAATTTAATGAGTTCCCTCCCCCCCACCTCGTTCTGGACGCCTAATTTGTAACCTGCGCCTGTTTTTTTTAATGTGTAGAACAGGTTTTTTCAGTTCTACAAAATCTTCACTGGCTCCATTCTACTTTCGTTTGGAGTACGTTTTCACTGTGGAAACTTTCAAATCAGGCGTCAGTGGCCGGACACGCCCCCTTTTGAAGAAAAAATTCTGTTCCAAAGTAGAACTGTTCTACCTGACTAGAACTGCAGAAAAAAAAATGTGGAGAATTGCGATTTCTAAGATAGTCCGTTCTCCACCAGTTGCTCCTAAAAATCAGGCGCAAATCATGTGGAAACTTGGGCCCTCAGTGTCAGCCGTGACACAGTGGGTAGCACTCTCGCCTCTGAGTCAGAAGGTTGTGGGTTCAAAGTTCCACGACAGAGACTTTAGCACGAAAATCTAGGTTGACATTCCAGTGCATTGCTGAGGGAGCGCTGTACTGTCAGAGATACCATCTTTTGGATGAGACATTAAACCGAGGCCCTGTCTGCTCTCTCAGGTGGACGTAAAAGATCCCATAGCACTATATCGAAAAGAGCAGGGGAGTTATCCCTGGTGCCCTGGCCAATATTTATCCTGCTGGTCATTATCACATTGATGTTTACGGGACCTTGCTGTGCGAAATTGGTTGCCGCATTTCCTACATTACAATCGTGACGACATTATGTGCTTCATTGGCTGTCAAGTGATTTGGGATGTCCTGAGGTTGTGAAAGGTGCTATATAAATGCAAGTCTTTCGGATACTGATCAGCGTACTGTGCGCTTCCCAGCTGTCTTCAGCGTTCCAAATTACCAGCATTCGTATTTTTTTATATCCTCTTGCGTCTGGAATTGATTTGCAAAAATACTGTGAAATTTGTCCATTAATCATTTTGATTGAAGGTTTCATAGCTCGAAGTGTGGATTTGATTCCCTGAGCAGCAGTTTCCCAACCTCAACAGGTCCTTTGGGGCGAGGCACTAATTATAGGGCAGGTTGTTCCCCGGCAGCAGCAGCGGCTTTAGCAGGGGAGGAAGGAAGATTCAAAGGACACATCATGAGAGGTTGGTGATGGAGGACATTTGAAAAGATCTGACAACAGGATTAACCAACCCCTCAGTCAGGTCCGAGACCTCAATGTTGTAGAACTCCATACTGCCCTAATTCTTCCCTTCCTCCTCAAATCTGCATGGTTTTAAAAGCTACACCAACAACACCTTTCATTTATGTAACACCTTTAGTGTAGGAAAGCATCCCAAGGTGCTACACAGGAGCATGATCAGACAAAAGCTGACACCGTGCCGCATAAGGAGATATTAGGAGGGTTGACTAAAAGCTTGGTCAGAAAGATAGGTTTTCAGGATGGTCTTAAAGGAGCTGTTGAGGTTTAGGGAGGGAATTCCAGAGCTTAGCGTCTAAATGGTGGGGCGAAGGGAGAGTGGGATCCGTAAGAGGCGAGATGGATGAACCACCAGTTGTTGCCGGGTTAGAGGGCTGGAGGAGGTCGGGAGTGATTTGAACACGAGGATGAGAATAACATTTAAGATGCAGTAGTTATTGATTCATCTCGACCCTGCTGCCCGTTTCAATCAGTAGTTTTCCTGTATTATAGGTCTTGGCTCTTTCACCCGGTGAAAAGGAGAGAGGATTAGAATAGAGAAGAAGTCAAAAGGAAAGATTCCAAGGAAGTTTCTGAAAGTAGTGAAGGAGGTGGTAAAGTGCAGGGAATTTGGCAGTGAGTTCCAAAAGGCAGTAACAATGCCACGTTAGTATTTAAAAGTGAGGTCAAGAATTTTTAAGTCACCTCACTGGTGCATGGAGAGATAGAGACATGAGAGAATGGGGTTGATTAGGGTACAGGACTTTGTGCAGGTGAGCACTTAGGCCACAGCACTTTAAATGAGTTGTGACTTGTCGGTGTTTGAGGCAGGGAGGTTGGGAAGGAAATCATTAGAGCAGCTGAGGTAATTATGGCATGGAGCAGTGTTTTGGTCGCTGTGTGGGAAAGGTTGGGGTGGAGGTGGGAAATGTTGCAGCGATACCAACAACAACTTGCATTTATATGTTACTTTTAACAAAGTAAAACGTCTCAAGGCGCTTCACAAATGTGCAATCAGACAAAAATTGACACCAATCCAAAGAAGGAGATATCGGGAGGGGTAGCTGAAAGTTTTGGTCGAAGATGTATGTTTTAAGGGGAGTCGGACACAAGGGTACAGAGTTTGTGATTGGTGCTGTAGACGATGGCTTCAGCCTTCCCAATATTTAGCTAGTGGAAATACTGACTCATCCAGAACTGGATGCCGGACAAGCAGTCTGACAATACAGAGGCAGTGCAGGGGTCAAAAGAGGTGGCGGAGAGGTTGCGCTAGGTGTTGTCAGTGTATGTGGAACCTGATTACATGTCTTTGGATGATATCGCTGAGGGGCAGCATCTAGATGAGGAAGAGGGAGGGGTCAAGGATCGATCTTTGGGGAACTCTATTGGAAAAGGTACTGTGTGGTGGGAAAGAGATAGAAGAAAGCAGCTTGGTGATGGGAAAGTGTTGCCGTGAAAGCTGAGTTTAGCAGCTGCGGATGTTGATGGCCTGAGGTAGAGAGGCAGAAACCGAAATGCATGTCCTCTATTTTACCGACATTAAACTGAACAAAATTTAAGCTTCTCCAGGTCTTTATGTCACGACACGTACTTGAAAAGTATAGAAACAACCTTTGAATTGATGCAGAAGTTAGAGCTGGGTGTCGTTCTATATATGTGGAAACTGACTTTATTAATTGCAGATTGTATTGCCAAGGACTAACCTGAAAATGAAAATTGTATGATTTCTTACTTACGAAAGAAAGACTTGCATTTATTTAGCGGCTTTCAAGACCACCGGACTTTACAACCAATGAAGTACTTTTTAAAGTGTAGCCATTATTGCAATAAAGGAAACGCGGCAGCCAAATTGTACGCAGAAAGCTCCAACAAACAGCAATGTGATAATGACCAAATAATCTGTTTTTGTGATGCTGATTGAGGGATAAATATTGGCCAGGACACTGGGGATAAGTCCCCTGCTCTTCTTCGAAATAGGAGCTTTTACGTCCACCTGAGAGAGCAGATGGGGGCTCGGTTGAACGTCTCATCCAAAAGACAGCACCTCTGACAGTGCAGCACTCCCTCAGTACTGCACTGGAGTGTCAGGCTAGGTTTTGTGCTCAAGTCTCTGGAGTGGGACTTGAACGCACAACCTTCTGACTCAGGCGTGCGGGTGCTACCCACTGAGCCACAGCTGACATTGATATTAAGTACATGTCAGTGTGCCCTGAAACTGGCTCTAAGATTGGGTTTACGAATTCTGTTTCAGTTTGTCATCGAGATGTTTAGTGCCACCTTTGGTCTCTGAGTTCACTCCGAAAAGCAGTTCCACTTCTTTCTAACTATGAGCCACCAGTTTAAATGTTATTTTGAATTAAATCTGCACTTTTTGGGCCTGGTTTTATTGCTCGTGACTAAGTTTGTAAAAATACACTCTACATGTTTTATGCCAACACTTGTAAAAATTGCTTCCTGTAAGTAAATGGCAACCTAAACAGCAGTCGCTGAAGAAACCTTGTGAAACAATTTGCCAAAACCAACAGGGATGTGCGTCGCTACAGTTTCTCCCAGTCTGGTCAAAGCCTGCTCATCAAATCTCTGCTACGCCTTCCCAAATGCTTTAGAGCCATGATACCTTGTGCGAAAAATCAAGGAAAAGAAAAGGTCACTTGGCCCATGGAATCTTACGCTTATCTGAGCATCCTGCAGCACTGTGACTGGGCCCCAATGTTTTTTTTTGTTTCTATTACTCTGCCTGGCAGGTTATTCCAAACATTTATCCCTCTTGCAGTAAAGAAGTTATTTACTTTTTCATTAACTTAAATTTATGTCCTCTGGTCCTTCTTTCCTTTGAAGAAATAAATAATTTACATTTACATAGCACCTGTAATGCCCTCAGGGCTTCCTAAAACCAATATTGCACACAGCAAGGTTCCACAGACAGCAATAAGATAACTGGACAATTAATAATGTACATAGAATCGACAGCACGGAAATGGGCCATTCGGCCTAACTGGTCTGTGCCATTCTTACTACTCCACACATTGTTGGCACTTGCATGTTAAATACATGTGAAATTATTTAATTATTAGGGAACAAACTCAGGTCATCCTCAGGCAAAATAAATGATCTGAATTCCTCAAAGTCCTAAACCAAGCAATGTTTGGGGATCTACTCAATCTGATTATATCAAATGCATTTGAATGTTAGCTTGTCAGTTTGGCTTTCACCTTGGTACTGGTTTCATGCTTAGATTCGAACTAGATTTTAGTGTCAGCCGTGGCACAGTGGGTAGCACACTCGCCTCTCAATCAGAAAGTTGTGTGTTCAAGTCCCACTCCAGGAACTTGAGTACATAAATCCAGCCTGACACTCCAGTGCAGTGCTGAGGGAGTGCTGCACTGTGGGAGATGCCGTCTTTCGGATGAGACGTTAAACTGAGGTCTGCCCTCTCAGGTGGCACTATTTCGAAGAAGAGCAGGGGAGTTATTGCCGGTGTCCTGGCCAATATTTATCCCTCAATCAGCATAACAAAAACAGATGATCTGGTCATTATCACATTGCTGTTTGTGGGAGTTGCTGTGTGCAAGTTGGCTGCCGTGTTTCCCACATTACAACAGTGACTACACTCGAAAAGTATTCATTAGCTGTAAAGTGCTTTGAGACGTCCAGTGGTAATGAAAGGCGCTATTTAAATGCAAGTCTTTCTTTCTTTTCATAAAGAGGCACTCGACAGACTAAGGACAGTCAAAGCAAGTCTTTCTTTTCTTTCCTGTAGAGATAATTAACATTTTCCTTTCTCTGCCTTCTCTCCCTCCTATTTGTTAATTTTTGCACTATTTCTTTCAATCTTTTCCCAAACCATCTACTGTTTTCTGGATGGGATGCTTTTGCTCAGTTTCCATGGCCTATTGGGATGAAGACAGGCTTGGCCAGCCTGTCCATTGTCGAGAGTTCTGAGTGACACACACACTAGACACGCTCTGCTTCATTCGTCCATTTGCTATCTTCCAGCTCGACACTAACTGCTCCAAGCATTGTTTTAAAGTGGGCTGCAATGAACCAGTTCCTTAACATAACAATACCACTCTGTTTTTCAAATGGCAACAAGGCAAATCCAATTGTCAAAAAAAAAATGATCGCTGTTTCTTGGCAAAAAGGAAATTGCAAGCCTTCCAAAGTTTAATACGAGTATCTCCTATATTACCTAATCAGTCTCAATATCGAAAGTACCTATTCAAAATCTGCATCTTCATGACTGTCTGTTTAATCCTCATTATGGTAATGCCCCTGGTGTCTCCCTTTACCAGATTCATATAAATAGAAATAAGCAGTCGGACAATGGATGAGAGCATTAACCTACTGATAGTGTCTGCCATAGCAAGTCTTCATTTAAAAACTAACAACGCAATCAGGTTAAGGAAGTATCATAATAGCTTGCATTGCAGGAAATAAAGTCCTGGCTGCAGGATGAATGTTGCCAATGACAATATTCTGATAGACAGTTTTTGGAGCAGGCTGGCTCCTGACTGGTCCAGGGAATGAGACTATCCAAAACTCTCTCAAGCATGGAACTTGTATTTTAAAAGGGGGGCTGGGCCAAGGACGACCATAACTGATCACAAAAGCCAATCTGTTTCATTAAAAAAGATCCCTTAAAGATTAAAAAAAAGTTGTTCGAAGGAGAGACACACCTACTTAATGAATCGTGTTGAACTAGGCAAGGGAGAGGCTGAAAGAAATATGGGAATGGTGGTACAGGGTGTACTCAAAATGCAACATGTCCAATGCACGTTGCAAAGCAGTAATCAATAAAACTAACATAATTCAGAGCCAAATTGTAAGTTGGTAGAATACAAGGTCGAGACCAACGTAGTAAAACTGTACAGTGCTCTTCCAGAATCATAGAAATTCACAGCACAGAAGGAGGCCATTTTGGCCCGTTGTGTCCGCGCCGGCCGACAAAGAGTGGCACGGCCCTCGGTCAGCAGCCCTGAAAGTTACATTTAAATCTATGATCAATGAAACAAAGGCGGAATGGCAAAGAGCACCCAGCCCAACCAGTCCGCCCCACACAACTGTTGACATCCCTTACACTGAAACATTTTACACTCCACCCCAACCGGAGCCATGTGATCTCCTGGGAGAGGCAAATACCAGATAAAAACTCAGGCCAATTTAGGGAGAAAAAATCTGGGAAAATTCCTCTCCAACCCATCCAAGCGATCGAAACTAGTCCAAGAGATCACCCTGGCCATATTCGATTCCCTGCAGTACTTACCATTATATCTGCGGCGGCCAACAAGAGGTTATCTAGTCTAATCTCAATTACCAGCTCTAGGTCCATAACCCTGCAGGTTACTACACTTTAAGTGCCCATCCAACCATCTCTTAAAAATGGTGAGGGTTTCTACATCCACCACTCTTCCAGGCAGTGAGTTCCAGATCCCCACAACCCTCTGCATAAAGAAGCTCCCCCAACCCCTCCTCGGCCTTTTGGCTAAGATCAAGTGTAGTATCTGTTCTTATCAGTTTAGCTTCTCGGCCTTTTGGCTAAGATCATGCGTAACTGACCTGACAGGGGAGTAACCATGACCCCAAAGTGGTTCTCCCTGGATCAGGAAGGTGGTTCTCCTATGCTTTTTAGAAATAGGAGGTGGGTGGGGTGGCTTGACCCATCCACCTCCACGGAGGTGTGTGGGGGGCCTGACCCATCTACCTCCATGGCACGAACCTGGTATTGCAGTACTTCCAGGAACGGTGCAGTGGCTCTAGGCCTTTTGGCTAAGAGCATTGGCGCAGAGTGATCCTTGATGTGTGCAAGGTGACCTCTGGCGTTTGTGATTTGACAAAGAATTGGAAAGATTGGCTACGAATTTTTAAAAAACCCTCCCCTCAAATCCCCTTTAAACCTTCCACCAACCACCTTAAAACTATGCCCCCTCGTAATAGACCCCTCCACCAATGGAAATAGGCCCTACTATCCACTATGTCCAGGCCCCTCAATATTTTGTACACCTCAATGAGGTCTTCTCTCAACTTCCTCTGTTCCAATGAGAATAAACCCAGCCTATTCAATCTGTCCTCATAACTAAGATTCTCCATTCCAGGCAGCATCCTTGTAAATCTCCTCTGCACCCTCAGACCAAACCTCAAGTATTGTCTTCAGTTCTGGTCAGCAAGGCACAAGGGAAACCCGTGGGGAAGGAGAGTTTACCCTCTAGGGTCAGAGGGCCGAGTTAGACAATAAGTTAGAGAAATTCAGGCATTAAAAGGAGACGAATGGGAAGAAACATTTTAGAGGTATTTCAGCTTCTAAGCGGAATAGCAACGGTAAATACGATTTTAAAAAGTCTAATTTAAACTGAATCTTGACTGCAGGACAATGTACGTAAACGGGCAAAAAGGTTCAAATACCAAGAAAGACTTATTGTAAAAAAACTGACCAATACCTGTAATAGCCTTCTGGGTAGGGCAATGGAGCTTACAATTCTGGAATTTTACGAGAGGTACTTAGATGCTGCGATGGGGGATTTGTAGGTTTCTGTGGATGGATGAACTAGATGGGCCATATGGTCCCCCCTCATCTGGATTTATCAATATGGCCTGTTCTTGTGAATAAAGGAAATCCATTCTACAATTAGCTGATGTGTTTTATTGTTTGCAAGAGGAACTATGGATTTATTTGCACAACCCAACATTTTGTCAACATGTTTTTTTCTAAAATGTACTTGGTGAAATTTTAAGAGAAACTATTTCTGGTCACAGAAATCCATTGCCAAATAATTACTCATGACTGGTCATATAGACTCGGATTGTGTGGGTTGGATGAGAAACTTGGTTAAGTGTGCATTATGCATATGGTTTTTATCTATTTCCTTGCCAGCTGATTTAGTTTAGTCATTTTAAAAAAAGGCTGAAATTTACAAAGGATGGAAAGGCTGAGGGAGAGTTGTGATGTGAGCAAAGTTGCTTAATCAGACAGTAAGTATGATGGTTTTATTTCTGATTTCCAACACCCGCAGTGTTTTGCTTTTAAGTGAGTATGATGGCTCAGGGAAGTAGAGGAGGGATATTGAGACAGAAATTGATGAGAAAGAGCCTCCTCCGCCTCAGCTGTTCTGCTGCCAGGAATCTACTCTTTCAACCGTAAAGGTCAATTGGTTTACATTGCAGAACTGTTTGTGCAATTGTTGCAAAGTTTAATTTGTGACTTCACTTCCATCCTGGTATAGAGCTTCCCCAGTGTCGGGCAGAAGTTCCATACAGACCAATAATTCAAATCATAGACCTTTTGCACCACCAACAGTCAGTCTTCAGTTCTGGCCAGCAAGACACGAGAGAAACCTATAGAGAAGGAGAGTTTACCCTCTAAGGTAAGAGGGCCAAGTTAAGACGATAAGATTGAGAAATTCAGGCATTAAAAGGAGAGGAATGGGAAGAAAAATTCCAAAGGTATTTCAGATACTAAGCGGAAGTCAGTCAGATACATGAAATCAAGACAAGATGCAGAAGGGAAAGCCTGCTTTTCAAGGCCCGCAATGTGAAAAGTTGTACAATTTGCCTTTTGACATGAAATGCTTTGGCCAAGTGAAAATGTTGCTTTAAATGGCGAAAATTTTTTAGGCTGCGTTTAAAATAAAATGGCTGGAATTTGTCAAAATCTGCCTTTGGCGCATGAAATGAAGTTTGTGTTTGGGGGAGAGAGAGGGCAAAAGGGGCTGCGGGATCTTACTGTGCTTTTCATGTCATTTCTGAAAGAAAGCAAAATATGCAACTTTAAACAATGCTAATTTGTTTGGGGACTGTCTGGCAGCTCAAGCTCCGGGATCTGACAGTGCCTTCCGTATCATAGCTTCTGGCAGAGAGAGAATCTAATTCCTGAGGTGGGTTTTGGTGGCTCTGCAGTCACTTAATTTACATCAGGAGGTCACTTCCAATGGTGCACTTGCCATTGCAGACAACCCCATAAGACAAATGGGGACTTAATTGTAGCTTTCATTGACTTTTTTTGTGAATATTGTACTCCTGAAGGTGTTGTCTATGGATATTTTTCAATTGGACATCCAGTGTCAGCATCAAGCCTTTGCAGGTCAGGTGTAGCACAGTTAGATCCGATGCAAAGCTCTTTTTACTTTGGCCAAGAATGCACCTGATCCCTAGTTTTAAAAGAGCGCCACTCAATGCGCATGTGGGGCATTGTTTCATTTCCCACATTGGCCATCCCGTGCACCTTTTGAAAGAAGATGGGAGATGCTCAAAACAAAATAATTATCCTTGGAATTTGATAACTGTTGTAAGAACAGATTGGACGGTGACCCTATCACATTTGTCCGCACACTTCTGGCTTCAGCTGAGCTGGCACAGTTCCATGATAGTGAGCTGGCTAAAAATAAAAATGGTCCTTCTGTTGAATTTTAGCAGTTCTAACACTTGCATCATCATTTTGGCAGCAAAGCTCCTTTAACCAAAATGCCTTGAGGGGCAACATTAAGGTATATTTAGATCTGTGTTTTATGTGTAATCAATAACATTTCATTTCTGTGGAACTCTCTCAATAAAGTTCACTTCAAAATTAAGATCCATTACCCCGGCTCCAGCAAGATTTCCCTGCCTTCCTCTTCCCCAACCCCTCTTCTGGATCCTTGCCCTTTGCAGAATAAGACCAAATAAAGATGAAAGTCTTGCATTTATGTAGCACTTCATCATATCTCTCAGAAACATTTCAAAGCACCTCAGATTCAGCTAATTACTTTAAAGTGCTGTTATGCGGACAAATGCAGCTGCTAGTTTGCACACCGCAAGATCCTCGGTGGTAGGCAAATTATTAGAGCCAGTTCTGAGGGACAGGATAAACCTTCATTTAGAAAGACACAGATTAATCAAGGACAGTCAGCATGGACTTGTTAAGGGAAGGTTGTGTCTGACTAACTTGAATGAATTTTTTGAGGAGCTAACCAGGTGGGTCAATGAGGATAGTGCCTTTGATGTAGTCTACATGGATTTTAGCAAGGGTTTTGACAAAGTCCCACATGGTAGACTGATCAAAAAGTAAAAGCCCATGGTATCCAAGGGAGAGTGGCAAATTGGATCCAAAATTGGCTCAGTGGAAGGAAGCACTTGAATGTGCACTTAAAAGAGCTGTGACCTGCAGGGCTATGAACCGAGTGCTGGAAGATAGGATTACATAAGAACATAAGAAATAGGAGCAGGAGTAGGCCATACGGTCCCTCGAGCCTGCTCCACCATTTAATACAATCATGGCTGATCCGATCATTAGGCTGGGTAGCTCTTTTTTGACCAGAATGGACACAATGAGCCAAATGGCCTCCTTCTGTGTCAAAATTTTTCCATGATTCTATATGATCCCACAAATAGTTATGAGATGTATGGCTGGTTAATTTGTTTGTTGTGATATTAGTTGATCGGCAGATGTTGCAATGGGCAGCACTAACATAGAAACATAGGCCCTTCTAGCCTGCACCGCCATTCAATGAGTTCATGGCTGAACATGCAACTTCAGTACCCCATTCCTGCTTTCTCACCATACCCCTTGATCCCCCTAGTAGTAAGGACTTCATCTAACTCCCTTTTGAATATATTTAGTGAATTGGCCTCAACTACTTTCTGTGGTAGAGAATTCCACAGGTTCACCACTCTCTGGGTGAAGAAGTTTCTCCTCATCTTGGTCCTAAATGGCTTACCCCTTATCCTTAGACTGTGACCCCTGGTTCTGGACTTCCCCAACATTGGGAACATTCTTCCTGCATCTAACCTGTCTAAACCCGTCAGAATTTTAAACGTTTCTATGAGGTCCCCTCTCATTCTTCTGAACTCCAGTGAATACAAGCCCAGTTGATCCAGTCTTTCTTGATAGGTCAGTCCTGCAATCCCGGGAATCAGTCTGGTGAACCTTCGCTGCACTCCCTCAATAGCAAGAATGTCCTTCCTCAGGTTAGGAGACCAAAACTGTACACAATACTCCAGGTGTGGCCTCACCAAGGCCCTGTACAATTGTAGCAACACCTCCCTGCCCCTGTACTCAAATCCCCTCGCTATGAAGGCCAACATGCATTTGCTTTCTTAACCGCCTACTGTACCTGCATGCCAACCTTCAATGACTGATGTACCATGACACCCAGGTCTCGTTGCACCTCCCCTTTTCCTAATCTGTCACCATTCAGATAATAGTCTGTCTCTCTGTTTTTACCACCAAAGTGGATAACCTCACATTTATCCACATTATACTTCATCTGCCATGCATTTGCCCACTCACCTAACCCTATCCAAGTCACTCTGCAGCCTCATAGCATCCTCCTCGCAGCTCACACTGCCACCCAACTTAGTGTCATCCGCAAATTTGGAGATACTACATTTAATCCCCTCGTCTAAATCATTAATGTACAGTGTAAACAGCTGGGGCCCCAGCACAGAATCTTGCGGTAGCCCACTAGTCACTGCCTGCCATTCTGAAAAGTACCCATTTACTCCTACTCTTTGCTTCCTGTCTGACAACCAGTTCTCAATCCATGTCAGCACACTACCCCCAATCCCATGTGCTTTAACTTTGCACATTAATCTCTTGTGTGGGACCTTGTCGAAAGCCTTCTGAAAGTCCAAATATACCACATCAACTGGTTCTCCCATGTCCACTCTACTGGAAACATCCTCAAAAAATTCCAGGAGATTTGTCAAGCATGATTTCCCTTTCACAAATCCATACTGACTTGGATCTATCATGTCACCTCTTTCCAAATGCGCTGCTATGACATCCTTAATAATTGATTCCATCATTTTACCCACTACTGAGGTCAGGCTGACCAGTCTATAATTCCCTGTTTTCTCTCTCCCTCCTTTTTTAAAAAATGGGGTTACATTGGCTACCCTCCACTCGATAGGAACTGATCCAGAGTCAATGGAATGTTGGAAAATGACTGTCAATGCATCCGCTATTTCCAAGGCCACCTCCTTAAGTGCTCTGGGATGCAGTCCATCAGGCCCTGGGGATTTATCGGCCTTCAATCCCATCAATTTCCCCAACACAATTTCCTGACTAATAAGGATTTCCCTCAGTTCCTCCTCCTTACTAGACCCTCTGACCCCTTTTATATCCGGAAGGTTGTTTGTGTCCACCTTAGTGAATACCGAACCAGAGTACTTGTTCAATTGGTCTGCCATTTCTTTGTTCCCCGTTATGACTTCCCCTGATTCTGACTGCAGGGGTCCTACGTTTGTCTTTACTAACCTTTTTCTCTTTACATATCTATAGAAACTATTGCAATCCGTCTTAATGTTCCCTGCAAGCTTCTTCTCGTACTCCATTTTCCCTGCCCTAATCAAACCCTTTGTCCTCCTCTGCTGAGTTCTAAATTTCTCCCAGTCCCCGGGTTCGCTGCTATTTCTGGCCAATTTGTATGCCACTTCCTTGGCTTTAATACTATCCCTGATTTCCCTTGATAGCCACGGTTGAGCCACCTTCCCTTTTTTATTTTTACGCAAGACAGGAATGTACACTAGGACGACTTCATCTTGTGACTACTTTGATTTACCTCTACTATGCTTTTAGATGTGAGCATTGGTGGTGAGGTAGTCTTCAAGTTTGCATGGTCAATAAAAATAGTTCAGCTAATGATAACCTGGATGTTCATACCTTAATTGAGTATCATATACCTCCTCACTAATATCTGGGGACTTGTGCCAAAATTGGGAGAGCTGTCCCACAGACTAGTCAAGCAACAGCCTGACATAGTCATACACAGAATCATACCTTCCAGTCAATGTCCCAGATTCCTCCATCACCATCCCTGGGTATGTCCTGTCCTACCGGCAGGACAGACCCACCAGAGTTGGTGGCACAGTGGTATCCGGGAGGGTGGCCCTGGGAGTCCTCAACATTAACTCCGGACCACATGAAGTCTCGTGGCTTCAGGTCAAGCATGGGCAAGGAAACCTCCTGCTGATTACCACCTACCGCCCTCCCTCAGTTGATGAATCAGTACTCCTCCATGTTGAACACCACTTGCAAGAAGCACTGAAGGTAGCAAGGGCACAGAATGTAATCTGGGTGGGGTGGCTTCAATGTCCATCACCAAGAGTGGCTCGGTAACACCACTACTGACCGAGCTGGCCGAGTCCTGAAGGACATAGCTGCCAGACTGGGCCTGTGGCAGGTGGTGAGAGAACCAACACGAGGGAAAACCTACTTGATCTCATTCTCTCCAATTTACCGTCGCAGATACATCTGTCCATGACAGCATTGATGGCAGTGACCACTACACAGTCCTTGTGGAGACGAGATCCTGTCTTCACACTGGGGAAACCCTCCATTGTGTTGTGTGGCACTACCATCTTGCTAAATGGCATAGATTTGGAACAGACCTAGCAGCTCAAAACTGGGCATTCATGAGGCACAGTGGGCCATCAGCACCAGCAGAATTGTATTCCACCACATATCCCTCACTCTACCATTACCATTAAGCCAAGGGACCAACTCTGGTTCAAAAAGGTGTGTCGAAGAGCATGCCAGAAGCAACACCAGACGTACCTAAAAATCAGGTGCCAACGTGGTGAAGCTGCAACACAGTATTAAATGCATGCTAAACAGCGGAAGCAGCATGCTATGGATATAGCTAAGCGATACCATAATCAACGGATCAGATCAAAGCTCTGCAGTCCTGCCACATCCAGTTGTGAATGTTGGTTGTTAATTAAACAACTAACAGGTGGAAGAGGCTCCATGAATATCCTCTTCCTCAATAATGACGGAGCCCAGCACGCGAATGCAAAAGACAAGGCTGAAGCATGTACAACCATCTTCAGCCAGAAGTGCTGAAAGGATGATCCATAGCGGCCTCCTCCTGAGGTCCCCACCATCACAGAAGCTAGTCTTCAGCCAATTCGATTCACTCCACGTGATAGCACAAAACAGCTGAGTGCACTGGATATAACATAGGCTATGGGCCCTGACAACATCACAGCAATCTTGCTGAAGAGCTCCAGAACTAGCCGCACCTGTAGCCAAGCTGTTTCAGTACAACTACAACATTGGCATTTATCCGACAATGTGGAAAATTGCCCAGGTATGCTCTGTCCACAATAAGCAGGACAAATCGAATCCAGACAATTACTGCCCCATCAATCTACTCTCAATCATCAGCAAAGTGATGGACGTTGTCGTCAACAGTGCTATCAAGCGGCACTCACTCACCAATAACCTGCTCACTGTTGCTCAGTTTGGGTTCCACCTGGACCACTCGGCTCCAGACCTCATTACAGCCTTGGTCCAATCATGCACAAAAGAGCTGAATTCCAGAGTGACTGCCCTTGATATCAAGGCAGCATCAAGGAGCCTCAGTAAAATTGAAGTCAATGGGAATCAGGGGGGAAACTCTCAACTTGCTGGAGTCATACCTAACACAAAGGAAGATGGTTGTGGTGGTTGGAGGTCAATCATCACAGCCCCGGGACATCGCTGCAGGAGTTCTTCAAGGCAATGTCCTCGGCCCAACCATCTTCAGCTGCTTCATCAATGATCTTCCCTCCATCATAAGGTCATAAGTGGGGATGTTTGCTGATGATTGCACAGTGTTCAGTTCCATTCGCAACTGTTCAGATAATGAAGCAGTCCATGCCCGAATGCAGCAAGACCTGGATGACATTCAGACTTGGGCTGATAAGCAATACACAAATGCCAGGCAATGACTATCTTCAACAAGCGAGAGTCTAACCACCGCCTCATGATTATTACCATCGCCGAATCCCCCATCATCAACATCCTGTGGGTCTCCATTGACCAGAAACGTAACTGGATGAGCCACATAAATACTGTGGCTACAAGAGCAGGTCAAAGGCTCGGTATTTTGCGGCGAGTGTCTCACATAAGAACATAAGAAATAGGAGCAGACGTAGGCCATACAACCCCTAGAGCCTGCTCCGCCATTCAATAAGATCATGGCTGATCATCGACCTCAACTCCACTTTCCTGACCTCACCTCCTGACTCCCCAAAGCCTTTCCACCGTCTACAAGACACAAGTCAGGAGTGTGATGGAATACTCTCCATTTGCCTGGATGAGCGCAGTTCCAACAACACTCAAGAAGCTTGATATCATCCAGGACAAAGCAGCCCGCTTGATTGGCACCCCATCCACCATCTTCAACATTCACTCCCTCCACCATTGGGCGCACCGTGGCCGCAGTGTGTATCATCTACAATATGCATTGCAGCGACTCGCCAAGGCTTCTGCGGCAGCACCTCCAAAACCCACAACATTTACCACCTAGAAGGATAAGGTCAGCAGGCACATGGGAACACCATCATTTGCAAGTTACCCCCCCACCCCCGCAAGTTGCACACCATCCTGACTTGGAAAAATATTGCCATTAATTTGTCCTCCCTGAGTCAAAATCCTGGAACTTCCTCCCTAACAGCACTGTGAGAGTACCTTCACCACACGGACTGCAGCAGTTCAAGAAGGTGGCTCACCACCACCATTTCAAGGGCAATTAGGGACGGGCAATAAATGCTGGCCTTGCCAGCGACACCCACATCCCAGGAACGAATAAATTAAAATTTAAAAAACCCTTTAAATGATTTAGCAAAAGGACGTATGTAGAAGCTTAACGGTACCAACAATTTTCTTTTGTAAAGCCATTGTCAGTAGGCTAAGAGTGAAAAATGGTGCTTTAATGCTACATCAACACTTTTCCTCTGGGATACTCCTAATTTGTCATGTCAGATTGCTCCCACTGTACCAGTACTTCACCCTGGTATTATGTCACTTATGTGCTTTCCGAACCCAGCCTAACTTTGGAAGAGCGACAACTGTACTGCCGGGTGTATTCCACAGTTCACAGTGAGCAGAGCAGAAAAATGTCACCCACCCACCATTACATTCGCTGAAATCCTAGTGGGAAAATGCCGATAATGCAGCTGCATGAATATTTCAAATGCCAACTATTATATTTTACTGAAATTGTTATGACAAATAAAGTTCGGAATAAGCAACCACAGATCATGGCCGAGAAATCCCGGCCTCCCTGGGTCCGTATGGAGTGTGTACGGACCCGGGAAGGCATCGCAACAGCCGGTTTTCAGCGCACAATGCACATGCACTGGAAACCGTCTTTTCCGATCTGTCAAGCTAGACAGGTCATCTGCATATCAGGAGCGAGGACATTTGCAAGGGCAAGATTGCAATATTTACCCACATCTTGCCCAGCAAATGTCCTCAAAACTCTTGCACCTGATAAAAGCAGGCGCTTAACCTACTTTTACAGGCGTAAGAGTTTTAAAGCACACTTAAAACATAAAAAATAAAATTAAAAATACACATTTTATTTTTAAAAACCCCGCCCACTACATTAAATTTATTTTAAACCATAATTTTTAAAACTTTTTAAAATCTCGGAAAAAATGTTTCCGCTGAGATATTTATTAGCTTTAATTTCAATTAATTTTAAATTATGTGACGTGTATTTTTATTTTTTATTTGATATTGTTTTAGGGTTTTTTTTCTCAATTAATAGCAATGAGAACTCATCGATACGGAGTTCCCATTGCTATTAATTGCGAATACTGTACCTGATTGGTTGAGCAGTCCCACGTGATTGCACCTTCTGCGTGGGAACTTGGAGGATGGGAGCGTACTTTGCAGCGCAGGAAGGGAAGGCCTCCCCAATGGAATTCCACGCTCCTCCGGGACCACCAGATACTTTCGGAAAAATTCTCTGGTCGGAGGCATTCATCCGAAAGAAACCTTCAACCGGAATTTCAGGGCCCATATCTTTATCGTGTTTTGCTCTTTGTTAAGTAAAGTTGATGCAGTGCTTTCAGTTTGAAGTCTTAACTCCTCAACATATCCAAAAGTTTTTGGTTAATCCGTCACCTACTCCTTAGAGCCAGCTTCTAACACTCTATTTCACATTTGGGTCCACACAGGATTTTCGGGTGTGTGAATCAAGTTGCACGAATAAAATGGTGCAGACAAAATGTGAAAAATAATTGTAAGTGCTTTTTCATTTGAGCCTGGGAAACTTGCATTCGTGAATGCATCTGTTCATATGATACAACAGCAACTTGTATTTATATAGCGCCTTTAACGTAATGAAACGTCCCAAGGTGATTCACAGGAGTAGTGTGGGATAAAATATTTGACACCGAGCCGCATAAGGAGACATTAGCACAGGTGAACAAAAGCTTGGTCAAAGAGGTAGATTTTAAGGAGCGTCTTGAAGGAGGCTAGAGAGGCGGAGAGGCGGAGAGATTTAGGCAGGGAATTCCAGAGTTTAGGGCCCAGGCAAACGGGGAGATCCTCATGTGTTGCAGACGTGGTGCAGACCCATTAGTAAGTTGGAGCACTGACCTTTCACCTCTGAGGCCTTGGTTTGAATCCATGTTTCAAGATTGAGTAGACTGGGTCTAGATTGAGTAGACTGGGTCTTTACTCGTTGGAGTTCAGAAGGATGAGGGGTGATCTTATAGAAACATTTAAAATAATGAAAGGGATAGACAAGATAGAGGCAGAGCGGTTGTCTCCACTGGTCGGGGAGACTAGAACTAGGGGGCACAGCCTCAAAATACGGGTGGGCCAATTTAAAACCGAGTTGAGAAGGAATTTCTTCTCCCAGAGGGTTGTGAATCTGTGGAATTCTCTGTCCAAGGAAGCAGTTGAGGCTAGCTCATTGAATGTATTCAAGTCACAGATAGATAGATTTTTAACCAATAAGGGAATTAAGGGTTACGGGGAGCGGGCAGGTAAGTGGAGCTGAGTCCACGGCCAGATCAGCCATGATCTTTTTGAATGGCGGAGCAGGCTCGAGGGGCTAGATGGCCTACTCCTGTTCCTAATTCTTATGTTCTTATGTTTCTGTTTTCCATGACCTTGCACTTCACTGTCGGCCAGCATGTTAGCAAGCAACTTGGCTGAATAATAAGAGAAACACTCCAAATGGTGGAAGCAATGTTTACATGATCAACCTGAAATGTAGTAGGGCTTAATGCCTAGCACAGAGTTTAATACTGTGTGCGAATTAGTATTAAATAAGAAATTGAGAGAGCCCTTCTTAGCTTGCAAGATTTTCTGATTTATAAAAGTGAATGGCTACCTTTTTAAAAAAGTTTCGGTACAGCAGACCTCAAAGGATTAAACTGTTTTGTGCACTCATTGCAAAATAAAACTGTGTGAGATAAAAAAAAAAGGATATTTGCTGATCAGGAACAAGCAGCTCAATAACACAGCATGACAAGCCTGCTGGCACACTGTGACCAAAGTAGGAAAGTGCAAGATTTCCTTCCCAATTCCCACACTCTGATCTGATCTAAGTTCGGCAGAGGACCGGGGTCAATTTTAACCTAACCCGTCCGTCGGAAAACTGCCGGGATTGGGTGCAACGCTGGCTCCGCAAGACACCCGATTGAAGTCAATGGAGAGTAATATTGGGCGGGATGTAAAACCGGCCTTCCCAATCCCGTGAGCTTCCCGCCCAGCTGGGGTTAGGTTAAAGTTAGCCCTCTACGAGTCACTTCTCCTTTCCTCGGGATGGAAAATTTAAGAGCAAGTCGGGCTGTGATTGCAAAGCTCCTTGCCCTTGTTTGAAGAACACCATTGGCCTGATTACCTATTCATCCTCACCATCAAGTCACGATGTGTGTAAGAACTTAAAAAATAAGAGCGTAAGAATTAGAAGCAGGAGTAGGCCATTCGGCCCCTCAAGCCTGCTCCACCATTCAATAAGGTCGTAGATGTTTCTATGTTTCTAGATGATCTTCTACCTCAACTCCACTTTCCTGCACTATCCCCATAATCCCTTGATTCTCTTAATATCCAAAAATCTATCGATCTGTGTTTTGAATATACTCAATGACTGAGCCTCCACACCCTTCTGGGGTAGAGACTTCCAGAGATTCACCACCCTCTGAATGAAAAAGTTTCTCCTCTTCTCAGTCTTAAATGGATGACCCCTTTTTCTGAGACCGTGACCTTTGGTTCTAGACTCCTCAGCCAGAGGAAACATCCTCCCTGCATCTATCCTGTCAAGCCCTGTAAGAATTTGGGGGAGGGGGGGGGGAACAGACTTGAGATGAGCAAGAATAACATGCTGAAGAGCAAAGGGGACCCTAAGATGTGCTGTTCATTGGAGACCATTTCCCTTTAAGCCGCAAGAGAGTAAGCAAGTGAATATGCTGACAAGGAATACATCAACGCTTGCAGCACACCAGCAGCAATCAATGGAATTACAAATACAGTATAGCCACTGTTGAGGAGTGATACAACTGCCATAATGCAGCTGTGAGACGGAACAAGCAGACACTCATGTACAGTATCTAGCTGTCCAGAATAAATTTCATGTTGCTTCATATTTATTCAGACAAGGCAAGAGAATTTATCACACCTTACATGCCACTCTCCTTTTTCTGATTCCTCTGGATTTTGTTTTTCTTTATCCCTCTTTACTGAAGAAAATTTAAGGAGAAATTCCATGTCCAAAAGAACATTGAGATTTTTTTTTAAATCATAAAGTGAGAAAGTTGCCCTGCTATTGGAGAGGAGAATTAAACGAAAGTGCAAATCACACGGAGATGTTTCCATGAACGGCAAAAGAATAAAAAATGTAATTTCAGTTCCTTCACCCCCACCCACAAAACTAATTGAAGACCTGACGAGTGTGGTAGCCAATGAAAGGTCAACGCGAAAGGCGGTTCAAATGGCAAAAAAGATGATAAATTCGCTGGCATGCAGCTGTTAAATGTAACAGTCTAGCCATTTACTGTAGGTTCACGGCTGGATTTACGATGACATGTGGAGATGTCAGCTGGTGCGATCCGAGGAAAAACGGGCTGTAAAAAATTGTTTCAACGCACTAACACCCACCACTGAAATACCCATTGCATTGATTAACAAGCCTGAGTCCACCACTGCTTCTAGTGCTTCGCGTTTTAGTTTAAAATCTGATTTTACAATTAGAATTTCCTACTCAATTGATTTGAATGGGTTTTTGAAGGGTATCAAGTAATATCCAGTGTTGTCAATGATCATGACTTTGTTAATGATTTCTGTTATGGACCCAGGATGAGAGAAGACCATCAGGCTCATATATATGTATCCCCATGTACCAGTCCCTCTTCTCCCCCCACCCCACCACCAACTTGGAGAGGCAAAAACAATCAAAAGGACAGTAGCCAATTTAAGAATCTTCTGCCAGAAAATGCTCTCAGGTGATCAGGCGAATCAGAAGAAACCTCAGACCCGTCAGTTATTTGCCAAAGTAAGATGTCTTACCTTCCATATGCTATCGTTACTGATTTTGCACTGTTCTTTTCGTCTCCATCGTTCACGGAAGCAGAAGGAGGAGATGTTTTTATCTTCCTTCTATCCTCTTGAATCTCGCACATTAAAATAATAGTGTAGAACTAGCAAACCATCTACAGCACATAGCTGGTAACGTTTTCTTTTTCTGCAGTGTCTTCCTTGTACATCACCAAGCACGTATAATTCGACATTGGTTAGAAGGGGGCCTCACAACCACCTTCTCCAATACGTGTGACCTCTTGTCTTGGTGCAAGTCAGTTTTTTATTGTTTTACTGATGATCTAATATCGTTGGCAAATTGATTAGTATTGTGCTGGACAAATTGTTAATTTTTTTTAGCATATAAATTAGGAAGATGGTTGAACCAAAATATTGGCAAGAAAGGTGGATGTGATTGGACTGAAATTCTATGGTGGGGGGGGCGGGGGGGAGAGGGGGCGGTTAACAAATGGATTGCTCAGTGAGGTGAACTCAGCAAACACAAGATCTTCGCAAACAAAGAACCATTTCTTGCAGCTGTGGGCAGAGAGGAAATTCAACAAAAAACTTAAAATAGCACTAGAATTAAAATACAATAATGGGAAAGTAAGTTGGTTAAGTAAGTTGTGAGGAGGCTTCGAGGGGATATCAAGGGTATATAAGTGAGTGGGCAAGAACATGGAAGATGGAATATAACATGGAGAAATGTGAAGTTATCCACTTTGGTAGGAAAAATAGAAAAAGAGAATATTTTTTAAATGATGAGAGACTGGTAAATGTTGGTGTTCAGAGGGACCTGGTGTCCTTGTACACGAATCACTGAAAGTTAAGTTGCAGGTACAGCAAGCAATTAGGAAAGAAAATATGTTGTCCTTCATTACAAAAGGATTTGAGTATAAGAGTAAAGACGTCTTACTGCAATTTTATAGGGCTTTGGTGAGATCACATCTGTAGTAAGGTGTATAATTTTCCCTGAGGAAGAATATATTTGCCCTAGAGGAAGTGTAACGAAGGTTCACCATACTGATTCCTGGGATGGGAAGATTGCCCTATGAGGAGAGATTGAGGAGACTAGGTCTATATTCCCTAGAATTTAGAGGAATGAGAGGTAATCCCATTGAAACATATAAAATTCTTACAGGGCTTGATAGGGTAGATGCTGGGAGGATGTCTCCCCTTGCTGGGAAGTCCAGAATTCAGGGGTCACAGTCTCAGAATAAGGGGTCAGCCATTTAAGACTGAGATGAGGAGCAATTTCTTCACTCAGAGGGTGGTGAATCCTTGGAATTTCATTACCCTAAAGGGCTGTGGATGCTCAGTCGTTGAGTATACTCAAGACAGCACTTTAAGTCCGAGAGGCGGGAGTTTCTGGCATTGGTGAGGCCTATAAAGGCCCAGCGGCAGCGAGAGGCGGCGGCAGTCCGAGAGGCGGGAGTTCCTGGCGTTGGTGAGGCCTATAAAGGCCCAGCAGCAGCGAGAGGCGGCGGCAGTCCGAGAGGCGGGAGTTCCTGGCGTTGGTGAGGCCTATAAAGGCCCAGCGGCAGCGAGAGGCGTACCTGTGCAGCTGCAGCGGGGAGAGAAGGCAAAAAAGAAGTAGAAAGAAATCAAAAGGTGACGTCACAGCCAAGGGGGTAAGTGATTGGCTGGTGATTGGTGAGTAGTTTTTCTTTTTTCTCTTCTGTAACAGTAAGTAAACTTTAGCATTGTTGTTGCCAATTTAAGTGTATCTAAGGGTTAAGTCATGGCAGGAGAGCTCGGTCGGGTGTTATGCTCCTCCTGTACCATGTGGGAACTCAGGGACGACTCCAGTGTCCCTGACGACTACGTGTGCGGGAAGTGTGTCCGCCTCCAGCTCCTGACGGTCTGCGTTGCGGAGTTGGAGCTGAGGGTGGATTCACTCTGGAGCATCCACGATGCTGAGAATGACATGAGTAGCACGTGTAGCGAGTTGGTCGTACTGCAGGGAACGGGTCCACAGCCAGATAGGGAATGGAAGACCAACAGGAAGAGCAGTGCAAGGAAGGTAGTGCAGGGGCCCCCTGTGGTCATCCTCCTGCAAAACAGATACACTGCTTTGGGTACTGTTGAGGGGGATGACTCATCAGGGGAGGGCAGCAGCAGCCAAGTTCATGGCACCGTGGCTGGCTCTGTTGCACAGGAGGGCAGGAAAAAGAGTGGGAGAGCGATAGTGATAGGGGATTCAATTGTAAGGGGAATAGATAGGCGTTTCTGCGGCCGCAACCGAGACTCCAGGATGGGATGTTGCCTCCCTGGTGCAAGGGTAAAGGATGTCTCGGAGCGGGTGCAGGACATTCTAAAAAGGGAGGGAGATCAGCCAGTTGTCGTGGTGCACATTGGTACCAACGACATAGGTAAAAAAAGGGATGAGGTCCTACGAAACGAATTTAAGGAGCTAGGAGCTAAATTTAAAAAGTAGGACCTCAAAAGTAGTAATCTCGGGATTGCTACCAGTGCCACGTGCTAGTCAGAGTAGGAATCGCAGGATAGCGCAGATGAATACGTGGCTTGAGCAGTGGTGCAGCAGGGAGGGATTCAAATTCCTGGGGCATTGGAACCAGTTCTGGGGGAGGTGCGACCAGTACAAACCGGACGGTCTGCAACTGGGCAGGACCGGAACCAATGTTCTAGGGGGAGTGTTTGCTAGTGCTGTTGGGGAGGAGTTAAACTAATATGGCAGGGGGATGGTAGCCAATGCAGGGAGACAGAGGGAAACAAAAAGGAGGCAAAAGCAAAAGACAGAAAGGAGATGAGGAAAAGTGGAGGGCAGAGAAACCCAAGGCAAAGAACAAAAAGGGCCATTGTACAGCAAAATTCTAAAAGGACAAAGGGTGTTAAAAATACAAGCCTGAAGGCTTTGTGTCTTAATGCAAGGAGTATCTGCAATAAGGTGGATGAATTAACTGTGCAAATAGATGTTAACAAATGTGATGTGATTGGGATTACGGAGACGTGGCTCCAGGATGATCAGGGCTGGGAACTCAACATCCATGGGTATTCAACATTCAGGAAAGATAGAATAAAAGGAAAAGGAGGTGGGGTAGCATTGCTGGTTAAGGAGGAAATTAAGGCAATAGTTCGGAAGGACATTAGCTTGGATGATGTGGAATCTATATGGGTAGAGCTGCAGAACACCAAAGGGCAAAAAAAGTTAGTGGGAGTTGTGTACAGACCTCCAAACAGTAGTAGTGATGTTGGGGAGGGCATCAAACATGAAATTAGGGGTGCATGCAATAAAGATGCAGCAGTTATAATGGGTGACTTTAATATGCACATAGATTGGGTTAACCAAACTGGAAGCAATACGGTGGAGGAGGATTTCCTGGAGTGCATAAGGGATGGTTTTTTAGACCAATATGTCGAGGAACCAACTAGGGGGGAGGCCATCTTAGACTGGGTGTTGTGTAATGAGAGAGGATTAATTAGCAATCTCGTTGTGCGAGGCCCCTTGGGGAAGAGTGACCATAATATGGTGGAATTCTGCATTAGGATGGAGAATGAAACAGTTAATTCAGAGACCATGGTCCAGAACTTAAAGAAGGCTAACTTTGAAGGTATGAGGGGTGAATTGGCTAGGATAGATTGGCGAATGATACTTAAGGGGTTGACTATGGATGGGCAATGGCAGACATTTAGAGACCGCATGGATGAACTACAACAATTGTACATTCCTGTCTGGCGTAAAAATAAAAAAGGGAAGGTGGCTCAACCGTGGCTATCAAGGGAAATCAGGGATAGTATTAAAGCCAAGGAAGTGGCATACAAATTGGCCAGAAATAGCAGCGAACCCGGGGACTGGGAGAAATTTAGAACTCAGCAGAGGAGGACAAAGGGTTTGATTAGGACAGGGAAAATGGAGTACGAGAAGAAGCTTGCAGGGAACATTAAGACGGATTGCAAAAGTTTCTATAGATATGTAAAGAGAAAAAGGTTAGTAAAGACAAACGTAGGTCCCCTGCAGTCAGAATCAGGGGAAGTCATAACGGGGAACAAAGAAATGGCGGACCAATTGAACAAGTACTTTGGTTCGGTATTCACTAAGGAGGACACAAACAACCTTCCGGATATAAAAGGGGTCGGAGGGTCTAGTAAGGAGGAGGAACTGAGGGAAATTGTGTTGGGGAAATTGATGGGATTGAAGGCCGATAAATCCCCAGGGCCTGATGGACTGCATCCCAGAGTACTTAAGGAGGTGGCCTTGGAAATAGTGGATGCATTGACAGTCATTTTCCAACATTCCATTGACTCTGGTTCAGTTCCTATGGAGTGGAGGGTAGCCAATGTAACCCCACTTTTTAAAAAAGAAGGGAGAGAGATAACAGGGAATTATAGACCGGTCAGCCTGACATCGGTAGTGGGTAAAATGATGGAATCAATTATTAAGGATGTCATAGCAGCGCATTTGGAAAGAGGTGACATGATAGGTCCAAGTCAGCATGGATTTGTGAAAGGGAAATCATGCTTGACAAATCTTCTGGAAATTTTTGAGGATGTTTCCAATAGAGTGGACAAGGGAGAACCAGTTGCTGTGGTATATTTGGACTTTCAGAAGGCTTTCGACAAGGCCCCACACAAAGAGATTAATGTGCAAAGTTAAAGCACATGGGATTGGGGGTAGTGTGCTGACATGGATTGAGAACTGGTTGTCAGAGTAGGAGTAAATGGGTACTTTTCAGAATGGCAGGCAGTGACTAGTGGGGTACCGCAAGGTTCTGTGCTGGGGCCCCAGCTGTTTACACTGTACATTAATGATTTAGACGAGGGGATTAAATGTAGTATCTCCAAATTTGCGGATGACACTAAGTTGGGTGGCAGTGTGAGCTGCGAGGAGGATGCTATGAGGCTGCAGAGTGACTTGGATAGGTTAGGTGAGTGGGCAAATGCATGGCAGATGAAGTATAATGTGGATAAATGTGAGGTTATCCACTTTGGTGGTAAAAACAGAGAGACAGACTATTATCTGAATGGTGACAGATTAGGAAAAGGGGAGGTGCAAAGAGACCTGGGTGTCATGGTACATCAGTCATTGAAGGTTGGCATGCAGGTACAGCAGGCGGTTAAGAAAGCAAATGGCATGTTGGCCTTCATAGTGAGGGGATTTGAGTACAGGGGCAGGGAGGTGTTGCTACAGTTGTACAGGGCCTTGGTGAGGCCACACCTGGAGTATTGTGTACAATTTTGGTCTCCTAACCTGAGGAAGGACATTCTTGCTATTGAGGGACTGCAGCGAAGGTTCACCAGACTGATTCCCGGGATGGCGGGACTGACCTATCAAGAAAGACTGGATCAACTGGGCTTATATTGACTGGAGTTCAGAAGACTGAGAGGGGACCTCATAGAAACGTTTAAAATTCTGACGGGGTTAGACAGGTTAGATGCAGGAAGAATGTTCTCAATGTTGGGGAAGTCCAGAACCAGGGGACACAGTCTAAGGATAAGGGGTAAGCCATTTCGGACTGAGATGAGGAGGAATTTCTTCACCCAGAGAGTGGTGAACCTGTGGAATTCTCTACCACAGAAAGTTGTTGAGGCCAATTCACTAAATATATTCAAAAAGGAGTTAGATGAATCCCTTACTACTAGGGGGATCAAGGGGTATGGCGAGAAAGCAGGAATGGGGTACTGAAGTTGCATGTTCAGCCATGAACTCATTGAATGGCGGTGCAGGCTAGAATGGCCTACTCCTGCACCTATTTTCTATTTTTCTATGCTTCTATGTTTCTATGTTTCTAATTCATCCTCGACTCCGATGGAGTGCCTATGAAGGGAGGATATTACAGACAGAGATCAATAGATTTTTGGAAATTAAGGGAATCACGGGATATGGGATAGTGCGGGAAGATGGAGTTGAGGTCGAAGATCAGCCATGATCTTATTGAATGGTGGAGCAGGCTTGAAGGGCCGAATGGCCTACTCCTACTCCTATTTCTTAAGTTCTTATGTAATTTGACTGCTGCAGGACTTGGCATAAAGCCAGCTGAAGTCAGGTTTTGGGACAAGGAGTAAAAGCCAAGATGGTAGCATGAAAAAAGATTATCTGGCATGTGTAATGTAGAAAAATACTGAAAAAAACAATTTTTCACAGACACAGATTTTTCAAAAAGGACCCCATTTTTTTTAGGCACCCGACTGCAATATTCGAACAGACATCACAGTGCAAACGTGTAAATTATATCTATAGTACCACAGAAACTATAGAGCTGCTTCATATATGATAATTTACATTGCACAGAAACAACCGCATTATGCTCCACTCGAGCCTTCTCCCTCATCTCAATCTATCAGCATAACCCTCTATTCCCTTCTCCCTCATAAAGACATCTATACTATTCGCTTCAACCACTCCTTGTGGTAGCAAGTTGCACATTCTCACAACTCTCTGGGTAAAAAAGTTTCTTCTGAATTCCCTATTGGATTTCTTGCTGACTATCTTATATTGATGGTCTCTAGTTATGCTCTTCCCCACAAGTGGAAACATTCTCTCTGTATCCACTCTATCAAAACCTTTCATAATTTTAAAGACCTCTATTAGGTCACTCCTGAGCCTTTTTTCAAGAGAAAAGAGACCCAGCCTGTTCATCCTTTCCTGATATGTATATCCTCGTATTTCTGGTATCATCCTTGTAAATCTTCTCTGTACTATGGTACTATGGCAAAGCATGTTGGAGAACCAATACATGAATGGTGAAAAATAAAATTCTAAACTCAGCGCTGCTGGGCTTCTGATTTCAGCAATATTATTGCAGAGCTGCACATGCTGAAGGCTATTTCCTCCCCTAGAAGAAAGAATGACTTGTATTTATATAGCGCCTTTCACGACCACTGGACGTCTCAAAGCGCTTTGCAGCCAATGAAGTACTTTTGGAGTGTAGTCACTGTTATACTGTAGGAAAGCAGGAAGAAAAGTGGGCATGGGGAGTTGTCAATAAGGTATGGTAACGACGCAGTTATGGTACTGCCCTAGCAACCCGAAGGGCACAAGTTCAAATCCCACTATGGCAAGTTGTGAAATCTGAATTCAGAAAATGATCGTGAAAGCTGCTGGATTATCATAAGTACTCTGCTGATTCATTAATGGTTTCCCACCAAGTGAAACTACCACCCCTACCTGATCCGGTCTAAATGCGACTCCACTCCCACTACAAACGATATAATTGACTCTTAATGGAACTTAAGGGAACTAGTGTGGTGCAGTGGATGATGTCTTGCAGTGTTGTACAAACCCCAAGAACATTTCATGACGTGATGTGTTATCGGCACAAGTTCTTATGCAATTTGACTGCTGCAGGACTTACAAACATGAAATAATGACCTTGCCAACATTAAATAGCTCCTGCGTATAAAGCCTGAAATGCAAAGAACAATTTCTGCAAGATTATTGGTGTTGATAAATACTCTGATGAGAAAGGTTGTTTAACTCACTCATAGTGTCAGAGAGCACAGTTTTACAGGTTACAGATTCAACAACCTTGGGAAAAGCATTGTATACATTGTGGATAAGCTTACTGCAAACATAGATTCTAATAACACCCTTTGCAAAAACGATGTCTCAATTTGAGTATTTATTAATCCTCTTTGTGATACCTTCCTGCCCTAGAATTGCAGCTGGCTAACACAGAAGCACGAACTCTCCAACTGATTATGTCTCCAAAATACTTGTCCGTCAGTCATCAACTTATAAATGGAAGCTAAATATTTTTAGCAGTGAACCACGGAATCTGTCGCCATATCAGGTTTCATTTTGAAAACGTTCAGAGACAAAATTTTAGGGTTTTTTTTCAAACCAGCAGATGGTATCTGTTGCAAACCTGAAATAACAGTTGATGGTCTATTTACTCTGAGCATTTTGGGAAAAACGCAGCTTCCAAATGATCCTTGACAACTAAAATGAAAAATCAAAACTTTGATAATCTGTCCCGGTGTACAGTGCCAGCTACTCTCAACTGCACAAAGCAAATGGGGACCAAAGCACTGTGCAGTTATCATGCTTATCTACCACATTCATTTAAACCTGTTGAGGGCTGCACTCGGTTTTCTGCAGCCAAATAATTAGTTACAAACTGGAGTTTCTTTATTTTTTTTTAGAGATGGCATGATAGAGTTGGTGCTGTGTACCACAGCGGTGGGGACATTGTGTTTTCCTGCCAACAAGTGGACTTTGCCATACCATCGCAGAGGTACATTGGCGAAAGGGGTGCAGGGGCAGCACGGGCCAGCCCACACTGCGATATGTGTGCGCACTAGGTCCGTGCAGCAGAACTGGTCTCCAGTTGTCTTGGCTATCCCTTGCCACTGGACCAAGACCTAGCTCTGTCAAGCCCGTGTGGTGGCTGGTGTGCAACGGCAACCACACGTTAAAAAAATCCACGCACAGGCATCTTCCACTGCTCAGGATGTAGTTCAGGATCTGGAATATTAGGTCCTTCATTGAAACACCTGTGAACTCATCCTCTTTTTGGATGGAAGCAAGTCATCCTCATTTTGAGGGACTGCCTTGATGATGATGACATTGGGGAGTATTGGTGATTAGGTTAACAAAGCCCCACTCATGCATACTTCATTTCTGGCGTAATTGTGGCATGAGTTGTGATCTGGGAGCAGGCCTTTTTCACAATAAACCTGGAGACAACAATGGCTTTACAAAAGAAAATTGTTGGTAGCGTTAAGTTTCTACAAACCTCCTTTCCCTAAATCATTCACAGGATTTAAAAAAAAAATGTATTCGTTCCTGGGATGAGGGGATCGCTGGCAAGACCAGCATTTATTGCCCATCCCTAATTACTCTTGAGAAGGTAGTGGTGAGCCGCTTTCTTGAACCACTGCAGTCCGTGTGGTGAAGGTGCTCCCACAGCGCTGTTAGGGAGGGGGTTCCAGGATTTTGACCCAGCGACGATGAAGGAATGGCGATATATTTCCAAGTCAGGACGGTGTGTAACTTGGGGGAACTTGCAGGTGATGGTGTTCCCGTGCGCCTGCTTCCATCGCTTAAAGTGGAAGAGAATAATCCGTGAGGGCGTCGAACACTTCGAACCTCTTCGTCAGGAGCAAGCAGAGACCAAGCACATACGGCGGAAGGAGCGCATGACAACCCAAGCACTTCAAAAAACCGTCACTTCAACCAACGTACTTTCAACCACCATCTGTCCAACCTGCGACAGAGACTGTAGCTCCCGTATTGGACTTAACAGTCATCTGAGAACACATTTTTAACGTAGAAGCCAGTCATCCTCGACTCCGCAGGACTGCCTATGATGATGATGATGCCCTTATCCTTCTAGATGGTAGAGGTCATGGGTTTGGGTGATGCTGCCAAAGGAACACAGTGTTTAGCATGAAAAGGCAAAATCTAAATCATTTTGGACTAAAATGTATTATTCATAAGGTCTTCTATCGCACTTTTTCTGATGCATTTCTCACTGCCCTGTGAAATGCCTGACCAAGGGCAAATGTAATAAGGCAGAGGTTCCATTGTGATGACTCCACTGAGGCCTTACAGTTCATTGGCAGAAACAGTCTGCAGACACAACAACAAAAGCTTTCAATCTTGGGAGATATGCTTGATCGTAGACCTGCTGTCGCACCCGTACAAAGTTTAACTCTCAGAGTTCCAGGTGAAAAAGAAAACGAGCAGGCTGGTTCCAACAAGTCTTGCAGCTATAACCACTGAGTGCCTGTTCAGTACTGAAAGTGCCAGGAAAGTCCCCTTCATGACTTTTCTTGGGGAACTCCTGCAACACCACCATCATCATCATCATCAGGCAGCAGAAAGACTGTGCGGCAAACCTGTCCCACTCTACCCCTTATCCTCAACGACTATCTGTCCCACCTGTGACAGGGACTGTGGTTCTCGTATTGGACTGTTCAGCCACCTAAGGACTAATTTTAAGAGTGGAAGCAATTCTTCCTCGATTCCGAGGGACTGTCGAGGGATGAAGATGGGGTTGCAGGAGTTCCCTCAGAAAAGTCATGAACGGGACTTTCTTGGCACTTTCAATACTGAACAGGCTCAATGGTTATAGCTGCAAGACTTGCTGGAACCATCCTGCTCTTGTTTTTTTTTCTCCTAGAACTCTGAGAGTTAAACATTGTACGCTGCTGCACTTATCTGTAATTCCGCAAAATAATAATTGGTGTTGGAGCTGAATTTCATATGCTTTGAGTTTCAAAGGGCTGAAGGAAAGCAACTACTCTGAGAGGAGAGCTCATTTGGCGGGTTTCTGTTCTCTTTATCTCACCCCTTATGTGATAATGAAATGCTGTTGTGGTGGCACTGGGACCTTTTCGATAATTAATACTCCCAAAAAGGATTTCAACAATTTCTAGTTCAACAGTATAAATCTGTACACAAGCTTACTTATATTTAAGGTGACAGTGAAGTGAGTGAAATCCTTTCTTTTGAATGGTTTCAGCTTGTGTATAGCTTTAGTATGTTAACCGGAGGTTGGGTGGGAGTGTAAGAGGGGGAATTGCATCTAATAAGGCTACAACAAAGGATGTGGGCGATTGCTTATGAACACGAATTTGTCAGGATTAAGGAATGCGTGTTGCTCTTTGGTTTTTCTACCGTTGCCTCTCTTGTTGCTGTTTGGTAAAGAACCAAAAGTGTAATATAATAAAATGTGGGGGAAAATTGCTACCTTGGGGAGCACCTGCGTATGGAGAATGAGCTAACGAGAAAACAAGCCATGCTTACAGCGCCCGTGTAGAACATAAATGTATAGTCCAGATTTGTTTGACGTGTTCGTTGCTGAAGTATAAATCTTTTGGAGTGGCAGTCACTGTTGTAATGTGGGAAACCCTGCAGCCAATTTGCGCACAGCAAGTTTCCACAAACAGCAACGTGATAATGACCAGAAAATCTGTTTTTGTTATGCTGATTGAGGGATAAATATTGGTCAGGACACTGGGGAGAACTCTCCTGCTCTTATTCAAAATAGTGCCATGGGATCTTTTACCTGAGAGAGCAGACGGGACCTTGGTTTAACGTCTCATCCGAAAGACAGCACCCCCGACATTACAGCTCCCCCTCAGCACTGCACTGGAGTGTCAGCCTAGATTTATGTGCTCAACTTCCTGGAGTGGGACTTGAACCCGCAACCTTCTGACTCAGAGGCAAATGTGCCACCCACTCAGCCACAGCTGACACTGTAGTTGAGGTCTTATTGAATGGCGGAGTCGGCGCAAAGGGCCAAATGGCCTACTCCTGCTCCTATTTCTTACATTTTAATTTCCATTGGTGATTATATCGGCACCCAGACCTCAATATAACCCGAGTCAACTTTGAAACTTTTTTTTATATTATCTTATTGGAATTTGGATTTTGTAGTAAAACTTATTTTTCTTCTGGCTGTATAATATGCCCAGTACTCCTCACTGTGTTTCACATACATATTTGGTTATAATTTTGTGCATCTTTTATTGACCTATGTCTGATCTGCAAAATGCCACATAACAGAGAAACTTTGTTGAACACATCCAGAAGGCACTGGACTGATCACAGTCCATAATAACACCATTCTTTGCAGTTCTTTCTCCCTTTTAAAAAAAAAAAATCACCTAAAAAAAAAAGCCTAGATCGCAAGGTAGAAACAAATGAGGAAAATGGCTCATCTATCCAGAAAAAAAAGCTATGATCTCCCCATCACAGCAGCTCATGAAGTGACACTTTAGTTAGTCTTTTGTCCAGTTTCTCACTCTTAACCTCATCACCTTTTTCTTTTTGAAACCTTTTCATTCTTCTGCTTTCCATACTTTTACTGTCCCACATTTTCTGATGTGGTTGTCTTGTACATCTTGAGCTTCACGCTGGCTGTGATCTTAGGAGGAGAAATTGCCCTGCACCCCAATTGCGGGCAGTAACCGTCTGGAGTCGGGACATTTTGTGCCCTGCGCAGAAGTCCCGCCCCCCCGCCGCGGAATTGCCCTTACCACCCCTCAAAGGAAGCGGAAAGCAATCTCGCGTGCTCCACTTCCTTTGGGGGTGGTAACCGGGGCACTGCTGGGATGCTGAAGGAAGCGCTACGTGAATGCTCCGCGTAGCGCTAACGCACTTCAACACCCCCTCACCTTCGATTAAAGGGGAGGGCTGCTGCGCACTCTGCACGGCCTCTGATGGCCGCTACGTTATCAGGGCAGCGTGCGACGAGGGTCCGCCATCGTTGAGCTGAACCGAGAGTTGGCAGACAAAAAAAAGATGGCGGCTTGAGGCGCTGGCATCAGCCCCTTTAAGGAGCGTCCCGAGAGTGGATGTACGGCAGCTTTACGACCCGCGGGACAATTTCACCCGCGGGGTATTAAGGTGTCGGCACGGAGTGCTGAGGGGTCGCCACGTACGGCGATGACGCGGTGGCCCGGTGCGCTAACCGCGTGTGCGGCACTGCCATGGCAGAGTCTCTGCAAACTCTCGGGCAATTTCCCGGGAGGTGATAGCGCTTCCCTCCCCCGGGCAAAAAATGTCTTGCATTCCCCGGAGGCGCTAGCGGGGCAATTTCACCCCCTTAGTCTTTCATCTTTACCTTACTTTCTCTCTCTCTCAGTTTCTTCCTATATCTGTCTTTGCTCAGACCTGCCAAGTGTCACTCAGCCGGAGTGACAGTGACTCATTTAGATTTAAAAATCTGACCTAATTTAATGTGTGCCACTCTTTAAAATGGACACAGTTCCATATGCTTAAATGGGTTTGCAATCTGTCGCTCATGCTGATCCTGTATCTCACCCCTGACCTTTTCCCGATGTTGACAGCTGCTTGTCCTTTTCCCTCCACATGTTCTATCCTCTTCCATCTCCTATGGGTTCCTGCTTCTATTGCAATGTCACATGAGCAGTTGCTGCTGCTCCCACTGTTACTATTTTACATGGAGTTTTAAGCATTACTCTTTATTTTAACTGTGTTAGAAGTCACAACGAGCTGTCACTGTTGATGTGTTTTGCATTCTCCACACAGGTAAGTTTGAAGCCATAGTTTTCTGCAAGTTGTTTGAAACTGTTAGGCACAGGGAGATGGAGAGGGATGGACAGCTCAGTTGTTAGTGCAACATAGCTGAGCATTTTGTTTCTCCTAACATAAAGGAAAAAAGCATTATATTTGTTTGACAAACATAACACCAATTTGTATTGGTTCCGACACAAGGTTTAAAAGTTAATTCTGCCATAACAACCCTGATAGCATAAAAACTCTTGTGGTCTTAGACAAATTGTCTGGGTCTGCTAAATAAAGCTCTGTTGCAATATTGAATTTCTGCCACTAGAGACTCTCATTGAGTGATGGAAATTGCAGCTTTTTGTTTGATGACAGAAACTGGTTACCCCAACACGACAGCTTATTACTAATTTTTCACTGGTCCAACGGATTTACTGATTGAATTTTTTTTTGCTATTCCCAGCACTCTCATCTGTGCATTTCCTTCTAATATATTTTCTTTGTATTCATCGGTCCCACTTTTGAGAACTTAAGGTCAAGGATAACATAGTCGGATGTATGATTTTCTCGGCTCCTCCCCGGCCAAGAGCTGTGACCCGAATCCCAGAAGCCACCTTATCGGCAAGTGTGACATTTCTATTTCATAGACTAGCCATTCTTGTGCCTCTTCGAGTGAAACTATCAATGTAACGACAAACTCTGGCTGGTTTTGCGTCAATGTGGTTTCTCTGAAATGAACCCAAACTCATTTCATGCAGTTGGCAGATAGATAAAACTTTCAACTCATTAGTCTGGTCTGAATTCCAAACCTAGATCCTGAAACTGAAAGGGTTATTTGCAAACCCACTGTGCTACCGATTCTCCCTCCCCACTCTCCACCACTACCACCAGAAATGGGAGGTCTTATCATTTCCTCGCATACCTCACTGATATGATTCTTCGAAATCCTCGTCATTATTTTCAAATCCCTCCATGGCCTCGCCCGTCCCTATCTTTGTAATCTCCTCCAGCTCCACAACCCCTGAGATGTCTGCGCCCCTCTAATTCTGCCCTCCTGAGCATCCCTGATTATAATCGCTCAACCATTGGTAACCATGCCTTCTATTGCCACGGCCCAAGCCTTGGAACTCCCTGCTTAAACCTCTCCGCCTCTCTACCTCTCTTTCCTCCTTCAAGACACTCCTTAAAACATACCTCTTTGACCCAGCTTTTGATCACCTGCACTAATTTCTACTTATGCGGCTCGGTGTCAAATTTTTTTAAAGTTCATAATACTGCTGTGAAGCACCTTGGGACATTTCATTACGTTAACGGTGCTATATAAGTACAAGTTGTTGTTGTTGATACTGGACAGGTTCTGATGGCACATAGGTCAACAGGTACAGGTTGCCACTGGAAGATTACAGGATACCACTCCCATAGTTTTACAGTTGCTGTTAATGACATTGGTACCAAAGCTGCTAAATATTTTTTTAAATGACGGGATTAGATCTGACCAATAAATGTTGGTACAAACCTTTCGTAACAGAAGTACAGTAAAACCCATCCAAAACAACCAGCTTTGGAACTGACTTCACCCGTCAACCTCCTCCGAAGAGTTGTTATGTATTAAAAGCCTTGCATCTGCATGCACGACTTCCTATAACTGTCACTTTTTTGTCAGATTTACACTTTCCTGCTGTTTGTCTTTTTTACTTCACTTACCTCTGATGCAGTCTGGCATACTTGGTCTCAAAGCCCTGCCGAGATCGCTCCCCTGACCATTGCCCACAACTGCCACTAACTGCAGCTGCAGTTCCTACCAAATAAAGAAAGGGGGAAAAAAAGAGAGAAGAAAAGAACAGGGCGAATACTGGAAAAGAGAAAAAGAGAAACAAAAGAGGACTCAGACACAAACAAAGAAAAACAGAATGAGACAAAACCAGAAGAAGAAAGAGAGAACAAGGAATGTAAATATGACAGTGATAGATAGGTAAGACGAGTGTGTTCTGTCATTTACCGTGAGCAAGATCTTGTGCTATAACATCCTCCGGGCGTCCGCTCCCTTACCTGTACCATTCTTTCTGCATAGGACGCACCTATATTTACTCCTGTGACCTCCATGATTACCTGCCCCACTTGAGGAAGAGAGTGTTCGAAGATCAGGCCCTCAAATCTGGCACCAAGCTTTTGGTCTACAGGGCTATAGTGATACCCGCCCTTCAGTATGGCTCAGAGATGTGGCCCATGTACAGTAGACACCTCAAATCGCTGGAGAAATCCGCAAGATCCTGCAAATCCCCTGGAAGGACAGGCGCACCAACGTTAATGTTCTTGATCAGGCTAGCATCGAAACACTGACCGCACTCGACCAGCTCCGTTGGGCAGGCCACATTGTTCGCATGCCCGACACAAGACTCCTAAAGCAAGTGCTCTACTCGGAACTCCTACACGGCAAGCGAGCCCAAGGTGGACAGAGGAAACGTTTCAAGGATACCCTCAAAGCCACCTTGATAAAATGCAACATTCCCACCAACACCTGGGAGTCCCTGGCCAAAGACTAGCCTAAATGAAGGAAGAGCATCTGGGAGGGCGCTGAGCACCTCGAGGCCGAGAGCGTGCAGAAACCCAGCGGAAGGAGCGTGTGGCAAACCAGACTCCCCACCCACCCTTTCCTCCAACGACTGTCTGTTCCACCTGTGACAGAGATTGTAATTCCCATATTGGACTGTGCAGTCACCTGAGAACTCACTTTTGGAGTGGAAGCAACTCTTCCTTGATTTTGAGGGGCTGCCTATGATGATGATGATACTTGCCTCCACTGATTTCCCTGCGCCCCTTGAACTTTTCCCTCCGTTACGAAAATTCTTATTGACATCAGTGCTTGTGTCAATCCCTCGGCTTCTGACAACGAGTGAATCTGTTAGATTATAGTCATCGCCAGCAAAACACAGCAGTGCCTCAACTAGAGTTGGGCCTGGCAAGTTACATTCAGATTTGAGCCCAGGCGTGTCAGTCTACACAGAGATTTCTAATATAATTGAGATTATTGTACAGGTACAGCATTTTAAATTTCCTGTAGTGGAAGTGTCAGGCTTCTGGTCACAGATTTCAGTCACCAGGGGGGAAATTCAAAATTCCTTTTGTAAACTATTCGATTTTATAACCAGTCCAAATCTGCAACAAAAAAAGAATTGTAGATTTGAAACCGGGTGCAACAAGATTCACATTAAGAATGCACAATGGGGTGGGGAAGAAATAGATTTGTATCACACTGAAGCCAAAATGTCACTTTGTGATTCAATTTGGCCCGTTCAAAATTCCAGTCAGTTTTGCGTAATGAAAATAGAATAGGAACGTATGTTTGTTTTCATTTCATTTCACTTCTGAACTCAGCAGGGACCAGTAAGTGTTGCATCTGTTGCATCTCCTGGTTGTCAGTCCCAGCAACACACACATGCAGTTATGTTGAAATTTCATCCAACACCTACTGCCAGCTGTAATATTTGAATGGTCCTGTACCACACAAGAAAAAAATCGCTACTGTTTATTTTCTTTTCGATTAGCTGAAGCCATCAAAGGTGCCTCGGAAGGTTTGTGGCGGCTTTTGCTGCTTTTCCGATTTATGAAAACCTGTTTTCCTCTCTCCCCCCACCCCTCACCCTTGTACTGTCAGTTGTGGCTCAGTGAGCTTTATCCTCGCCTCTGAGTCCCACTCCAGAAACTTGAACACAAAAATCTCAGCTGACGCTCCAGTGCAGTGCTGAGGGAGTGCTAAACTGTCAGAGGTGCCGTTTTTCGGATGAGACGCTAAACCGAGGCCCCATCTGCTCTCTCAGGTGGCCGTAAAAGATCCTATGGCACTTTATCGAAGAAGAGCAGGGGAGTTATCCTCACTGTCCTGGCCAATATTTTATCACTCAATCAACTTCACAAAAAAAAATATCTGCCCATTGTCACATTGTTGTTTGTGGGAGCTTGCTGTGTGTAATTTGGCTGCCGTGCTTCCTACATTACAACAGTGACTACACTACACTTCAAAAGTACCTCATTGGCTGTAAAGCACTTTTGGACGTCCAGAGGCCATGAAAGGTCTTTCTTTCTCTCCATTTTCTCCTTTCTTTTCCTGGAGATACCGAATCGTGCTGGAGTTACATAGGCCCCAGATATCCTTCAGCAACTTGCCCAAGTGATCAGCAGATGAGCCTCGTCAGTGAGTGTATCCAGGTTATTCAACCATAGAGTGCATAACACCCAGCCCTGATCCAATCTTCAGTTGACATCCTTCTTCGTCTTAGGCAGTCTCTCAGAGTCAAAGATGACTTGCTTCCACACTAACATGAGTTCTAAGGTTGCTGATCCAATGTGGGATCTACAGACTCTGTCACAGGTGGGGCAGGTGGTAGTTGAAGGGACCAGTGGATGGGATGCTTGATTTGTCGTACACTCCTTGCACTGTTTGTTCTTGTCTTCCGCGTACTCTCGACGAAGAGACTCAAAGTGTTCGATGCCTTCCTGAATGCTGCTTCTCCATTTTGAGCGGTCATGAGCCAGTGATTCCCAAAAGTCAATGGAGGATGTTATATTTTTTCAGGGAGACTTTGAGGGTGTCCTTGAAGTGTTTTCTCTGATCTCCTGGGACTCGCTTGCCGTGACAGAGCTCGGAGTAGAGTGCCAGTTTCGGGAGCCATGTATCAGGCATGCAGACTACGTGGTCCGTCCATCGGAGCTGATTGAGCGTGGTCAATGCTTCGATGACATCCAAACCTCCAATGGGCAGCAGTCAGAAACAGAAACCATGGTTTTCCTTTTTTCCCTTTCTCTCTAACCCCCTTGTCCCTGAGGTAAAGTGTGCCATTCCTACCACTGTCCTGATTGAGACCAGATAAGTCTCCGCAGAACAATGATTGAACCTAGGATCTTCCTGGCCTGTGCTACTTAGTTTCACTCCAGGCATTCTTTTATCCACTAAACTACTGGGGTAGAGGACATCCTGTTTAAAAAAAAAATCTCTCCATGTATATTTTCTGCAATAACTACATCCTGCTTTACATTTGATTTTGTGCTTGTAAACTTATTATATACTTCACCTGCGCTATCTGTGCCTTCACTGGAACTGCCCAGTATAGTGAGCAGCCTTGTAACACTTTCTCCAGGATCTCTTATTCTATATTGATTGCAAACATTGTGTATGTAATAGCAGCTTACATACAGCTCCAAAACAGATGGAGTATAATGTTGGAAAGTGTGGGGCCATGCACTTTGGCAGAAAATATCAAAGAGCAAGTTATTATTTAAATGGAGAAAGATTGCAAAGTGCTGCAATATAGCGGGACCTGGGGGTACTTGTGCATGAAACACAGAAGGATGGTATGCAGGTACAGCAAGTGATCAGGAAGGCCAATGAAATCTTGGCTTTTATTGCAAAGGAGATGGAGTATAAAAGGAGGGGAAGTCTTATTACAGCTATACAGGGTATTGGTGAGGCCACATCTGGAATACTGCGTGCAGTTTTGGTTTCCATATTTACGAAGGGATGTGCTTGCTTTGGAGGCAATTCAGAGAAGGTTCACTAGGTTGATTCCGGGGATGAGGGGGTTGACTTATGAGAAAAGGTTGAGTAGGTTGGGCCTCTACTCATTGGAATTCAGAAGAATGAGAGGTGATCTTATCGGAATGTATAAGATTATGAGGGGGCTTGACAAGGTGGATGAAGAGAGGATGTTTCCACTGGTGGGGGAGACTAGAACTAGAGGGCATGATCGTAGAATAAGGGGCCGCCCATTTAGAACTGAGATGAGGGGAAATTTCTTCTCTAAGAGGGTTGTGAATCTGTGGAGTTCGCTGCCTCAGAGAGCTGTGGAAGCTGGGACATTAAGTAAATTTAAGACAGAAATAGACAGTTTCTTAAACGATAAGGGGTTATGGGGAATGGGTGGGGAAGTGGAGCTGAGTCCATGATCAGATCAGCCATGATATTGAATGGCGGAGCAGGCTCGAGGGGCCAGATGGCCTACTCCTGCTCCTATTTCTTATGTTCTTATGAGCTAGACCAAACATGCTGCCACAATGATAAACCTGCTGTATTGATTGGGGAGGGGTATAGTTGTGATTAACATTTTGGAGGTGCTCTTTTATGTTTCTGTTGGATTTGAGAAAGTCTGCCAATTAACTGACCTGGACGGATTAAAGCTGGTTAAAGGAAAACCTATAAAACACCTGCATTGACCAGTTTCGAGAGATTGCGTAACTCGGTGTGTGGTTTGCATATTGTGACCGTGTTTGATTTCATCTTGAAATATTCAGCATTCATACATAAAAAATTCTACCAATGGAGTGCTCTACATTTATGCAAAAGCAATAAAAATACAGATACTAGGAATCTGAAAAAGAAACAGATGCTGTAACAGAGGCAGCATCGGTAGAGAGAGAAACAGAGTTGACGTATCAGGTCGATGACCTTTCATTTTACATTGGTTATTTAACTGCAGAACTCGCAGAGAATATTGAGTTCTCAAAGAGTTAAATAAATGACTGAATTAAAAATTGTGAAGGAAATTCAGGTCAGCCAACTTCCCAAGGAGTGGAAGCAGTACTCCAGTAAAAAGACTTGCAGGTTAGCACTGATGCCCTTCAAGGTCAAATAGCCACCGATGCTAACACATCAAGCATGACCACTTTAGGGAAATATGCACGGGCTGAAGGTACCGGTATTCCGGCAGGAGTCATTGCCTTCAAGAAAGGGGGAAGAGAGAAAACATTGGAGAGGGAAAACTGAAAAGATATTTGAAGTGCTATTAATAATGCTAAAGTAATAAAATAAAATTGCACACTTGATGTTCATGTTTTCTAAAGCCATCAGGCAGATTAATAATTTTAATAAAATACCAGTATCATGTTGAGTAATGACTGGGGTGAGTAGAACACTGTCACTTGTGAATCTGGAGAATAAAGTACATTATGAATTAATTCCCTTTATGTGTGTGAATATAGCAAAGAATAACCTAATGCACAACTGACTGCTACATGCAAAATGTCCAAAATCTGCTACAGGGTTAGGAGGGATGGGGAAAAAATAAACAGGAGGGATAAAAGTTGCAAATCCTACTGCATATTGTTTTCTTTCACTGGGGTTGGAGCGTAAGACAAGAGGAGGCTGGCAAAAGATTAGGATAGGGGCCCGGTAATTTGCGAACAGAATAAACGGTGAGGCTATCAGTGCTTACTGTTATAATGGAGGAAATCTGACAGCAGCTTCTGGAGTGCGCACATGCATAGTTAAACGCAGAAATCCAGAGGTTGCTGTCAGACATACCCCGCTCCTCCACAGAGTGCGCTGTTGCAGTCGTCGCCAATAGACTTGGCATTGAAATGACTGCAACGGCGTGAACTCACTGTACTTGCCCCTTCCGCACTTAAAACGGCTGAAAGCGTTAGGGGAGGTGCATTCATGAGTTTTTAATGGTGTGATAAGTACTGCTGAACAACCTCTCTGGCTCTGAAAAATTAATTTTACAAGTGTGGAATCTCATTCCCTCAGAAGAAAATTGCTGTTGGAGATTTAAATGAAAATTATCTTTTTTGTTGCTTTTTCTGTCTGTCTCTTTTATCTCTCTCCCTTAATACCAATGTTTATTTTGCTTTCTGTACATCATTTAAATCCAATTTATGTTTCCTGCTTCATACTTCCTGGTTTGGACTCTGTGTGTCTCAGTAAGGATACTTCAATCTGATTGGTTGAAGAACCTCACTGTTGCTTTTCCTGTTCACGGATGCCCTGCAGAGGGCGCCATGCTGGAAAAGATGCTGGATTCGAGGAAATCTCCGCTGACAAGTCCGTGAAAAGTCTGTGACCATCTGTCAGTGAGGTGACCAGTGAGGGCCATTCCTTCGTCGCTGAGAGAAAAATCTGGACCATTGTTTTCCACCCAAATCATCATCATCATCATAGGCAGTCCCTCAGAATCGAGGAAGACTTGCTTCCACTCTTAGCATGAGTTCTTAGGTGGCTGTACAGTCCAATACAAGAACCACAGTCTCTGTCGCAGGTGGGACAAACAGTCGTTGAGGGAAGGGGTGGGTGGGACAGGTTTACTGCACGCTCTTTCCGCTGCCTGCGCTTGATTTCTGCATGCTCTCGACGACGAGATTCAAGGTGCTCAGCGCCCTCCCGGATGCACTTCCTCCACTTAGGGCGGTCTTTGGCCAGGGACTCCCAGGTGTCGGTGGGGATGTTGCACTTTATCAAGGAGGCTTTGAGGGTGTCCTTGTAACGTTTCTGCTGCCCTCCTTTGGCTCGGTTGCCGCGACGGAGTTCCGAGTAGAGCGCTTGCTTTGGGAGTTTCGTGTCTGGCATGCGAACTATGTGGTCTGCCCAGTGGAGCTGGTCAAGTGTGGTCAGTGCTTCAATGCTGGGGATGTTGGCCTGGTCGAGGTCACTAACGTTGATGTGTCTGTCCTCCCAGGGGATTTGTAGGATCTTGCGGAGACATCGTTGGTGGTATTTCTCCAACGACTTGAGGTGGCTACTGTACATGGTCCATGTTTCTGAGACATACAGGAGGGTGTGTATTACTACAGCCCTGTAGACCATGAGCTTGGTGGCAGTTTTGAGGGCCTGGTCTTCAAACACTCTTTTCCTCAGGCGGCCAAAGGCGGCACTAGCACACTAAGCATGCAAAGGCCGTTAACCATGGACACAGACATTACTACGTGTTGCCTGTCCAAAATACATATAAATTAGTATTTAGTTTTGTTTGGGAACTTAAAAATATAATGGTTGCAGTTCTAATAGCCTTAAAACTGTTCTAGTATATAATTTAAATATTTTACATCTCCCTTCAATGGCGATATTTGAAATATATATAAGAGCCCTGATTCCTGATTAGGAATTTTGTTTTGATCCAGTGCCCCATAAAGAATTGATGTGAATCCAATCAGTGTTAGCTATCCCAACTTTAACTAAAATGCAAGTGGCTGTTTTCTTATGTTGCTGATTGTGCTCAGAATATTCCTGTATCTCTGTTCCTTCATCGTCGCTGGGTCAAAATCCTGGAACTCCCTCCCGAACAGCACATTTTCCAGTTCTGACAAAAGATCACTGACCTGAAACATTAACTCTGTTTCTCTCCCCATAAATGCTGCCTGACCTGCTAAGTATTTCCAACATTTTCTAAGATTTCCACACTTGGATCAAATACAGGTTTATGTGGTGTTGATTGTAACTGCATTACCTGGACCATTACTGACTGTGCAAATGTCAGGACATTGTGAAGAATTTGCTTACCTCAAAATAAAATAGATGTTGATTTGACTAATAAATTGATGGTACCTGCAGTTCTGAATGTGCCAGAGCTTCCTTCTCACTCCATTTTCCTGTCGCACTCCCCTCTTCAGCTTTCACGAAGCCATGCACCGTTGCTTATCTGAGAAAGCAGGCAGCTTACTCAGGCCTCTGGCAGAGCAGGTTTGAGTGCGATTTCATGCAGAATTTATGCTGCTACGGGGAAAAATCCAGGATGAAAATTGTGCATCAAGGGCAGAACACCCTGGTAGAAACGTAAGCGAAATCTGCATAAACAGGGAAGTGGAGTGAATACGGAAATCAAGCTGAGGCCCCCGGGAATGGGTGCCCAGCATTACACATTTAGAACGCCTCGATTAACCAATGAAAATTGCCCTATAAAGAAAGACTTGCATTTATATAGCACCTTTCACGACCACCGAGCGTCTCAAAGTGCTTCACAGCCAATGAAGTACTTTTGAAGTGTAGTCACCGTTGTAATGTGAGAAACACGGCAGACAATTTGCGCACAGCAAGCTCCCACAAATAGCAATGTGATAGTGACCAAATAATCAGTGATGTTGGTTGAGGGATCAATATTGATCAGGACACTGGGGATAACTCCCCTGCTCATCTTCAAAATAGTGCCGTGGGATTTTTTACTTCCACTTGAGAGAGCAGACGGGGCCTCGGTTTAACGTCTCACTCAGCACTGCCCTGGAGTGTCGACCTATATTTTTTTTGTGCTCAAGTCCCTAGAAGTGGAACAGATCTTCCTATGTTACAGATCTCTCCAGATCAATACCTTTTCCCCCTTCCACCACCTCCCCGCCACCCTCTTGTAGCTCTCTCTGAAGTACTGTCATTGTTTAAAATGCTGCATCGATGATGTCAATTATAGTAATGCTGCTGAGGAGACAAATGTGATCTCTTATCCGTACAGTTAGCTGAGTTAATATCAACAATCATTTTATTTTCACTCCATTCCCGGGTTTTTTTCTTCCCCAGCTGGCAGTCTAATGACCAGCCTGAGTTTCTGTGCTGCCGCCGTGTTGTCAGGACGGTATGGTTTTGTTCCGAGACCCGTTTGATGCAGCCAGGATTTACAGCAGTGACAGCAAATCGTTTACAGAACGCTGGATATTAGGACTGAATTTTAGAAGGGTAGGAAACGGCAGAGTGTAAGTCGATGCCCGGGTCAGATGGAAACAAAAGCTGCAAGTGTTGAAATAGAAAAAAAATGCAGTGGTATTCGCTCGACATCCAACAGAGAACCTCTGATGGATTGGCTTGCGTCTTCACATTCAGAGGCGTTCCGACCTGCTGTTTCTTTATTCGATGGGGTTGCACAGTCTCCCGAAAATAAAATATAAATTTTTTTTTTTAACCAAATATTTTTTTTTCCCAATTTGCTGTTAACCCTCGTATAAGTGCCCAAAAGGTTAATGCAATAAATGCGTGAGTAAGAGGACAAATAGTAATTTAAATTAGATGTTTTTTGACTTCTCTTCCTTAGCAGACATAATGATTAATGCACTTCATTCAATCCACTTCTTCAGCGCTTAAGAAAAATATATAAAATGACAGATTCACTTGACTCCGAATTCAAAGGAGGAATTAAGAAAGCTTCTGTAATTCCATATATGGTCACACTTTTGCTGTATAACGTGCAGTATAGATGTAAGAAGGGTAAAAATTGATTTTTGCACCTTAAAACAATCTACATACTAAAGCTGAAAGGGATTCAGTGCTTTAAAAAGTTGCTTTTATTTCCTTCCTCTGTCACCAGCAGTGGATAGTAACAAAAGAAGCTCTCTCTCCGTTCGTGCTTGCAGTTTAGTTTTTGCCTGAATCGTTTTAAGCCTTTTTTTCTGTTGGCAAGTTGAAAGCACCTCCATCGAACGCGTAATTCTGAGAGACACCTGACATTACTGTCGCCGGAAAATAAAACAACGAGTGATTAACCTTCCGAGCTCGCTTGTTCTAAAGGCTGGCTCATTTCCTGTTGTAATTGGAATGTGGCTGTCTGGTGAACGAGAGGCAGATGGGTGAATGGGAGCACGACTCTGCAGCAAAGGCAACTCAAAAGACTCTTTATCTGAACAGCGCAGATAACGCTTGAAAGCTGACTGGTGTTCACGTCTGCTTTGGTACGTCATTTGACCACGTCCTCTGCCTTTGGCAATGAATTTTTGGAGGGAGAAAAGGCATCACATCTGGTGTGGCTGAGACTGAAGTTGCTACTTTTCTGAACCAGTGCAGTCTTCCCTCGTTATCTGGCATTATTTTTTTTCCCTTTGGTGCTGGTATAACGAAGCGGTAATAGGCATATTTAGTGGGGCAGTAAATAAACCTTGAGTCGCTCGCCGCCAAAGTACAGAAAGTTCACATTGCCATTCAAAAGGAGAAGTGCCATTCAGTCAGCCTTGGCTCAGTGGGTAACACTCTCGCCACTGAGTCAGAAGGTTGTGGGTTCAAGTCCCACTCCAGAGACTTGAGCACAAAAATTTAGGCTGACGCTCCCAGTGCAGTACTGAGGGAGTGCTGCACTGTCGGAGGTGCCGTCTTTCGGATGAGACGCTAAACCGAGGCTCCATCTGCTTTCTCGGGTAAAAGATCCTATGGCATTATTTCGAAGAAGAGCAGGGGAGTTATCCCTGGTATCCTGGCCAATATGTATCCATCAATCAACATAACAAAAACAAATTATCTGGTCATTATCACTTTGCTGTTTGTGGCAGCTTGCTTGTGCGCACATAGACTGCCCCATTTCTTACATTACAGCAGTGACTACAATTCCAAAAAAAGTACTCATTGGCTGTAAAGTGCTTTGGGACATCCGATGGTCATGTTTCATGTTGATTGTACTTTTTATTAGAGGATGGTCACTGCCTTTTTAGGAAGGGAAATTAAATGACTAGGATGATCGTTGTCTTTCGCGATGTCACACGTAAGAATGGATTACATTTTTGCTGCACATTGTGCATTGCCACATTTCATGTTTAGAAGCAGGACTTCAGATGAACATATTTACAGAGATGACAATGGCCCTTTGGCAGGATGACCTGTTTTCTATCATGGACGGCAACACTGTTCATGACATGTAGTAACACCCAGTTATAGGAAGTAGAATAGTACAGATGTTCATTGTTTGAAAATGAGTGATGGAGATTCTGCCCATCAGTGTTTTGATGGATAACATGTGTGGGGCTGTAGTAATGGAAATAAGAGGAAACCCATTACAGCAATTTTGAAAACGTAAATGGGCCTTGTAACGAGAGAGGACTCTCCATGATCTACTTCATATTTTGTGTAGTGTATTGACTCAAAAAATGTCATTTAGTTTTAGTCTTATTGCTCCAAAACCTTGCGTTGATTCCTATTCAGGAAATAGGTCTTTATCTGGGAGCCTGGATCTTTCTTTATGGCTGTCATTGATGCCCTCTTTCAGTGGTAGATGTTGCACGGGCCACATTGTCCGCATGCCTGATGCTAGACTCCCGAAACAAACGCTCTACTCCGAGCTCCGTCCCGGCAAGCGAGTTCCAGGAGGGCAGAGAAAACACTTCAATGACACCCTCAAAGCCTCCTTGAAAAAAATGTAACACCCCCAGCGACTCTTGGGAATCTCTGGCGCAAGACCGCTCAAAGTGGAGGAGAATCATCCGAGAAGGCGCCGAACACCTCGAGTCTCTTCGTCAGAAGCATTCGACAAACCAAGCACCCCACCCACCCGGCCCTTCAACCACCACCTGCCCCACCTGTGACAGAGACTGTAGGTCCCAGATTGGACTCATCAGCCACCTAAGAACTCAGATTAATGTGGAAGCAAGTCAGCCTCGACTCCGGGGGACTGCCTAAGAAGAAGAAGGAGAAGAGATTTGAATTCAGAGATGAGTGGCCCATATAGAGCAAGGTCGTTTTTGACACTCTGGTGCTCCATTTACTGGTTTCTGTGTGCCCTCTAGTTCTTATTAGTCATTCTTAACTTGGCAATCTTTGTTTGAAATTAAGTCCTGTACTGCTACTTGATCAGGGCAGTGTTTTATTTTGCAGCAAACTGGAGAATGCTCTTATTTAAGTCGTCTCACTGAGACAAATGCATCACAGTCATAAGTTGCTGAAAGTAGTGATCAAACTTTATTGCGATGTCCTTACTCTCTTGTGGCATAAATGTAACCAGTTGGGCACTTAATTAAATCTGTATGCAAATAAATGCAACTCAAACCTTGAATCACGTTAAATTAGACAGCTATGTGCCTGCAGAAATTTGTGCTTCACTTTTTTGAAACATTTAAATCGATATTTTTCTCAGAGGAATCTCATCTATGAATCACTGAAATTGTTTCTTTATTTTAGTCTGCATAATTTTCTACTGAAGGAAGAAGAACCAGGGAACAGCCCATGCCAGTACATAAAACCACTTACCTTCTGTGGACTAGTCATTTTCAGGACTCAATTGCCCCTCAATTACAAATTCTACGTTTTAAATTTAATCTACTTTCGTTTTTTCTCCTCCCTTCAAAAGAAACGTTATCACTTCAATTATTTTTTTTTGCTGCCCTGATCCATCGACCCCCAGAATCACAAAACTCTTGGGGTGTTTGTTTTGGTCATATTCGTGCCTGAAGTAGGTGGCACGATGGGTCCGCACGCAACAATTTGGAGGCCCGAGGCTGAAATTGGTCCTTGGGCCTCCTCAGCATGGTGCTGGCGAGCAGCTGGTGCCAACTGGGCGTCTAGAAGTAATGCGTCGGTTCCCCAAGGACAATGTTCGGCTGCCTGCCTCCTCGGGTGGAGCCTAGGGGTTGAGGGGGAAGGGGAGGCAATTGGGAGGGGCCCAAGCAGAGGGCCTTGCAGCGGTCTTGGGGACTCCCGCAGTGCCAGGAGGAGCATTCCTACTCCTACACTTCCCAGCTCTACATTCAGGTTAAGTATTTTTTTTCTCTAAAACGTATCTTTTTGGTGGTGGCCTCCAGCGGTTCCGTTAAGGACCATTGATTAGGCTGCGTGGTAGGCATACGCATTCAGGGCAATCCAATTTCGGGACGGGGTGGCCTCAAAAACGCGCTCATCTCCCCATTCGTATATGCAAAGGGCAACACACCTGTTTCAGTCATGGGCCCTGGATGCCCTTACTGAAGCTTTAATTACCTTGGCATGAGGCAATGTTCCAGAGCGGACACTTATATTGGACATTTAGGCATCCATTTTGCGCCTGTAAGACCAGGCATAATAAATTTTTAGGCCAATTGTTTTCCGAACTTCAATTTTGTGCTGATTTTATCTTGCATTTCAATGGCACCTTTCATAACCTCAGGACGTCCCAAAGTGCTTTACATTCAATGAAGTGCTTTTGAAGTGTAGTCACTGTTGTAATGTAGGAACAGTGTTAAAATGTTAATAATAAAGTAGAATAAATCTGTGCTTTTTTTCTGCTGTATGACAGCTACCATTGTTATTTTTTTGGTGTTTTGGATTCTACAAAAACCACAAAATTCTGCAGTGATTACAAACTGTGCTGAAGATACAAACGGAAAATGTGGGGGAAGATGATGAGAAAAACCATACTTGCTTCTAAAACAGGTTCTAGCTTGTGCTTTCATCACATTATCTATTTTAAACTCCTGTGATCCAAAACAATGCAATTGTGGTGAAATATACAGCATTTTATTCGTAGGAAATGTATCTACTTCAGTACTGAACTATTTTACTGATTTAAGATTCTGGTTAGTTCATTTTCGGTAAATAAATGTTCTCAATTACAGAAACAAATCATTTTGGTTTTCAGGGCAGTATTCTATTTCTAACAATTTAACTTTAATATATAATTTTTTTTTAAAGTGAAAGAAAATCTTCTGTGTAACTGTACAGATTTAAGCCACTCATTGCCTGAATAGCAAACACCAGCTGTTTCTTCAGAAAGCTGGACTCCAAAGGAGCAAAACTCTGCAATTCTGCCTTTTCAAAATAAAATAAAAATCAATTTCATCATGTTATCGCTATTTTACTAAAATATAAAACCTTTCAGTGACTATTCTTATTTAACTTAAACCAGTACGTGAGAAAATAAGATAAATTGCAATCCCGCAAAAAATAACTTGCAGGACACCCTCTGTCAGCATTCTAACCACAGAGATGGACTCTGCAGTAAATACATCCACGTTTCAAAAACACTGATGTCTCTCTAATTAATGGTAATTAATTGTAAGTAAATGGATTTAAATTAACTTAGGAGAAAAGAAAGCTTTCACAATGACAAATTATGCTGTATGTAATTGTTTTTTTATTAACATCAAATAATGTAAACTGAAGGACACCAGTCTACTCGAAGAGTTAGTACCTAATGTTCCATATCAGATCCGTACAATGTCATAACTGAATACAGATTAGGCAGTGTCCTTTTATGTAGGTTGAACTGGAGAGAGCCAGGCACTGCTGCTTGCCAAGTATATTATCTTGGTGAAGCGGGTTGCCTCCTCCAGTTTACGAAGGCAATGCCCACAGAGTCCAGAGCCAAGTGAGTAGAGGTATGTGGGACATGTAGCACATTTGTTATTCCCTTCTTATTAAAATAAATAATCATTTAAAAATTTTAAACGCACAACAAAAGAGGGCCAGCCCTTGGCTGAGGATGGGAAGAAATACGGTTTCTATTTCTGAAACGTTCTTCTTCAACAGGATAGAGTAGCTCAGCCATGTTCGCAGTGATCGGGAAAATGCCTTGTAAAAGTTACAATCGGCCTTTCTTAATTGCCTTGGCTATGCCATGTGCACACGGGCTGTTCAACTAGTCAGAAGGGTTTGGGATTATCGTGATTTGGTGCTTATGTCGTAAGTGAGGGCACTACCTGCTGCCCTGTGTGTGTGTGTGTTTGTGTGCGTGTGTATATAACAGCAGCGGGGCCGTGACCCAGGAGCAGCGCAGCATTTAACAGCGGTGGGGTCGTGGCCCAAGAGCGGCGCAGCATATAACGGCAGGGGAGGCGCAACAGAGCTTGGTCTCCAGTCGTCTTGGTCATCCTCACCACTGGACCAAGACCTCGCTCTGTCAAGCCCGTGTGGTGGCTGGTGTGCAACAGTCACCCCACGTTAAAAAAATCCACGCACAGGCATCTTCCACCCTTTAAGATGTAACTCATTGTCACACCTGTGAGCCCATTTTTTTTGGTGTGAAGAGCATCATCCTCGTTACATGGGACTGCCGAGTAGTAGCGGGTGTGTTTGTGTGTGTGTGTGTGTGTGTGTGTGTGTGTGTGTTTCCCCTACCGCTCCCTTCCAGATAGAGCACTAAGCAACCCAACAATAAATCTACGGGGTTGACAGTGTGCTAGCCTGCTGCTCCTTTGCCCTCAATTTCAGTTAGACGGGCCATTGCAAACTCATTACAAACTGTTTATTCTGTGACTTTGACTCTTGTCCTGATGAACAAAAGAGAGAGAGAGAGAGAAGCTATGGACAGTAAAACGCACCCGGCAACAAAAAAAAACAGCTGTGAGAGAAGCTTTTGGGGGAAGAAAGCTAGTTCTAAACATTTACCATTTTTTAATAAAACTGACGATGGGGCACCAAAATAAAAACCTCGCTGAAAACAGCTCTGAAGATGACACAATCCTTTCATTCTGTAATCAGCTGGCCTTGACGCTTGGATACATTATACCCACGTTGTGTTATTTTCCACGTAGAGTTCAACTTATTCAGCAAAATCAGCCCATTTGATACAGGTATTATCATTGCCAAATTAAAAAAAATTTTTTTAAGCTGTTAAAGGTTCGACTCCCACGCAGCATGTACTTTAATGCAGTCCACATTATTATTATTTTAACCCTTTTACCCAGCACACATGGTTTAGCCCTCGTCAGCGCTGCAGTCATATCTCTGGGTAGGGGGGGAAAAGCTTGCTTTTTATTTTACTTATTTTGAGCATACTTCATGTACGTATGCAATGATGTTTCATATTATTGAAGTGAATGAAATTAAGAGCAACTTTTCCAACACCCCAGTGCATTTATCCACTGAACAAGGTTCTAAGTTCAATTGAGAGATAGCCGATGTCGGGTCAAGGTGGCCCCGGGAGTGCACATGCAGGGATAGGATTGGATTTAGCTATACTGCTGCCTACGGTCCAGTGATGTGCCAACACTTTACAACCATAAGAAATAGGAGCAGGAGTAGACCATTTGGCCGCTCGAGCCTGCTCCGCCATTCAATAAGATCATGACTGATCTGATCTTGGCCTCAACTCCACTTTCCTGCCCGCTCCTCATAACCCTTGACTCCTCTATCATTCCAAAATCTGACAATTTAAAACCAGGAGTACACATGAATACTAGCCACTTGGGTCAAGTACTCGAGGGTAACCGAACCGCCCCCACAGCCCCCCACCCCGCCCCCCCCAAGCCGCCTGCTGGAATTCAGCAAGTCAGGAGAGGCGAAGGTTGAAAGAATCGACAGGCCAAGTTAGCGAGGAGAAAAAAGGAATTGTTTTTGAGCTGCTGTCCCAGTATCTGTGAATTTCTAAACCATTTCAGTGTTGAAGGGGTTAATGAAAGCCACACATCCAATATGAAGTCTTGGCTGTGGTGACTCAGCATTTGAAAATTAATTTGTTACACTATTTACTGAACAGTTGTCTTTTCTATAAGTCACTGCATAGCCTCGATATGCTGATGATATGGAGAAAAAAAACAAGTTAACGTCATCCTAGTTTTTTTCGTGTTATTTGCATTTTTTCATGAGCGGCTCTGCTGGAATGTGTCACCTTAATGAACACATGTAGTGCTGCAGTTGTTAACTGCCACAAAGTCTTTGTTAAATCCGACAGTAAGTTCAAACAGCAAATAATATGAAGGCTTTGCGATTGAAAACCACATTGCATCAAGGAAACTTTATTTTTCAAACTTTTTAATATAGAGACAATTATACACTCACCAAACACTGGCTCTCTTCCAGAAACATCTGTTTTCACAAAATCATTCAGAACAGTAGGAGTACATTTGGGCCATCATGCTCCTTCAAAGAGCTCTCAAATTAGTCCCACTCTCCTGCTCTTTTCCCAGTAGCCCTGCAAATATTTCCTTTTCAAGTATAGATCCAGTTCCCTTTTGAAAGTTGCTATTGAATCTGCTTCCACCGCCCTTTCAGGCAGCGCGTTCCTGACCGTAACAACTCGCTACGTAAAAAATCTCTCTGCGTCTCTCCTTTGCTTCTTTTGCCAATTACCTTAACTCTGTGTCCACTGGTTACTGACCTTCCTGCCACTGGAAACAGGCTCTCCTCTATCAAAATCCCTCAGAGTTTTGAACACCTGTTTTCACTTTTCTATTTACTAAGACTAGTAAAGTTGGCATGGAGATCGAATCATTTTTGCTCTTCTTTAGAGTCTGTGGTCTTAGCTCACCAAATACCATTGCAGTTCTTTTAATTTAAAATGATTTTTTCTAACAAACCAAAGAAAGTGTGTGATCTAGTGCACTTATGCAGCTTCACAGATGGATGCAAGCTTAAAGTCCAACCTTTTCCTTGTTCAGTTTGTAGCGCAGTCACCTCTGGGTCAGATCTTGTGCGTTCAAGCCCCACGGCAGGGCTTTAAGAACATAATCAGGGTTGGCACTTCAGCGCAGTAGCAAGGGAGTGCTGCACTATCAGAAATATTATCCATCAGATGAAATGTTATACCATGTCTCCATCTGCCTGCTCAGGTGCTGAGGCATTCTTCAAAGAACAGGGAACTCTTCTAGTGCCTCCCTATCTCTGTAATCTCCTCCAGCCCTACAATCCTCCGAGATATCTGAGCTCTTCCCATTCTGCCTCTTGATTTTTCTCGCCATGCCTTCAACTGCCAAGGCACTGAGCTCTGGAATTCTCTCCCTAAATTTCTCCACCTCTCTACCTTTCTGTCTTTAAGACGCTCCTTTAAAACCTACCTCTTTGATCAAGCCTTGGGTCATCTTCCCTAATATCTCCTAATGTGGCTCGGTGTTGAATTTTGTTTGTTAACGTTCCCTTGAAGCGCTTTGGGACGTTTTACTACGTTAAAGGTGCTATCAGGATATTGTGCTATCCTGACCAATATTCTTCCTTCAACCACAGTATCAAAACAAAGACGATTCATCTTGTCATGTTATGTATGCTTGGGTTACTAGCCACCAGGTGGCACCACTGCCGGAGGCCATTGGGCTGTACGCATGTGTGTGCGGCCCAGGTATAAAAGGCAAGCCATCGTGTAATGCAATCACTTTGGGCCCGAATAAAGCAGAGCCAGGTTTGTACCTGTGTTAGTTTATAGTATTCAGTCTATCGAGTTATTACATACATAACAGTTGGCAACGAGGTAACTTAAGAACCTTCGCATGCAAAAATGAGCACACTTGGAATTCTGGAGAGATTTGTGGAGGGAGAGGACTGGGCACCTGGACCAGTACTTCATGGCAAACAAAATGGAGGAACCCACTGACGCAGTTAGGCGCAGGGCGGTCTTCCTCACGGTTTGCGGTCCGAAAATCTATGAACTCATAAAGAATCTTATCTCGCCTACAAGTCCAATGGACAAAGCCTATGAGGAATTGTGCACTCTGATACGTGACCATCTCAAACCAGAAGGCATCATCATCTCACGATAGCGATTCTACACGCACGTTCGTTCCGAGGGCCAGGATGTGACGGAATTCGTTGCCGCCCTAAGACGTCTAGCTGGACCGTGTAAGTTCGAAAACGCGTTGGGAAACATGCTGCGGGACTTCTTTGTAATCGACATCAACCACGAGGTGATCCTGCGTAAGCTACTGGCAGCAGTGGATTTGAGCAAGGCCATCACGATTGTCTAGGCATGCATGACGACGGACAAAAACTTAAAACAAATTATCATCGAAAAATCGGAACTCGGCAAGTACTGTAATCAAGATTGTATCGTCGTTTGGCAGAGCTGCATATGGCAGGGCCTACTCGACTGCGTATGCAAAACCTGTGGTCGCTCAAAGTCCGCCAACGGGAATGAATCCGATTAGGAAAAGGGGAAAGGGGAGATTAGGAAAAGAGGAGGTGCAACGAGACTTGGGTGTCATGGTACATCAGTCATTGAAAGTTGGCATACAGGTACGGCAGGCGGTGAAGAAGGCAAATGGTATGTTAGCCTTCATAGCTAGGAGTTTTGAGTATTAGAGCAGGGAGGTCTTACTGCAGTTGTACAGGGCTTTGGTGAGGCCTCACCTGGAATATGGTGTTCAGCTTTGGTCTCCTAATCTGAGGAAGGACGTTCTTGCTATTGAGGGAGAGCAGCGAAGGTTCACCAGACTGATTCCCAGGATGGCTGGACTGACATATGAGGAGACTGGGTCTTTATTCACTGGAGTTTAGAAGGATGAGAGGGGATCTCATAGAAACATATAAAATTCTGACAGGACTGGACAGGTTCGATGCAGGAAGAATGTTCCTGGTGTTGGGGATGTCCAGAACCAAGGGACACAGTCTAAGGATAAGGGGTAAGCCATTTAGGACTGAGATGAGGAGAAACTTCTTCACTCGGAGAGTTGTTAACCTGTGGAATTCCCTACCGTGGAGAGTTGTTGATGCCAGTTCATTGGATATATTCAGGAGGGAGTTAGATGTGGCCCTTACGGCTAAAGGGATCAAGGGGTATGGAGAGAAAGCAGGAAAGGGGAACTGAGCTGAATGATCAGCCATGATCTTATTGAATGGTGGTGCAGGCTCGAAGGGCCAAATGGCCTACTCCTGCACCTATTTTCTATGTTTCTATGTTTCACCGTGTTGGCGTTGTGGGGCCAATCATCGGCCTCATCAGTGTCGGTTTAAACAGTGAATTTGTAAAGGCTTTTCGAGACTGGGGCATCTCCAGCAACTGAGCAAGCGTGCTGCGACACACCACGTGGAGGATGATGACCAGTATAGCGGGGATCCGGATACAAGAGGAGGAAGTGTATGGACTGTATTCATTCCTAACGAAGAGCCAACCGACAATGATTAATGTGAAACTTAACGGAGTGCCAGTACCTATGGAATTGGACACGGGTGTGAGTCAATCAATAATGAGCCAGAGGACATTCGACAAGCTATGGGATACTAAGGCTGTGAGGCCTAAGCTGAGTCCAGTCAATGCCAAGTTGCGTACGTACACTAAAGAACTCATAACGGTGATTGGCAGTGCAGTAGTCAAGATGTCATATGATGGTGCGGTTCATGATTTGCTATTATGGAATTTTTCTAGGCAATGGTCCAATGATGTTCGGCAGGAATTGGCTAGAAAAAATCAAATGGAATTGGAACGATATCAAAGCGTTGTCGTCGTCGTCAAGTGCTGAGCAAGTTCCCCTCGTTGTTTGAACCAGGCATCGGCAATTTCACGGGAGCCAAGGTGCAGATCCATGTGTACTTGGATGCAAGACCCGTCCATCATAAAGCTCGGGCGGTTCCGTACATGATGATGGAGAAAGTCGAAATCAAACTGGACAGACTCCAGCGTGAAGGGGTCATATCACCGGTCGAATTTAACAAATGGGCCAGCCCCATTGATCCTGTGTTGAAGAGTGATGGCATTGTCAGGATTTGTAGAGACTACAAGGTTATGGTCAACCGAGTTTCGAAACAGGATCAATACCCGTTACCGAAGGCTGATGACCTGTTTGCAACGCTAGCCGGGGGGAAGTCGTTCACTAAACTGGATCTGACGTCGGCCTACATGACACAGGAGCTGGTCAAGACGTCGAAGAAACTCACGTGCATCAACACTCATAAAGGACTGTTTATCTACAACAGATGTCCTTTTGGAAATCACTCGGCTGCAGCCATATTTCAGAGGAACATGGAGAGTCTACTGAAGTTCATTCCTAGAACTGACGTGTTCCAAGATGACACCCTGGTCACAGGTCGTGACACCGGCAAACATCTGAACAACCTGGAAGAGGTTCTACATTGTCTGGACAAAGTGGAACTCAGACTGAAACATTCGAAGTGTGTCTTCATGGCACTGCAAGTCGAATTGCTGGGGAGGAAAATTGCTGCTAACGGTATCAGGCCTACGGACTCGAAAACCAAGGCTATCAAAAATGAACCCAAGCCTCAGAATGTGATGGAACTGCATTCGTTCCTTGGTCTACTCAACTACTTCGGTAATTTCCTACTTAGATTGAGTACTTCATTAGAGCCACTGCACATGCTGCGAAGAAAAGGCGACAACTGGGTTGGGGTGCGTCTCAAGATAGAGCTTTTGAGAAAGCTACTAATCTGCTTTGCTCTAACAAGCTGCTGGTACATTATGATCCATGTAAGCGTCTAGTATTGGTTGGTTGCGTGCTCCAACAAGCTAATGAGTCGGGTAAACTACAACCTGTTGCGTATGCTACTAAAGGTTTGTCAAAGGCAGAAAGAGCCTACAGCATGGTAGAAAAAGAAGCATTAGTCTGGTGTGTATGGGGTTAAAAAAATGCATCAGTACCTGTTTGGTCTTTAGTTTGAACTGGAAACAGATCACAAGCCACTCATTTAATTGTTTTCAGAAAACAAAGGTATCAACACCAATGCATCGTCTCGCATCCAGAGGTGGGCACTGACATAATCTGCCTATGATTATGGAATTCGCCATAGACCTGGCACCGAGAATTGTGCCGATGCACTGAGCCGTCTGCCGTTGCCCACACCAGAGGTGGAGATGCCACAACCTGCAGAACTACTGTTAGTTATGGATGCTTTTGAAAGTGAAGGAACCCCTGTCACGGCTGAACAAGTTAAGCCCTGGACCAGCCAGGACCCGCTATTATCAGTTGTGAAATGTTGTGTCCTTAGTGACGATTGGTCTACCATACCCAAGCAAATGGGCGATGAGACCAAACCTTACAACCGTCGCAAAGACGAACTATCCATTCAGTCAGATTGTTTACTGTGGGGTAATCATGTTGTTATGCCTAAGAAAGGCAGAGAGAAATTTGTACATGATCTACATAGCACTCATCCCGGTATTGTCATGATGAAAGCCATTGCCAGGTCTCATGTATGATGGCCTGGAATTGATTGATCTGGAATCACGTGTGCATCAGTGCAACAGTTGCATGCAGCTAAGTATACAATTCACTAAATATATTCAAAAAGGAGTTAGATGAAGTCCTTACTACTAGGGGAATCAAGGGGTATGGTGAGAAAGCAGGAATGGGGTACTGAAGTTGCATGTTCAGCCATGAACTCATTGAATGGCGGTGCAGGCTAGAAGGGCCGAATGGCCTACTCCTGCACCTATTTTCTATGTTTCTATGTTTCTAAGTAAAGCACCAGTGGAATCGCCACTGAGTCTGTGGTTGTGGCCATCTAAACCATGGTCCAGGATCCACATCAACTTTGCAGGTCCCTTCCTGAGAAGGATGTTTTTAGTTGTGGTCGATGCATATTCCAAGTGGATGGAGTGTATAATCATGTCATCCAGCACATCCACAGCTACCACTGAGAGCTTTTGTGTCATGTTTGCCACTCACGGTCTGCCCAACATTGTTGTAAGCGACAACGGACCTTGCTTCACTAGTCTGGAGTTTCAAGAGTTCATGAAACTCAATGGTGTCAAGCATGTGAGGTCAGCACCATTCAAACCCGCATCTAATGGTCAAGCAGAGAATGCTGTCCAAACCATCAAGCAGAGTATGAAATGTGTAACGCAAGGTTCACTGCAGACTCACTTGTCATGCATATTGCTTAGTTACAGAACAAGACCCCATATGCTTACCGGGGTTCACCCTGCTGAACTATTGATGAAGAGACCAAGTTCTCTCTTGTCCACCCTGACTTGAACGATCATGTTGAATACAGACGTCAAAGTCAGCAGTGGTATTATGCCACGCGACATTTCTGTTAACGATCCTGTGTATGTACTAAATTATGGTCAAGGTCCCAAGTGGATCGTCGGTCACGGCCAGGGAGGGTAACAGAATGTTTATCGTCAAGCTCAAGAATGGGCAGACATGCAGGAAACATGTTGATCAGATAAAGCTGCGGCACACGGATGAACCGGAACAGTCTGAGGAACAGTCTGAGGAACACACAATCAGTTATCAACCAACCTACCCTCAGTCATCAGAGGACTCCATTGGCATCAATGAATCTGGACTTTCAATCCCTGACATGGCCATTGCCACTCCCATTAGATCGGCTACCCAGCCCCCAGTCATAACAGACTCAGAAGGCTCTCCCAAGGCTGGAGTTAAACTGAGACGATCAACTCGAGAGCGGAAAGTCCAGGACCGTCTCAATTTGTAAAAAGACTGTTACTAATATCTTAAAGGGGGATATTGTCATGTATGTATGCTTGGGGTTACTAGCCACCAGGTGGCGCCACTGTCGGAGGTCATTGGGCTGTACGCACTTGTGTGCGGCCCAGGTATAAAAGGCAAGCCATCATGTAATGTAATCACTTTGGGCCCTAATAAAGTAGAGCCAGATTTGTACCTGTGTTAGTTTACAGTATTCAGTCTATCGAGTTATTACATACATAATACATCTCATGGCTGTTTGTGGTACTTCACTGAGCGCTTTGGGATGTATACGTGATGAGGAACTACCTGAATGGAAATTCTTTGCACTGAAGTTTCTCTCAACTGTCAGTGATGGGGAGGAAGCAGAAGTGTTTTGCCAGGCACTTCCTCACAGGGAAGGTGGGAAGGGATAATGGAGCAAGGGTCACTCCCACGGTTATATCTGCCTATCATCTAGGACAAGGTTCAGAGTGCCTTCGGAAAGGCCTGTGACAAGATGGCTGCCCTCTCGCTCGCAGGTAGTGAGTGACCTTAGGATTCAGAGTGGAGAGAAAATAAACATGCTCAGAAAAAAGTTTATTTCATTGGAGTTATGTAGTTAATTTCGGAAATGAACCACCTCTAACTACCACCTTCCCCACCTGTGACAGAAACTGTAGATTCCGCATTGGTCTCATCAGTCACCTTAGAACTTATTTTAGTGTGGAAGCAAGTCATCCTCAACTCTGGGGGACTGCCTAAGAAGAAGAAGAGCACAAGGAAGCATGTTATATTAAATCACCATTGCTCTTTGAGATCATTAGTACTTTGCCGATTAAAAAAATATAGTTAAGAAAAGTGTGAATAAGGGGAGAAGATGAAAAAAGAGGGAAAAAATTCCACTCTCTAAAGAGTCTCGCCAGTATCCCTATTCTAAAAAATCAGCCCATTTCCAGAGACTAATCTTCAACAGCCTCCTTTTATTTTTCAGTACGCTTTTAAAAAAAATATTAAAAGGCGTGACTGCTGCCAATATCATAAGGGAGAACAGCTCGGATGAGTTACTGAAGCACGCAGTGTGAGAGAGCTGCATTAATATAAATAGAGCTACAATCATTAAGCAGGGGTGCTTCAGTGATCGTGTCACGCCAACTGTACATGTTAATTCCGCTCCTTTGCACCGTTGGACTCAGTAACTCCTCCAAGTCAATTCTCCTGATGTCATCTGCACTCCCTATTTAACCTCACATATACAGAATGTTCAACTGACTGGATCAGGTGGAAAGACACGCAAAACAAAATCATTTAAAAGTTAATGAGAATTCTTTGTCACTGATTTTTAAAATTGGGTGTTGATGGCAAGTCTGTGTATAAAATGGATCCTCACAATAGGGCTTCCCATGCAGAATGGGTCCTAGTAGTGAATCTCCCTTGTGGCTCATGGGCTATGATGTCTAGACTCTCTGTCTATATCTGCGCTCCTCTAATTCTGTTCTCTTGAGCATCCCTGATTTTAATCGTTCCACCATCGGCGGCCGTGCCGTCAGTTGCCCAGGCCCTAAACCTCTCGACCGCTCCACCTCTTTCCTCCTTTAAAACGCTCCTTAAAAACTACCTCTTTGATCAAGCTTTTGGTCACCTGTGCTAATTTCTCCTTGCGTGGTTCGGTGTCAACTTTTGTTTTATATTACTCCTGTGAATACTATGTTAAAGGTGCTATATAAATACAAGTTGTTGTTGTTGATGGCGAATCACCCTCTTAAAATTGGTACAGGTGTGCAAATCTCCCTTCATGAAACAGCTCTTGATGTTGGGGCTGCCACAATTTAGCCAGCCTAGAACTATAGCAGGACAAAACCTAATGTACGCATGTATAAAACTGGTCCAATTAAACATACCTGAGCATGAAACTGGCCGACTCGTGCATATGCGTAACTTTTGTTTAATTGAATACTGGACTTTTTCTCTCTCGTTTTCGATTATCTATATTACAAAATGGCCACTCACCAAAGCTATACGGACATCCAGCCTACTTGTTGGTGAGACTCTTTAATAATTTTCACTCTACACACCAGGTAGCCGATTAAATGGCAACAGTGGATAGATGAAATCCTCCGAACTGTCTGAGCTAATATTTTTAATTTGTTTATTTTGTTTTTCGGTTGGGGGGTCGGGGGGTGGATAAAACCTTTTTATCTTTCTAGACTGCGATAGATTTTAATTATAATTGCAGGTAGCACCTTAGCCCAGACCACTTTGTTAACTTATTAGCCATCCTCTCTTTCTGCTCCTATAAGAGCAGAGAAGGTTAAGAGGAGATTTGATAGAGATGTTCAAAATCATGAATGGTTTTGATAGAGTAAATAAAGAGAAACAGTTTCCAGTGGCAGAAGTGTCGGTAACCAGAGGACGCAGATTTAAGGTGAGTGGCAAAAGAACCAGAAGCGACACGAGGAAACATTTTTTTTTTACACAGCGAGTTATCATGATCTGGAATGCACTGGCTTCAAGGGTGATGGAAGGAGATTCGATAGTAACTTTCAAAAGGGATTTGGATAAATGCTTGAAGAGAAAATGTTTTACAAGGCTATGAGGAAAGAGCAGGAGAGTGGGACTAATTGGATAGCTCTACCAAAGAGCTGGCACAGGCATGATGGGCCGAATGGCCTCGTTCTGTGCTATATCATTCTATGATTCTATTCTGTGATTCACTGACTGGATTAGCATGGATTGACAAACAGCACGGTAGTTGTTTAATAGAAGAGACTTTGTGGATTTTTAATCTACACCTGAAGTTCTTGTATTTAATTGTTTCCCAAGTAAAGGGCAGCACTGAACTGAGTGCCGGGATACATCTTAGCCCCTTTCAGTTGGGTGTGGGTGTACTCCAGTTGTTTTGACTCAGACTGCTAAGGCCCCTTTTAATTCTGCTGTTGAAGTGGTTATTATTACTGGAATGTCATCAAGCCCTAATCATTTAGTTTCCCTCTGGAGTGAGATATTCTTTGTAACAAACTCAGAGCTTGAACAGTTTGGCGCCCAAAATAGTTGCCAAAAAAAGACCTTTTGGCACGGAGAATGCCCGCCGACAAAACAAAAGTTTTGTTCTGTACAACAGTATAGTTTATTAGTTGCAAATATTTTGCGTTGGAATTTTTTTTGTGTTTTGTAATAATGATTAAGTGAGAAAATACATTTCTTAGTGGAAAAATCTGACTTTGCGGCAAATGTGCCAATTATAAATAAGAGTAATCAATTTGATCCTGCTGTTGTGCAATTGCCAATGAGAAGTGGGGTTTACCACAACAACTCTCTTTTATATAACACCTTTAACCTGGCTGATGGGGATCTGGAACTCACTGCCTGAAAGGGTAGTGGAGGCAGAAACCCTCATCACATTTAAAAAGTACTTGGATATGAAAGAAATATTTATATAGCGCCTTTCACGACCACCAGACATCTCAAAGCGTTTTACAGCCAATGAAGTACTTTCGAAGTGTAGTCACTGTTATAATGTGCACTTGAAGTGCCGTAACCTACAGGGCTATGAACCAAGAGCTGGAAAGTGGGATCAGGCTGGATAGCTCTTTGTCGGCCGTCACAGACACGATGGATCGAATGGCCTCCTCCTGTGCCATAAATTTCTATGACCCTGGTTGTGCATTGGGTGTTGTTAGAAGTCACTACAACAACAACTTAGATTAATTTAGAATGAAAAAAATGCTGCAAACGTTCCGCAGGTCAGGCAACATTTGACAAATCAGCAGGGGGTTTTTTTTGCCTTTATTCAGCACCTTTAATATCGTAAAAAACAAACCCCATGGTGCGTGACAGAGGCATGAGGAAAATAGATGCCATGCTGAAGGAGGAGTGATGCAGTGGGTGACCGACAGCTTGGTCAAAGAGGCGGCTTTTAAGGAGTCTCGCAGAGAGGGAAAAGGAGAAGTGAGGAGTTTACAACTGTAATGTATGCACCTGTGAGTATGCTCACAGGTTTGTAGAGCTGTTGAGGAGGGGAGCGGTTAGGTCCGAGGGCTTCCTCGTAGGACTGCTCCTGGGCACGGCCACGGGTGCCATCAGCCGGTCCAGGCAGCGGTTGGTCGAGGGGGTCGTTCAGCCTGACTGCCTGCCTCTCTTCCGCGCCTATATCCGGGCCAGGGTGTCCCTGGAGATGGAGCAGGCGGTGTCCACCGGTACGCTCGCGGCCTTCCTCGAGAGGTGGGCGCCGGAGGGACTGGAGTGCATTATCACCCCCGGCAATAATTTGATTTTATATGTTTTAAAGTTTAATTTGTTTTAATTGCCGGGTTTTTAGTGTCCCCCTCCCCTTTTATAGGGGGCACTTGTAAATTATATGATTTTAATGCCCATAAAAAATCACAAAAGGAGAAAAAACACAAAAAAAACCACACAATTTTTCAAAAATTAAAAAAAAAGAGGGCATTTTTAAGTGTCTGGAGTGTTTATTTTGTACCTCCCCCCCCCCCCCAAAGAGTTGTAGAGCTGTTGAGTTGGGGGTGGTTTAGCCAGTCACGTGATGTTCACAAGACTCAATACAACCCCAGTCAGTTGGGTTCGGGGGATCCACGATGAGGCAGGTGGTTGTGAGCCTGGCGGATGAACTGGTAATGTGTAGTGTGATTGTTATATCTTTTGCTAATAAACCAACTAGTTCTTAATAGCAATGTGTTGCTATGAAATCTTAAGCAAAGAACCCATGAAGCAAATACATTACAACAACAACAACTTGTGTTTATACAGCGCCTTAGTAACATAGTAAAATGTCCCAAGGCACTTCACGGGAGCGTTATCAAACTGAATTTGATGCCGAGCCACATCAGGAGATATCAGGACGGGTGACCAATGTTCCCTCTAAGCTGCGTGGCCGCGCAGTAATTGGAAAGGTTCCGCACTGGCTGCTCAGCGGCTCCTCCATTGTAAATCTGCGCATGCGCAGAAATTTAAAGGGACCATGCGCTGAAAGAAACAGGCCTAGCAGAAAAAAAGCGCAGCTCACAGGGAACATTGCAAGTGAGCCAAAGCTTGGGGAATGGTGGATTGTACAGGGAGACGCCAGAAGAAGGGGGAGAAAAATGTATTTGTCAAAGGTTTTTTTTTAAAAAGAGGGAGACTGGGGCGGAAATAATATGAAATATTGTGTGCTGTTGTGTGCTTGACTGAACGGGGGAAGCATTCAGCACATTTTGCTCTCCTCTGTCACAACCTTGGGCAACGACAGAAAGAAAGTAAGACTTGCATTTATATAGTGCTTTTCAGCACCTCGGGATGTCCCAAAGTGCATTACAGCCAATGAAGTACTTTTGAAGTATTGTAATGTGGGAAACACGGCAGCCAATTTGCGCACAGCATGCTCCCACAAACAACACACAGCTAATGACCAGATAATCTGTTGTAGTGATGTTGGTTGAGGGATAACTATTGGCCAGGAAACTGGGGAGAACTCCCCTGCAGTTTGGTTCCTAAAATCCAGTTTATGATTATATTCGACAAGAGTAACGTGAGCACAGAAACACTTGGTAGTTCAGTCAATCTCCTTCGCTTCAGATTTGCAGTGTTCAGCGTTCAGTACATCAGTTGTGCAGATGACATTTGATAGAAACAATATTTTGAAAGTCATTTGGACAATTCTGCTTTCAAAAGGTTTAAAATCTTCAATCAAATAGTGCTCAAAGATTTTACCGCTGTGATAAGTGGATTCTCCTCACTGCTTTCTGAATATACATTACCGTTCCTTTGGAAAAAACTGCAAAAATATATTTAGCACAACATCACGAATATTATAAATAGAATTTAAGAAACGTACAGCACTTCAAATCAGGTCTCCCGAACTGAATCCTCATTTTGCAGTCCTCAAGACATTTAGAAGTTAATACCTTGCAGATTTTATGATTTGCTGAAATAGTATTTTGTAGTTTATATTCTGCAATCTTTTGCTGCATTATTATCTGCTGTTAAGGATATTTTCCCCACAGAGGAATTCTGGTTCCATGAGTTGCAAAACCTTTGAGATGCCTGCCAGTGTGTAGGTTGGGTGCGTCTATACCAGATCTGTGCATCTGAAGTGTTTAATCCTCCAAATTAATAATTTTCTAAGCTTTGCAAAAATAGAAAATGTGTGCAAGTCGCAAATTAAAGCCACTATGTGCAATGCCATGGAGATTTTGAAAATTTCTACTCGCTAGTTCCGTTTTCAAGATCATTTTTCTTTTGCCAGTCATGGAGCTGACCTGGATCCAGGGCTACTATTTGTTATTTGTTCAGGAGGGGTGCGTATGTATGTGTCATCAGATGTGTGTGCGTGTGTCATCGTGTGTGTATGTCATTGGGTGTCATTGTGTGTGTGTGTGTGTGTGTGTATGTGTCATTCTGTGTGGGTGTCATTCTGTGTGTGTCATTGTGTGTGTGTGTCATTGTGAGTGTGTCATCATGTGTGTGTGTCACCGTATGTGTGTCACCGTATGTGTGTTACCGTATGTGTGTCACCGTGTGTGTGTCATCGTGTGTGTGTGTGTGTGTGTCATCGTGTGTGCGTGTGTGTCATCGTGTGTGTGTGTCATTGTGTGTGTGTGTCATCATGTGTATGTGTCATTGTGTGTGTGTCATTGTGTGTGTATCATTGTGCATGTGTGTCATCGTGTGTGTGTGTCATTGCGTGTGTGTCATCGTGCGTGTGTGTCATCGTGCGTGTGTGTCATTGTGTGTGTGTGTGTGTCATCGTGTGTGTGTGTCATTGCGTGTGTGTCATCGTGCGTGTGTGTCATCGTGCGTGTGTGTCATAGTGTGTGTGAGTCATTGTGCGTGTGTGTCTACCACAAATGGTGCACTATACGGGCAAGACGCTCTCCTTACTATTTTTAGTCTCCAGGTTCCTATGCTAATACCTGCCCAATGACTCTGCTGTTCTGCTTATCCACTTGTATATGTTGACAGTTTTACCTTGTTGAACTCTAGGCTTTTATTTCCTCCTCCTCCTCCTCCTCTTTCACCTCAAACATTTCGGCTACAAGGCCATGTGGAGCACATCCTCAACACTTTCCAAAATTGGTGACGAGCATCTCTTTCTGCCATCTGCATTTAGATTACATTAGGATCAACAGCCCAGCCCACGACTGTGATTAGTAGAGTCAATTTATGAGTTAGTTGACATCATCATCACAGGCAGTCCCTCGGAATCGAGGAAGACTTGCTTCCACTCCTAAAGTGAGTTCTTTGATGGCTGAACAGTCTAATACGAGAGCCACAGACTCTGTCACAGGTGGGACAGATAATCGTTGAGGGAAGGGGTGGGTGGGACTGGTTTGCCGCACGCTCCTTCCGCTTTGATGACAATAGGATAATAGGTTTAGAACATTTCTATAGTGTGTGGCCAATCCGTAACTCAGCTTTGTTCCCTGCTCTCACTAAGTAACAGCTCTTACTAAGTAAGAGGAGAGGAAGTAAAAATATCTTAAAGGAAGATTAATAAAATCTCCGCCCAATTGTGTGCAACCAAAATAACGTAAATCACGTCAAAACATTCCTTGAGCGTGAATTCTTGTCAAAAAAAAGCTTTTGTGGCTTTTTCCACTCCCCAAATGAAAGGATTTGCCAAACACATCCATAAAAATAATATCCCTTTTAAGAAAAGTAGCTTCAGCTGAAAAAATATCCTTTGCAATGATATATCAGGTGAGGGTTCCAAACTCATTCTTAATTAAATGTCACATACGATAAATGACAAACAATACACCTTTGAATTTAATCATTACTATAACTTTTTCTATTATTAGAATAAGGTGCTCTAATAATGAGGGCCAATATGTATCCCTCAAGTGTCAGCTGTGGCTCAGTGAGTACCACACTCACCTCTGAGTCAGAAGGTTGTGGGTTCAAGTCCCACTCCAGAGACTTCAGCACACAAATCTCAGCTGACACTCCAGTGCAGTGCTGAGGGAGCGCTACACTGTCGGAGGTGCCGTCTTTCGGATGAGACGTTAAACTGAGGCCCCGTCTGCTCTCTCAGGTGGACGTAAAAGATCCCATGGCACTACTACGAAGAAGAGCAGGGGAGTTATCCCCAGTGTCCTGGCCAATATTTATCCCTCAATCAACATAACAAAAAAAACAGATGATCTGGTTATTATCACATTGCTCTTTGTGGGAGCTTGCTGTGTGCAAATTGGCTGCCCCGTTTCCTACATTACAACAGTGACTACACATCAAAAATGTACTTCATTGGCTGTAAAGCGCTTTGGGATGTCCGGTGGTCATGAAAGGTGCTATATAAATTAAGTCTTTCTTTCTCAACCACACATTACAACAGTGACTACACTTCAAAAGTACTTCATTGGTTGTAAAGTGCTTTGGGACGTCCTGTGTTTGTGAAAGGCGCTATACAAATGCAAGTTATTTTTCTTTTTTAGTCAGCCACAGCTGACATCCTCCGAGATCCTAACTGATCTGTAACTGATTGCTTGGATATACTTGAAAGCTGCCCAGTGCTGACTCTTCCTTTGATTTTAATTTTCCCTCCGTGTGCGGCAATGTCGGATCTCTGCTTAGCACCTCCCCCTAGCGATATGCCTGACATTGAGAAATCAGTGCGTGGCAACTGTGGTATCCTAAGCATTTCAAAATGGACCTTTACTTCCAAGCTTAATTTAAGCTTTCTTGTTGAAAAATGATTTTGATTCCATGATTTTATTGTTCTCAAACTCCTCCAAAATGGTAATGTTTAAGAACTTTAATTCAATAAACGATTATATTGAAAGGATTCAGATGTAAGGGAGCTGGAGTACAATATTGCAGCATTGAATGTTGCTTAAAGTGTTGCTTGGAGATGCACTAAAAGAGCCGTAACCTGTAGGGCTACGGATCTAGTGCTGGAAAGTGAGATTAGGCTCGGTAACTCTCTTTCGACTGGCACAGACACGATGGGCCAAAAGTTTTCCTTCTGTGCTGTAATTTTCTGTGATCCTTTCCTCGGAATTTTCTACATTCTTTTGTGGACTCTCCAAACACTTTGAAAATCCCATCCATTGCAACTGAAAATACTGACTGTGTGAAAAATAAGATACACCCCCCCCCCCCCCCCATCCCTCCAATCATTGAATCCCGATTCATAATGAAAGCATGAGACCATTTGGAAAAGCTGGCCACTGCTGACTAACTGGAGTGAAGATAAAAATAGCGGCAGCGAACTTCACTCAACAGGTTGTGTTACAGGAAGCATCTGCAGCTGATTTCCAAATGCTCCCAGAAATAGATCATCACAGCACTGTCTGTGTGTTATGAAGATGGGATCAATCAGACTGGTGGGAAAATTCCCCAGAGCACCACGACATCACTGTGATGCTTTGTACTTATGGAAAGTGGCGGTTTTCACACTACTGAAGGCACAGAAATTTTGAAGAACAGGAAGCGGCTACCCCTGCTGCCTTCTCGCCCTATCCCTCAAATTGTTCTCACTGCAGAACACTTTCTAATTATCGCACAATTGCATTTATGCTGTCTGCTCCAAGGCCCTCCCGCTAACTTATTCGACAACGTTTACTCTTTCAATTTAAAAAGATGTTTCTTTTGAATTCTCTTTTTTTTGCTTCCAATTTTTTATCTGGTGTCTCCCTGTTGATTGAAACCTTCGCCACAGTGAATTATTTTTCTAGACCCTCTTTGTGAAACAGATTGCTGAAGAGTCAAGAGAAAACGTATAAAATAATCAATACACAACAATTTGCATCTATATAGCGCCTTTAATGTAGTGCAATGTCCCAAGGCGCTTCACAGGAGTATCATGCGCTAAAAATTTGACACCGAGCCGCATAAGTAGAAATTAGCGCGGGTGACCAAAAGCTTGGTCAAAGAGGTAGGTTTAAGAAACATAGAAACATAGAAAACATAGAAAATAGGTGCAGGAGTAGGCCATTCGGCCCTTCTAGCCTGCACCGCCATTCAATGAGTTCATGGCTGAACATGCAACTTCAGTACCCCATTCCTGCTTTCTCGCCATACCCCTTGATCCTCCTAGTAGTAAGGACTTCATCTAACTCCTTTTTGAATATATTTAGTGAATTGGCCTCAACAACTTTCTGTGGTAGAGAATTCCACAGGTTCACCACTCTCTGGGTGAAGAAGTTCCTCCTCATCTCGGTCCTAAATGGCTTACCCCTTATCCTTAGACTGTGTCCCCTGGTTCTGGACTTCCCCAACATTGGGAACATTCTTCCTGCATCTAACCTGTCTAACCCCGTCAGAATTTTAAACGTTTCTATGAGGTTCCCTCTCATTCTTCTGAACTCCAGTGAATACAAGCCCAGTTGATCCAGTCTTTCTTGATAGGTCAGTTCCGCCATCCCGGGAATCAGTCTGGTGAACCTTCGCTGCACTCCCTCAATAGCAAGAATGTCCTTCCTCAGGTTAGGAGACCAAAACTGTACACAATACTCTAGGTGTGGCCTCACCAAGGCCCTGTACAACTGTAGCAACACCTCCCTGCCCCTGTACTCAAATCCCCTCGCTATGAAGGCCAACATGCCATTTGCTTTCTTAACCGCCTGCTGTACCTGCATGCCAACCTTCAATGACTGATGTACCATGACACCCAGGTCTCTTTGCACCTCCCCTTTTCCTAATCTGTCACCATTCAGATAATAGTCTGTCTCTCTGTTTTTACCACCAAAGTGGATAACCTCACATTTATCCACATTATACTTCATCTGCCATGCATTTGCCCACTCACCTAACCTATCCAAGTCACTCTGCAGCCTCATAGCATCCTCCTCGCATCTTGAAGGAGGAAAGAGCGGTAGAGAGGCGGCGAGGTTTAGGCTCTTGGAGCTTGGAGCCCAGGCAACAGAAGACACACGGCCACCAATAGTTGAGCGATTATAATCAGGGAGGCTCAGGAGGGTAGAATTAGAGGAGTGCAGACATCTCAGGGGGTTGTGGGGTTGGAGGAGATTAGAGAGATAGGAAGGGGTGAGGCCATGGAGGGATTTGAAAATAAGGATGAGAATTTTGAAATCGAGGCGTTGCTTAACCGGAAGCCAGTGTAGGTCAGCGAGCACAGGGGTGATGGGTGAGCAGGACTTGGTGCGCGTTAGGACACGGGAATCGAGTTTTGGATCACCTGTAGTTTACGCAGGGTAGAATGTGGGAGGCCAGCCAGGAGTGCGTTGGAATAGTCAAGTCAAGAGGTAACAAAGGCATGGATGAGGGCTTCAGCAGCGGATGAGCTGAGGCAGAGGGGGGGAGACGGGATTGATTGCAAGATGGTAATCCAACTGAAATGTTTAAATAATACACAGAGCCATGGGGGTGCAGCTCCATCGTTTTAAAATGGAATCTGGACCCCGCTTCATAAATATTTGATTAGGCTACGCAGCCCTGAAATCATCCCCTGGTATCAGTAAATGTTTATAAGACATCACTTATTGTTTATGATGTGTAATGTTTCAGTTGCATACAGGAGTTCAGCCAGGCTCTGGCTGCTTTCGATGCCGGCAGCTGTCAGTGTGCGCTACAGCTCTGTGAGGTGCAGGGGGCCATTCATTCAGCAGGATTAATAGAGTTGTGATGTAGTAACTGCAGGTTTGCAGTGAAATAATGCAGGGTTGTTAACTCGGAAATTCCACATTCAGTACATCATTCTGTAATCCCCACCTGGGAGGCTTCATGGAAACACTGCACGTAGACCCGGGTCAGCTGACCCGCCTGTCGCATTGACACTGTAAAAAGGTTTACGAGGGTCGTTTCGATGTTGCAACCATGCGGCCCAAACAAGAGCCAAGCCGTCATAAACGTGTTTACAGGGTAGACCCAGACATAAATGAATTTATAAGGCCGCTGTACCTGACCAAAAAATAAATAGCATTCTGGCTGCCAAAGTGTAGTAATTCTTCAGCGTTTAGTGATTAAGCAGTGTTCAGCATTTAGTGATTAAGCAGTATTATAGAAAGGAGAACTCGGTGAATTCAAGACCAAACTCCCACACAGCTTCCAAAGCCATTTAAACTGAACTGAGTAACTCTTTCATTACTTGTAGCCCTTTTCCAGATTTCAAACTGCCATTTAACAAGGTGATTTAAAAAAAAATGTCTAGTGTAAATCATTAAGTCATATCAGAGAAGTTAAGGCAACTTCAGGTTTAAAAAAAAATTAAGATTTCTAGAAATAACAATAAAATAATGATTGCTGAAATATTTATGATAGTTTGAAACGTTTCATTTCCTCCCCACTCTAGTTTGTAGTCCAACTGCAGGCAGGTGAGTGGCCAACGCCTCATAGAATCATAGACACCCCCGGATGTCGAGCCCCCAGCCCCGGCCACCCCGGAGCCACGCCCCCGCGACGCCAACCACACCACATCCACCAACCGCCATCTGCGCAGTCAACCCGTCCACCCCACTCTGAACACTCCCCGCACCGAGGCACAGAGCCCCCAGGCCCACCCCTCCAACACACTTCGCCCCCCCGCCCCAGACCTTCGCTGCAATGTGGCTCCTCCTGTCCCCCGCCCTGGGTTTCTCCGCCCCCCCCACCTCCACCACTCTCCCCTCCATCCCCCGCCCCCGTCTCCCCTCATCTTCCCTCTGCCTCCCCGCACAGGCTCCCATCTTGGGGGCGGTAACCTTCTTGGGCAGGGAATTTTAGCCCCCAGCGTGGAAGTCCTGCTCCCGCCGCAGAATTGGCCTTACCCCCCCTCAATGGAAGCGGAGTGCAATTTCCCACACTCCACTTCCTTTGGGGGCAGTTACCGGGGCACGACTGGATGCTCCTGTTGGGTGCGGGGGGAGTGTTCCCGGTGTTGGGTGGGTCTGGAGCAGGGGGGTGGCACGCTCTTGGGATGGGGGGTGGGCTGTTTGGGGCTGGGATTGGGAGAGACTTCTTCACTCGGGGAGTTGTTGGCCTGTGGGGTTCCCTGCCGCGGAGAGTTGTTAATGCCAGTTCATTGGGTGTGTTCGGGAGGGAGTTGGATGTGGTCCTTGCGGCTGGGGGGGGTCGGGGGGTGTGGAGGGGGCGTGGCGGGGAGGTGCTGGGGTGGGTGATCAGCCATGATCTTGTTGAATGGCGGTGCAGGCTCGAAGGGCCGAATGGCCTACTCCTGCACCTATTTTCTATGTTTCTATGTTTCTAGACTGCAACAGCAGGGGGAGGCCATTCGGCCCATCGAGTCTGCACCAGCTCTTTCAAAGAGCAATCCAGTTAGTCCCACTCCCCCGCTCTTTCTCCATGTACTCAGAGACTAAGCATCCACAACCCTCTGGGGCAGAGAATTCCAAAGATTCACAACCCTCTGAGTTGTCGACCCTTCAGCCCTTTATTTACTCTATCTCAACCCTTCTTGATTTTAAACACCCCTATCAAATCTCCTCTTAACATTCACTGCTATAAGGAGAACAACCCTACCTTCTCCAGTCTACCCACATAACTAACCCCTCATCCCTGGAACCATTCTAGTAAATCTTTTCTGTACCCTCTCCAAAGCCTTTATGTCCTTCCGACAGTGCGGTGGTCAGAATTGGACAGCAATACTCCAGCTGGGGCCGAACTGGTGTTGTATACAGGTTTAGCATAAATTCCTGGCGTTTGGTACTCTTGGGGCTGGATTTTAGGCTTTTCTGTTTTCGGGGCGGGAAAGTTACTGATCGGGAATAGTCTGCGCTTTGCTAAGGAATTTTCGCCATCTGGGTCCTGTGTCAGGGGGCGCAGTGCAAAGGGAGGCATTGTACAATTTTCGAGGCGCAAAAATGGGAAACTTGCGAGCCCTGTGCGCTCCGAGAGAGGCCTAGGTGAGGGGGGGCGGGGGACCTTAAAAAAAACCCCACAAAAATATTCCCAAAGCATTGCCCATGTAACCACAGCACAAATCGCTAAAAAAATGAAAAGAACAAACACTCGCATTTGTACAGCGCTTAACCTTCATCACCGCTCGCGACATGGCTGGACCGCTCTGGTTTCCCAGGCCGGTCACTGCGAGGCGCAATTCCAGGCGCACGGGTCGGGTTCGAGTCAAAACTCAGACGGTGTCGCAACGAGAGGCATTGCACACCCGGCGCAGCTCCTCCCCTCCGCCGCAAAACCCGACCCGAGGATCACGAAGGAGCGCAGGAACGATACGGGGCGATACCCGGATGGCAAAAGACTGGTAAATCGAGCCCTGCACCTCTATTTATAAAGCCCAGGATCCCAAATGCTTTCTTAACTGCTTTGTTAACCTGTCCTGCCACCTTCAGAGATTTGTGCACAAACATCCCCAGGTCTATTTCTTCTTCCAACCCCTTTCCAATTGTACTATTTCGCATGTATTGCCTCTCCTCATTCTTCCTACCAAAGTGTATCCCCTCACCCTTTTCTGCGTTGAATTTCTCCTGCCATATGTTTGCCCATTCCACCAGTCTCTCTGCATCTTCTTGAAGTCTATTACTAGCTTCCTCACTGTTTACTACACTTCCAAGTTTCGTGTCACCTGCAAATTTCCTCCCCGCCCCCAGAACCTTGCGTTCCTCCGACTCTTGCTTGTGCATCTCTCCCTCCCCTCGCCCCAACAATGGCAGCTGTGCCTTCAGCTGTCGAGGGCCCCATACTCTGGAATTCTCTCCCTAAACCTTCCTGCATCTCTGCCTCCCTCTTCTCCATTACGACCCTCTTTAAAACCCACCTTTTTAGCCAACCTTTTGGTCGTCCCCCTCCTAATATCTCCAACCTTCGCTTGCCTTCCATTTTTGTCTGATTGCACTTCTTTGAAGCACCTTGGGCCCCTTTTGTACGTTAAAGGCACCATATAAATGCAACTTGTTGTTATACCAACTGTTATTTTCTGGTAATGATGCGCCTATTATCACTTGGTAAGCTTGCAGCAATTACTTCATGGGCCATTAACCTTTCAGCGAGGATGCCATTATGAACCAACTGCATGGACAGTCCCAACCATTAATATGCTTCCCATCAAAAATAAATTGTAAATGAATGAACACTGGCCCTGGAAGCCCACAGTAAACATATTATGAGAAATAGTGGATGCATGAGAAGCGATTGCCATGTAGTAATCTCGTCTCAGAATTCAGGCGATGATTACCACGGCTATCATCTCAACTCCTTGGTGAAAGTGCTGCCTGTTTTATCACTCCCAGCTATCCCCCTTGTTCTCTTTCTAAAGCCTGGGATCTAAGGTGTGCTCTGGGATTGCTTCCTTGAAAATACCTAATAACGCTGAGCTTTCTCTTTTTGTGTTTAATTGCTTGAAAAGTCATTAGTCAACATTGAGCGAGCAGGTGTGTGTTTATCCTTGCTTTGAATGGCCCGTTTGTGTTTTGGGACAGGGTAGTACAGGATGTCGATGGTGGATAATTGCGTGCTTTTTCTTGTAGCCACTTGTTCTGAATTCTCCGAGTCCACTCGGTCTACTTGTGCCACACATTGGCCAAGTGGACAGGGAAGTCAGTGGTATGGTAGCACAGTGGTTATGTTACTAGTAATCCAGAGGTCAGGACTAATGATCCGGTGACATGAGTTCAACTCCCACCACGGCAGCTGGGGAATTTAAATTCAATTAATTAAAAATGAATCTGGAATTTAAAAGCGAGTACCAGTAATGGTGACAGTGAAACGATCAGATTGTCGTAAAAAGGCATCTCGTTCACTAAAGCCTTTTAGGGGAGGAAAACTGCCGTCCTTACTCGGTCTGACCTACATGTGACTCCAGGCCCACAGCAATATGGTTGGCTCTTAACTGCCCTCTGAAATGGCCTCGCATGTCACTCAGTTGTATCAAACCGCTGCGACAAAGTCAGCGACAATCGAAGTACCTTCACCTCACGGACTGCAGCGGTTCAAGAAGGCGGCTCACCACCACCTTCTCAAGGGCAATTAGGGATGGGCAATAAATGCTGGCCTTGCCAGCGCCGCCCACATCCCATGAATGAATACATTTTTAAAAAAGAAATGTGCTCCCTGAACTGCGACAATGGTAGATGGCTCCAGCCTGTAGGAAATATATGGTTGACTGTGCCCTCCAATCTTTGGCGCAGCATTTTTTTCTTGTTTGCTGCATTCAGCTCATTATGCCCAATGAATTGCAGATGGATGGCGATGCAAATCTGAACCTCCAATCCTGTTTTTAGAGGTGGAGAGGAAGGTGAAGCTTCCAATATATCAGTAGGATCTGACGCATGCCAACGTTTTAATAGATTTAATGTCAGACATTTCTTCCTTTGGCATCTTCCATTTACTTTACTGAGAAAGAAAGACAGACTTACATTTATATAGTGCCTTTCATGACCTCTGGACGTCCCAAAGTGTTCACAACCATCGAAGTACTTTTGAAGTGTAGCCACTGTCATAATGTAGGAAATACAGCTGCCAATTTGCACACAGCAAGCTCCCAAAACAGAATGTGATAATGACCAGATAATCTCTTTCTTACAAGTTATGTTGATTGGGGGATAAATATTGACCGGGACACCGGGAATAACTCACCCGCTCTTCTTCAAAGTAGTGTCATGGGATCTTTTACATTTACCTGAGAGAGCAGACGGGTCCTCGGTTTAACGTCTCATCTGAAAAATGACACCTCAGACAGTGCAGCACTCCCTCAGCACTCCACTGGAGTGTCAAGTTTCTGGAGTGGGACTTGAATCCATAACCTTCTGACTCAGAAGTGAGAGTGCTACCCACTCAGCCACAACCTACTCTCAAGTGTTGGGATATGCTGTGAATCCAAAGTGGATTTCCATCGCTGAACTCAACTTGTGTTTTAAAAATTCATTAATTGGATGCTTGAGTGGTATTGTTGGAGAGCTACGAGCTTCTGACTGATTTCCTTTGATGCCTCACTTCATTGAATTTACTACATTCATTGAACTACATTGAATCTACAGTACAGAAACAGGCCACTTGGCCCAAATGGTCTGTGCTGGTGTTTACGCGACACCCACTCCTACATCATCTACCCCTATCAGCATACCCATCTAATGTTGGGTTACACCCTGGGTTACATGTGAGGCAAGTGATTTATTAACATGTGCATCGCCACCTGAAAACAATATTTTCATTGCCTCAAGGACATCATAAGTAAAAATGTGGTGCAACCAAACGTATTACATGCGTGATGTTGCATTGTGAAAAATAACTTGAATAGATAGGCGTTTCTGCGGCCGCAACCGAGACTCCAGGATGGTATGTTGCCTCCCTGGTGCAAGGGTCAAGGATGTCTCGGAGCGGGTGGAGGACATTCTAAAAAGGGAGGGAGAACAGCCAGTTGTCGTGGTGCACGTTGGTACCAATGACATAGGTAAAAAAAGGGATGAGTTCCTACGAAATGAATTTAAGGAGCTAGGAGCTAAATTAAAACGTAGGACCTCAAAAGTAGTAATCTCGGGATTGCTACCAGTGCCACGTGCTAGTCAGAGTAGGAATCGCAGGATAGCTCAGATGAATACGTGGCTTGAGCAATGGTGCAGCAGGGAGGGATTCAAATTCCTGGGGCATTGGAACCGGTTCTGGGGGAGGTGGGACCAGTACAATCCGGACGGTCTGCACCTGGGCAGAATCGGAACCAATGTCCTCGGGGGAGTGTTTGCTAGTGCTGTTGGGGAGGAGTTAAACTAATATGGCAAGGGGATGGGAACCAATGCAGGGAGATAGAGGGAAACAAAAAGGAGGCAAAAACAAAAGACAGAAAGGAGATGAGGAAAAGTGGAGGGCAGAGAAACCCAAGGCAAAGAACAAAAAGGGCCATTGTACAGCAAAATTCTAAAAGGACAGAGGGTGTTAAAAAAACAAGCCTAAAGGCTTTGTGTCTTAATGCAAGGAGTATCCGCAATAAGGTGGATGAATTAACTGTGCAAATAGATGTTAACAAATATGATGTGATTGGGATTACGGAGACGTGGCTCCAGGATGAGCAGGGCTGGGAACTCAACATCCAGGGGTATTCAACATTCAGGAAGGATAGAATAAAAGGAAAAGGAGGTGGGGTAGCATTGCTGGTTAAGGAGGAGATTAAGGCAATAGTTAGGAAGGACATTAGCTTGGATGATGTGGAATCTATATGGGTAGAGCTGCAGAACACCAAAGGGCAAAAAACGTTAGTGGGAGTTGTGTACAGACCTCCAAACAGTAGTAGTGATGTTGGGGAGGGCATCAAACAGGAAATTAGGGGTGCGTGCAATAAAGGTGCAGCAGTTATAATGGGTGACTTTAATATGCACATAGATTGGGCTAACCAAACTGGAAGCAATACGGTGGAGGAGGATTTTCTGGAGTGCATAAGGGATGGTTTTTTAGACCAATATGTCGAGGAACCAACTAGGGGGGAGGCCATCTTAGACTGGGTGTTATGTAATGAGAAAGGATTAATTAGCAATCTCGTTGTGCGAGGCCCCTTGGGGAAGAGTGACCATAATATGGTGGAATTCTGCATTAGGATGGAGAATGAAACAGTTAATTCAGAGACCATGGTCCAGAACTTAAAGAAGGCTAACTTTGAAGGTATGAGGCGTGAATTGGCTGAGATGGATTGGCGAATGATACTTAAGGGGTTGACTGTGGATGGGCAATGGCAGACATTTAGAGACCGCATGGATGAACTACAACAATTGTACATTCCTGTCTGGCATAGAAATAAAAAAGGGAAGGTGGCTCAACCGTGGCTATCAAGGGAAATCAGGGATAGTATTAAAGCCAAGGAAGTGGCATACAAATTGGCCAGAAATAGCAGCGAACCTGGGGACTGGGAGAAATTTAGAACTCAGCAGAGGAGGACAAAGGGTTTGATTAGGGCAGGGAAAATGGAGTATGAGAAGAAGCTTGCAGGGAACATTAAGACGGATTGCAAAAGTTTCTATAGATATGTAAAGAGAAAAAGGTTAGTAAAGACAAATGTAGGTCCCCTGCAGTCAGAATCAGGGGAAGTCATAACGGGGAACAAAGAAATGGCGGACCAATTGAACAAGTACTTTGGTTCGGTATTCACGAAGGAGGACACTAACAACCTTCCGGTTATAAAAGGGGTCGGGGGGTCTAGTAAGGAGGAGGAACTGAGGGAAATCCTTATTAGCCGGGAAATTGTGTTGGGGAAATTGATGGGATTGAAGGCCGATAAATCCCCAGGGCCTGATGGACTGCATCCCAGAGTACTTAAGGAGGTGGCCTTGGAAATAGTGGATGCGTTGACAGTCATTTTCCAACATTCCATTGACTCTGGATCAGTTCCTATGGAGTGGAGGGTAGCCAATGTAACCCCACTTTTTAAAAAAGGAGGGAGAGAGAAAACAGGGAATTATAGACCGGTCAGCCTGACATCGGTAGTGGGTAAAATGATGGAATCAATTATTAAGGATGTCATAGCAGTGCATTTGGAAAGAGGTGACATGATAGGTCCAAGTCAGCATGGATTTGTGAAAGGGAAATCATGCTTGACAAATCTTCTGGAATTTTTTGAGGATGTTTCCAGTAGAGTGGATAAGGGAGAACCAGTTGATGTGGTATATTTGGACTTTCAGAAGGCGTTCGACAAGGTCCCACACAAGAGATTGATGTGCAAAGTTAGAGCACATGGGATTGGGGGTAGTGTACTGACATGGATTGAGAACTGGTTGTCAGACAGGAAGCAAAGAGTAGGAGTAAATGGGTACTTTTCAGAATGGCAGGCAGTGACTAGTGGGGTACCGCAAGGTTCTGTGCTGGGGCACCAGCTGTTTACACTGTACATTAATGATTTAGATGAGGGGATTAAATGTAGTATCTCCAAATTTGCGGATGACACTAAGTTGGGTGGCAGTGTGAGCTGCGAGGAGGATGCTGTGAGGCTGCAGAGCGACTTGGATAGGTTAGGTGAGTGGGCAAATGCATGGCAGATGAAGTATAATGTGGATAAATGTGAGGTTATCCACTTTGGTGGTAAAAACAGAGAGACAGACTATTATCTGAATGGTGACAGATTAGGAAAAGGGGAGGTGCAAAGAGACCTGGGTGTCATGGTACATCAGTCATTGAAGGTTGGCATGCAGGTGCAGCAGGCGGTTAAGAAAGCAAATGGCATGTTGGCCTTCATAGCAAGGGGATTTGAGTACAGGGGCAGGGAGGTGTTGCTACAGTTGTACAGGGCATTGGTGAGGCCACACCTGGAGTATTGTGTACAGTTTTGGTCTCCTAACCTGAGGAAGGACATTCTTGCTATTGAGGGAGTGCAGCGAAGGTTCACCAGACTGATTCCCGGGATGGCGGGACTGACCTATCAAGAAAGACTGGATCAACTGGGCTTGTATTCACTGGAGTTCAGAAGAATGAGAGGGGACCTCATAGAAACATATAAAATTCTGACGGGGTTAGACAGGTTAGATGCAGGAAGAATGTTCCCAATGTTGGGGAAGTCCAGAACCAGGGGTCACAGTCTAAGGATAAGGGGTAAGCCATTTAGGACCGAGATGCGGAGGAACTTCTTCACCCAGAGAGTGGTGAACCTGTGGAATTCTCTACCACAGAAAGTTGTTGAGGCCAATTCACTAAATATATTCAAAAAGGAGTTAGATGAGGTCCTTACTGCTAGGGGGATCAAGGGGTATGGCGAGAAAGCAGGAAGGGGGTACTGAAGTTTCATGTTCAGCCATGAACTCATTGAATGGCGGTGCAGGCTAGAAGGGCTGAATGGCCTGCTCCTGCACCTATTTTCTATGTTTCTATGTTTCTATATATATTCCAACAAGCAATAGGGTGCCTGATAGGGTGGTGGATACAGATCCAGTAGTATCCTTTAAAAGGGAACTGGAGAAAAATATTGCAGGGATATGGGGAAAGAGCCGGGGAAGTGGGACTAACTGCATTGCTCTTCGAGCACAGACTCGATGGGCCGAATGGCCTGCTTCTCTGCTGTATTATTCCGTGATTCTAATTTCCTTGTGGGGTTATTTGAAGGTTTATTTTAATATCTGTAATGTATGCACCTGTGAGTATGCTCATAGGTTTCTATACCATGGTTTGTCTTATGGCCAATGTCGTACCAAAATAGCTGTAGAGCTGTTGAGTTGGGAGTGGCTTACCCAGTCACGTGATGTTCACAAAACTCAATAAAACCCCAGCAAGTTGGGTTCGGGGAACCCACGATGAGGCAGGTGGTTATGAGCCTGATGGATGAACTGGTAATGTGTAGTGTGAACCATTTGCTAATAAACCAACTAGTTCTTAATAACAATGTGTTGCTATGAATTCTTAAGCAAAGAACCCACAAAGCAAACACATTACAGTATCTTCCTATCAATGTACGACAGGGCAGAGATGAGCTGTGCAGTTAGCATGAGCCCTCATTTGGCTGCTGAGAGTCTGAATCCTTTTTTGTTGGCTACCTGTAAGCCTTGTCTCCATTGGTACCCAAGTCCCTGAAATCTGCCACCTGTAATAATATATACACAGCAGCTTTTCCTAACTTGTGTGTGAACTCTCTGAGCTGACAAACATCTAACATGCAGCGCAGTTCTGATCATTTTACAGATGAGTAAGTTTATTTTTGCTGCTATTTTATTCATGGAACAGCACCCCTTGGATCACATGAATCCTTCTGGATATTTTTTCAATAAGTGCAATTTACTTATTAAAATAACATTTCTTGCATGACCCCTGTCAGTATAACTGTTTAACAGGTTCACCCCACAAGGAACTCGAGTTTACACAGAGCTTTCTGTCTGTAAAGCACTGTTCAATCCCAGTATGCTGCCTCATGTGTGTCTTGGCTCAGTTTTGAGATCTCCCCTTTGTATTCCTCAATCTCTGCTAATCAGAACCTTGCTGTAAGTCTTTTCAAAGAAAGTGGAGGAACGTTTTTGGATCATGCCCCACGACATTAAGTTTGCTGGTGCATGCTAAACGTGCTGTTGCAGATTCTGGACTTGACTTTATGTTCGCACCAATACTAATCACAGCCAACAGTGGGTGCTTGCTGTATTGGAGCTATATTTCTGGTGCATTTTAGCAGAGGCTGATGTTGCTGGAATTCTGACAGAGCCTCAGCGAAGGAATCTAATCCAATGCCAGAGAGGGGGGGAAAATTGATAAAGCACCTTGCCATTTCTGTCAGAAATGTCTGAAAGTGTTTCACACATCATGATTTACTTTTTTCCCCCCAAGTGCACTGACTGTTTCTGTGCAGCCAAATTACGGCAACCATTTTGTGCACAAACAGCAATTCGACGAGGTCTAGTAAATCTGCAACTGGTGGTGCTTTTGAGGGAGAACTGATGGCCAGATGCTCAATATTTATCCCTCAATCAACATAACAAAAACAGTTTATCTGGTCATTATCACATTGCTGTTTGTGGGAGCTTGCTGGGCGCAAATTGGCTGCCACATTTCCCACATTACAACAGTGACTACACTTCAAAGGTACTTCATTGGCTGTAAAGCGCTTTGAGACGTCCGGTGGTCGTGAAAGGCGCTATATAAATGCAAGTCTTCAAATGGTCCCATGGCATCTTTCAACATCCACCAGAACAACTTGGTTTCATGCCAAATCTAATGGTTGCCAGAACAGGCTTGAGGGGCTGAATGGCCTACTCCTGTTCCTGTGTTCCTGCGACACCTCCAACAATAATGCACTCTTCTCTGCAATGCACAGCCTGAATTATGAGCTCGAGTTCTGGTGTGGGGCTTGAAGTGGCGAACGTTTGACCCAGGGACAAGAATACTACCAACTGAGCCAAGTTTTAAAAGAACACAATCTTAGCTAGGAAAAAAAGCCTTTTTAGAACTGCTTTCTCTCTGCGACCATTTTAATAATTTTCTTTAAACTATTAAGAATGGCGACCTGGAGCAGTAAAGATGGCTTCAAGGTGATTTTATTGATGAATGTGGCATCGTTTTGTACCATGCTATAGGAGATACCTGTGCAGCATAAATGAGGATTTTATTTCTGTCCTTACAATCCTCTACAGTGGTACAGCCACAAAACTCCATTTGTGGCACTGATGGGGGAATTAGGTTGGACTGTTAAATGCTACTGGCACTGTGGATAGTAATGCTCATGTTGTTTATAGGCAGCAGGCTCGCTGTAACACAAGGCGAAGGTATGAAAAGAGAAAAAGGTCAGGCGGCTTGCTCCTTCCACAGAATGTGTGAGACTTTTTTTTAGGATTTGTAGCTTAAATGGCATTGACATCCTGGTAAAGTGCCTTTCATATCAAGTTACCAGGCTTTCGAGCTGTAATAAGCAGTGATTCCAATGGTAAAGAGATGATCTGTTAGTGATTGTGTTACCTGTCAAACATTTTCTCCTTTAATGAAAGTGTAGCACTTGTCATTCTGAGTCTGGTAAATTGGACCAGGTCAAACTAATTTCAGCTTACAAAAGTAATATTCTGCAATGAAAGACTTATTTTTTAAACAGTAACTTTTATTTAATGTGTAATATTCCGCCTGCACTATTCATGAAATCCATCTCTAACAGCACCTGATGAGGTGCAAGACTGGTTCATTTAGCCGACTTACAATTGTGTGTATTTAAGGGGCAACTTGCAATGCCCCTGTTGACATCTGCGTGGAATTGAACTTCAGACCTCTAGTTTGTATTGCTCAGTTTCTGGGCGATGCATTTCACTCACTCAAGCTACAGGGGAAACCTAATCCTTAAAACAGTCAGATGACAAAAAGCACATTACTGCACAACTTCACAAAAGCAAAATACTGCGGATGCTGGAAATCTGAAATAAAAACAGAAAATGCTGGAAAGGTCAGCGGGTCAGGCAGCATCTGTGACGAGAGAAATAGAGTTGACGTTTCAGGTCGATGACCCTTCATCAGAACTGGCGAATGTTTGAAATGAACAGATTCTTAAGGAGCACTGAAAGGGGGAGGGGAGGAAAGAATAAAAGAGACGGTCTGTGATGGGGTGGAAGATAGGAGAGATTTAAGAGAGAAAAGGGATGATGGGCCGACTTGAGATGGTAATGGCAGAAGTTAGAAAAAGATGAGCACAGCAAGCTCCCACAAACAGTAATGTGATAATGACCAGATAATCTGTTTTTGTTATGTTGATTGAGGGATAAATATTGGCCCCAGAACACCGGGTATAACGCCCCTGCTCTTCTTCAAAATAGTGCCATGGGATGTTTTACGTCCACTTGAGAGAGTAGACAGGGCCTCGGTTTAACGTCTCATCCGAAAGACGGCACCTCCAACAGTGCAGCACTCCCTCAGTACTGCACTGGAGTGTCAGCCTAGATTTATGTTCTCAAGTCCCTGGAGTGGGACTTGAACCCACAACCTTCTGACTCAGAGGCAAGATTGCTACCCACTGAGCCACAGCAGACACTTGAAAGAGAGGTTTAGGGAGGGAATTCCAGAGTTTAGGGCCTAGGCAGCTGAAGGCACGGCCACCAATGGTGGAGCGATTAAAATCGGGGATGCTCAAGAGGCCAGAATTGGAGGAGTGCAGATATATCGGGGGTTGGGGGCGGTTGTGGGGCTGGAGGAGATTACAGAGATAGGGAGGCCATGGAGGGATTTGAAAACAAGGATGAGAATTTTAAAATCTAGGCAGAACCTGAAGATATATGTTCTTGTTTTTGAAAAGCTATTTACGGTGTAATGATTAAGGAAAGTATACCAAATGAATTTTACAGAAATGGGGAGGAGAGTGCGTCTAACTATGTATTAATTAGTTGGTACCAACTCGGCTTCATTTTTTTTTTCTCTTTTGATAAATGAAGTTGTCTATTTTCCCTTCAGTCCATCTGAAAGTGGCTGGGAGATTGTGGACAGGAAGAGGTCAGGATTCCTTGACCTTATTGACCAGGCAGCTGAGCTGCAGGAGCCCCTGTGTGTGTGTGTGGGGGGGGAGAGAAAGAGGCTGTGTCTTGTGTAACAGGCCTGGTACACTTGGCCTGCCTTTTGTCCCCCTGCAGTAGTTCATCTTCAGTGTGCTTCCTGAGTCCTGTTCCTCCTGCTGATAAGAGCCCAGCGGAGGCCCGAAGCAGCAGCTGGGCCCGGCAGCTGCCTAGCTCAGGAGTGCTCGATTAGAGGGTGTGCTAACCTTGCAACAACCTGGTGACATCATCATTTTTCACCTCTCCTCTCTCTCTCTCTCTCTTTTTTTTAATCCCTTCGTTTCTCCTGCGCTGCTCAGCGGGCACATCTCTGCTGTCACTCCGCACGGCTTGGGAAGGCGCACAGTACGCATACCGGCCTGGATGATGAATGCCCCGCGCAGCCACATATTTTTAACCTATCATAACAATGCCTTTTCGGTCACTTTTTCAAGTTTGAGCAAAGTGACAAATGCAACATCAGTGTTCAGCACATTTATTAAACACTGCAAGGCTAGATTACACTAACCGCCTGTCATGCAATCTCCATTATCCTAAAAATGAATGTTACTGCTCCAGTGCCGTGTGGGGATACTGAAATATGTTAACAGCATGAATAGGTTTTTTAATGTGTGTGCGTAATATATAGACGTATGTATCTATATATAAAAATATAACCTCATTTGTGTTGCCACTGTCACCGCGCTAATTGGGAATGAATGCAAGCATTGTATTTTATAATGCTTTGTAATGTGGGGTTTTGTTCAGTCATTATAAGGTTCATGTAGGACGCTGGGCACGCTTGTATTACATAGAGAAATGATTGCATGCTGCACTGTGAAATCCAGGGCGATTTGCTCACTTTCCTTTCTTCCCTTCTCCCTCACTCCTTCCCTTCAATATTATATTTAGAAAATTAGTTATTCTTGGAGATACTGTTTTTGGACTCATTTGAATCCCGCTGGCCTTGCCTGCAAAGGGAGGAATGATTTAAAGTATATTAACATATGATTGATTGATTAAGGGCCTGCAGCAATTGCCTATTAGAATAAAGTCGCCAGCTACGAAAAGATATAGCGGAGAAATGCTTGAAATCCGAAAATATTTCATCAAAAACAAGATGTTTCAATTTATCCCGTTCTGTGGTAAATTATGTAAAATCGTGACTTAATTTTGTTCCAAAATTGCATACCTCTAATCCCTATGGAGCAGGAATTGTCAACTGCTTTCGCTGCCTGTTTCTAATTATTTCTCACTTGGAGAGGTGCTGAATCACTAGGATTTATTTATTTTTTCTTGGGCAATTTTCTTGCTTCATGTTTTTCTCCCCCTTCTCTCCCACCTCGAAGCCATTGACTTCCTCTTTGACTTCTTGTTATGCTGCCGTTTCATGGACATTGGCTGCTTCCCTGGTACCTCGTCCAAGTAGCTATGAAAGTGTGTATCAAGGGGTTAGAATAAGGGGTCAGCCATTTAGGACTGAGATGAGGAGAAATTTCTTCACTCAAAAGGTGGTGACGCGTTTGAATTCTCTACCCTAGAGGGCTGTGGATGCTCAGTCGTTGAGCATATACAAGGCTGAGATCGATAGATTTTTGTAGCTTAAGGGAACCAAGGGATATGGGGACAGTGCAGGAAGGTGAAGTTGAGGTCGAAGATGAGCCATGATCTTACTGAATGGCGGAGCAGGCTCAAGGGGCCGAATGGACTACTCCAGGTCCTATTTCTTATGTTCTTAACAGTAGAGTACACCACAGCTGGGTTTGACCTAGTCTACTTCCAGCCAGTAACAGTGGTAAGTGATTAGGAACAGGAGTAGGCCCCTTGAGCCTTTTACGCCATTCAGTGAGATCATGGCTGATCTGCATCTTAACTCCATCCCACCTGCCTATGCTCCGTATCCTTCGATTGCCTTGTCTAGCAAAAATCAATCTCGGATTTAAAATTATTAATTGAGCCCCAACATCATCTGCTTTTTGTGGGAGAGAGTTCCACACTTCTACCACCCTTTGCGTGAAGAAGTGTTTACTAACTTCTCTCCTGAATGGCCTAAGGTTTTGTCCCCTTTTTCAAGACTCTCATCACCGGTGGAAAAAGTTTCTCTCTATCTACCCGATCATTTCCTTTCAAAATCCTAAAAGCCTCAGACAAAATGCCCCTTAACCTTCTATAATCCAGAGAATACAAGCCTAGTTTATGTAATCTCGCCTCATACTTTCACCTTCGGAGTCCTGGTAACAGTCTGGTGAACATTCAGGAGTGGGAATCCTGACTGACTTTCCCTTCCCTAATTTGGGGGCACTGAGGCCGACTGTAGTTGCCCCTGCTGAGATCCATTAGGTACCTGGAAGCTTCCTAGTCTGGCTCAGCCAGCCACTGGGAAAACTCACCGAGCTGGAATGACCTATGTAATCTTCCTATACTATATGAGTTCGTAGAGCGACGTGATCGGGACCCGGGAGAGGCGTGAGTTCAGGCCCAGAAGAGGCGAAGGCCCAGGGGCAGCACGGGCCAGCCCACACTGCGATATGTGTGTGCATTAGGTCCGTGCAGCAAAGCAGGTCTCCAGTCGCCTTGGTTAACCTTTGCCACTGGACCAAGACCTAGCTCCGTCAAGCCCGTGTGGTGGCTGGTGTGCAGCGGCCACCACTCATTAAAAAAAATCCACGCACAGGCATCTTCCAGCTTTCAACATGTAGCTCAAGACCTGGAACATTAGGTCCTTCATTGAAACACCTGTGAACTCATCCCTTTTTGGCGTGGAAGCAAGTCATCCTCATTTCGAGGCACTGCCTATGATGATGATCTGAGGCGGACTCTTTCCTAGCCGACTGGATTAATTGTGGAAAATTACAGTGAAGGTTTGACAAAAATAAATGAACATTGTATAATGAATAGTCACCAATGCAAAATGAACCTTGATGCTATAGAGTCAAAACAGTTTTTAGCTCCCTTGTGCATGACCTGAGGTACCAGTGGCACTGTCGCAAACAAGAAATTGAGTTTGGTGATTGCTAATAGACTCTGGAGCTGCCTCGTTTTTGGAATGCAACTCCAAATCCTCTCCTCCAAAGGGTTTTGTGGTTAATTTTCCCCAGCTGTCACATCAGAGTGAGTTATTTAAATTGTTTTTAAATCATAAAACTATCTTGCAATCAGACAACTGTGTTATTGGAGCTGCAGTCATTGCATGAACCCATTTCCAAAATTCCGAATGTTTTGTGGCGGATGAGCGGCAAGAGATTGTGGCAGAAGTGCGGCGAATGTTTATGGCAGAGGAGCAGCGAGAGATCGTGGCGGAGGTGTGGCAAATGAGGGTACAGGGCCCAGGAGAGGCGAGGGCCCAGGGGCAGCATGGGCCAGCCCACACTGCGACATGTGTGCACACTAGGTCCGTGCAGCAGAGCAGGTCTCCAGTGGTCCTGGTTAACCCTTGCCCCTGGATAAGGGCCTAGCTCTGTCAAGCCCATGTGGTGGCTGATGTGGAACAGTCACCACACATTAAAAAAAAATCCATGCACAGGCAAATTCCACCCATGGAGTTCAGGATTGGAATATCGGGTCCTTCATTGAAACATTGCAAACTCATCCCTTTTGGTGTGGAAGCAAGTCATCCTCGTTTGAGGGACTGCCTACGTTGATGATGATGAACCCATTTACCAAACATTTAAATGGTCATCACTTCACCCACAAAGCCCAAACAACAGGTCAAAATAGCTGTGCCTTGAAAAAGGTGCACTGGTTTTCCTTAATGTACAAGAATATATTTTGCCAAGTGTTTAAATCTTTACAAGGAATGAATGACAAGATGGAATTTTCAGGCAAGACAGAGGCATTTTGAACAAGCTTACTCCAGAGAAGATTGACAAGTTTTGTCTTGAGCTTCTCAATGTGGGCATAGACTCTAAACTGGTCCTGAAAGGGATAATTTTACTGATAAAAAAGACTTAAAAAGACTTGCTTTCCCATAGCGTCTCTCACGACCACCGGAGTCTCATAGAAACATAGAAAATAGGTGCAGGAGTAGGCCATTCGGCCTTTCAAGCCTGCACCACCATTCAATATGATCATGGCTGATCATGCAACTTCAGTACCCCCAGTCCTGCCTTCTCTTCATACCCCTTGATCCCGTTAGCCATAAGGGCCACATCTAACTCCCTTTTGAATATGTCTAACGAACTGGACTCAACAACTTTCTGTGGTAGAGAATTCCATAGGTTCACAACTCTCTCAGTGAAAAAGTTTCTCCTCATCTCGGTTCTATATGGCTTACCCCGTATCCTTAGATTGTGTCCCCTGGTTCTGGACTTCCCCAACATCGGAAACATTCTTCCTGCATCTAACCTGTCCAATCCCATCATAATTTTTTATGCTTCTATGAGATCCCCTCTCATTCTTCTAAATTCCAGTGAATATAAGCCTAGTCGATCCAGTCTTCATATGTCATCCTGCCATCCCGGGAATCAGTCTGGTGAACTTTCGCTGCACTCCCTCAATAGCAAGAATGTCCTTCCTCAGATTAGGAAACCAAAACTGCACACAATACTCAAGGTGTGGTCTCACCAAGGCTCTGTACAACTGCAGCAAGACCTCCCTGCTCCTATACTCAAATCCTCTTGTTATGAAGGCCAACATGCCATTTGCTTTCTTAACTGTCTGCTGTACCTGCATACTTACTTTCAATGACTGATGTACCATGACACCCAGGTCTCGTTGCACCTCCCCTTTTACTAATCTGTCACCATTCAGATAATAATCTGCCTTCCTGTTTTTGCCACCAAAGTGGATAACCTCACATTTATCCACATTATACTGCATCTGCCATGCATTTGCCCACTCATCTGACCTGTCCAAGTCACCCTGCAGCCTCTTAGCATCCTCCTCACAGCTCACACTGCCACCCAGCTTAGTGTCATCTGCAAACTTGGAGATATTACAGCCAATGAAGTACTTTTGGAGTGTCGTCACTGTTGTAATGTAGGAAATGTGGCAGCCAATTTGTGCACAGCAAGCTCCCACAAACAGCAATGTGATAATGACCAGATAAACTGTTTTTGTTACGTTAATTGAAGGATAAATATTAGACGGAATACCGGGGATAACTCCCCTGCTCTTCTTTGAAATAATGTCATGGAATCTTTTACGTCCACCTGAGAGAGAGCAGACGGGGCCTCAGTTTAACGTCTCATCTGAAAGACGGCACCTCCGACAGTGCAGCACTCCCTCAGCACTGCACTGAAGTGTCAGCATAGATTTATGTGCTAAATGTCCCTCGAACATAAGAAATAGGAGCAGGAGTAGAACATTTGGTCCCTCGAGCCAGCTCCGCCATGACTGGTCTGATTCTGGCCTCAACTCCACTTTCCCGCCCGCTCCCCATAACCCTTGACTTCCTTATCATTCAAAAATCTGTCTATTTCCACCTTAAATATATTCAAAGAAGTGGGACTTGAACCCACAACCTTCTGACTCAGAGGCGAGTGTACCAACCACTGTGATGGTCGATAAGTACAATGTATATTTGAAACATGTTTTAATGGAGTTCCCTTGCTTTTGTCTGACAGTTTGAAGAAGAAATGAATGCTACACACTGACCCATCGCTTCAGTGCGAATGTTGAAAATGAGGAAAATCAAAATAGGTGTTGGGTGGCACAGTGGGTTTACCAGATGGCTTCACCTCTGGGAACTGGCTTTGAATCTAGCCGAAACTGTTGTGAGGGTCTTAAATTAAATTAGTTTTCCCACTATTGGCCGGCTGTAGCAGCACCTGCAGAGAGCTGAAGTCAGTTCTCCAGGCCTGTCCATTCTGTCTAGTTTGGTGCATTTCATGAGGGGACTTCAGTTTTTTGAGCTGATTCGGTAGAATTTATCTCCTCAAATAAAAAGAAGTAAAATGCTGAAGATGTTAACGGAAGCATATGTTTGAAATGGACCACCAGCCAACAAAGGTCCAATGCTATTATCACAGCAAAAAAATGGTTACGTTGATGCTAATGTATTGAAAATGTTCTCCATTGACAGGTGTTAGTTGTCATATGAAGAAAGGTTGAACATGGTGGGCCTATACTTATTGGCGTTTAGAAGAATGAGAGGTGATCTGATTGAAACCGATAACATTCTGAGGAGGTTTGACTGGGTAGATGCAGAGAGGATGTTTCCCCTCGTGGGGGAGTCCACAACTAGGGGGCATAGTTTCAGAATAAAGGGCCACCTATTTAAAACGGAAATGAGGAGGACTTTCTTCTCTGAGGGTCGGGAATCTTTGGAATTCTCTACCCCAGAGAGCTGTGGAGGCTGAGTCATTGAATGTATTTAAGTTGGAGATAGACAGATTTTTGAAAGATAAGGGAGTCAAGGATTATGGGGAAAGGGCAGGGAAGTGGAGTTGAGGTCAGAATCAACTCAGCCATGATCTTATTGAATGGCGGAGGTAGCTCGAGGGGCCAGATGGCCTACTCCTGCTCCTATTTCTTATGTTCTTATGTTGGGTTGATTCAAAATCACACTGTCAGAAACCAACCTACGCAACTGGTGGAGAAATATCACACCAGTGCTCGGTACCTCCCGGCCGATTTAGGGAACTCGCTTTGCAAAGCGTAGCGGGTGCAATCCCATGTCCTCCGATCCACAACACAGTGTACTGGAACACCAACTGCGGTTGAGTAAAAAAAAAACCTCAAGCCTTGCAAAATATTTCAATCGTTTTCTTTTACATCATCAAAGTACTGCAATATCAGTTTCATAAATTTGCATGGAAGATCATTTTTTTTTAAAAACGACACGATTATGTTAAACATGCCTTGGAATTTATGATGATGCAAGGATTTGCAAAATGTACAAGGGAAAGTATGTGTTTGGTTTTGCTGATCTGCTGAGCACCCCACTGAGATATTAATATCCAGCTTCTGAGAAACAGAGTCGCTACTGTTCCTTAAGGTAGGAACTAAGGCTTTGATGAGGTTCTGAAGGGAAGTTTGTCCTTTGGCGCTTGCCATTGACCTTTGGCTTCAGGCTGTGGCTTTAGTGTAAAGACCCCAGGCCCCTACAACAACTGTCATTCTCTGCAATGCAAATTAGATGTAGATGAGACAGGAAGAACAGGCACCTGAAGACATGTCCCAAATTGGATTTCTCTGGGGAAACCACATATATGCAATACTCATATGGTTTTTGCAAAATCCCTGGCAATGTAAATGTAGAGTCAATACATCTCCCAGTGAGAAACAGTGGAACACCCTGTTTATTTCACGCCAGTTATGAAGATCTTTCTAACGGGTGGAATAAACTGGCTCTTCGATTATTCTCCTTTTTGTATCTTTTTTATAATGCAACAGTTAATGCACATATTTAGATATAACTAAAATTTTATTGATTTATTTGATAGAGGATTATTACTTGCAGTTACTGCCATTTTCACAGAATCTAATGGAACATTTAGCTCCACAGCTACATGCAAAGAACAACATTTCTACATGTCGCCAAATTTGCTGTCAGCCTCCTGTATTGAGAGATGAGGCACTCTTGCTATTTCAATTCTATTCTCAGTATTAACACTGGACTGAAGTAGTTGTGTGACTGGGTGTGTGTGTGTGTGACTGGGTGTGTGTGTGTGTGTGACTGATGTGGGTGTATGTGTGTGTGTGACCAGGTATGTGTGTGTGTGACTGGTGTGTGTATGTGTGACTGGGGGTTTGTGTGTGACTGTGTTGTGTGTGACTATGGGTGCGTGTGTGACTGGGGGTGTACGTGTGACTGGGCGTGTGTGTGTGTGACTGGGTGTGTGTGTGACTGAGTGTAGTGTGTGTGACTGGGCGTGTTTGTGTGACTGGGCGTGTGTGATTGTGTGTGTGTGTAACTGAGTGTAGTGTGTGTGACTGTGTGTGTGTGTAACTGAGTGTGACTGTGCGTGTGTGTGAGACAGGGTGTGTGTGTAACTGAGCGTAGTGTGTGTGCCATGGGCAAAGTGTGTGGCTGGGCATTGTGTGTTGCAGTTAATGGTTACCAGTAAGTAAAAAGTCGGTCTATTAGAAACAGGAATGTTATTGGGTTGTTGTTGCTGTAGTCCAAATGAAGTGGAATCATATCTACTGGTGTAACAAGATTATACAATATTATATAATATTGAATCTTCCAGGGCTTACCTAATATGAATTCAAAGAACAATAAATTAGCAATTGATTATACAATTTCAGAGATTTAAAGATATTTAAATACTTATGATCTGAGGACTGTGGAACGCAGCATTATTAGATTACAAATTTAAATTAGAGTTGTTATTTTGTGACCTCTTGTATTGCCTAATTATGGCAGAGCTTGCCTTTCTGTGTGGATTACATAGGTGTGTGTGTGTGCATGTTACTGGAGGAAGCATGTCTATTCTCACTGATATTTTGCTTCTAAAATCTGGATCTCCTCAGTAATTGGAAGATAATACTGAGCTGGCACAGGTGACGGAGTGTGTGCTGGAACTTGTTCTCAGCTCAGACAGCAGTCCTGTTTACTGGGCTGTGTTGAGCAAGGTGAGGACTGCTTTGCTTTGCAGTCCTGTCCATGACTGGAGGCAGATGCTCCTCAAATTATCCCGCGTTCCCCAAAAGCATCAAGGTGCAGTCAACAGCTCCTTATCTTCCGGTTGTAATCCGGGCGCTGAACCTTCTGGTTATTGAATGAAACACTGGCTCCGTATCGATTCAAAATACATTGAAAATGGTGCCAAAATTGAGCAGCTTTTAACCTTTAACCTGTAAAGCAGCTTCACTTGTGTGGAAGCACAGTGTGAGGAAACAGGACTCAGTCTCTCTGCTTGTAAAATGGTTGACATCCATTCTTTTGCATAGGTTGTTCCTTGACCCAAGTAGTAAAAAAAATGACACTCTGTATAGATTGAGCAAATCTGAAATTCAGGTCTGGCATAAACCAGACACGACAGAAAGACTTTGCCCATTCCTATTAACAATTAATGTTTATTTCTCCCTCCACAAAATTCTTCATTTAGTTTTTCAGTTTCAGCCCCTTCCCATCTGATCTATCTTTATCCTACGACACTCATTGGCTGGAAGGACTGAGGTGAACTGCTCCCAGGCTTTTGTTAATGTCAGTGTTGAGTCATAGATTTATCATCATCACCGTAGGCAGTCCCTCGAAATCGAGAAAGACTTGCTTCCACTCTAAAAGTGAGTTCTCAGGTGACTGAACAGTCCAGTACAGGAATTACAGTCTCTGTCACAGGTGGGACAGACAGTGGTTGAAGGAAAGGGTGGGTGGGGAATTGATAGGCGGTTTAGAGGGGATTTGAGGAGAATTTCTTCACCCAGAGGGTGGTGGGGGTCTGGACTCAATGCCTGTAAGGGTGGTAGAGGCAGAAACTCTCACCACATTTAAAAAGTACTTGGATGTGCGCATGAAGTGCCGTAATCTACAGGGCTATGGACCAAGAGCTGGAGAGTGGGATTAGCTGTTTGCCGGCCGGCGCGGACATGATGGGCCGAAATGGCCCCCTTCAGTGCTGTAAATTCCTATGGTTCTATGATTGTTTGACCTGCCTTGCAGTTCACTTTAATAAATGGTTCCTTTCTTCCCAATGACCTTGCCGAGATTGGGATCTTGCCCTGCGGTGAAGTGTCAGCACATTGTCTTGCTTCGTTGACATCCTCCGCAAATTTTCCCGTCAATCTATCTCATCATCATAGACAGTCCCTCAGAATCGCGGAAGACTTGCTTCCACTCCCAAAGTGAGTTCGCTGGTGGCTGAACAGTCCAATATGAGAGCCACAGACTCTTGTCACACGTGGGACAGACATTCGATCTATCTATTCCCCCTCTCACAGGTGTAGGCCACTGGCCAATGGGTTGCAATTTAGTTGCATTCTACACCACCACATCATCAGATTGTGTATTACAACCAGTGTGTCCTCAGCCATGCGTGTTCCATTGGGAATGCTGTACTACATGGATCAGCCATGATCTTATTGAATGGTGGTGTAGGCTCGAAGGGCCGAATGGCCTACTCCTGCACCTATTTTCTATTTTTCTATGTTTCCTTGCCATGGAAACGGGACATTGCTAACTGGAAGATTTTTCCTTATGCCTAGGTTCTAATGAAAGCTATTAATTCCCAGAAAGTATGTGAGCGCCCAAAATATTAAGGGAAAGAGACCTCTAGCTTTTAGAAACCTTTTAAATTGCAAATAGGGATGATGGCATCCCTCCAAATGGTGGGAAGGAAACTAGATGATATAATCTCTTGTAAAATCTGACAACCATTTTTCAAATGATCCAGAACAATTTCTAAAGCAATTCTGCTTTTGTACCTAATCTTATCATTCAAGGAGTTGGTTGTGTGGTTAAACTCCAGATAACAGTGAAGTCTGAAATAAACAGCTGGAAAATGCAACCCCCTTTGTCCTGAGTACCTGTATATCTTTTATCAAGAAACATTGGCGTAAGCTAAGTAACCTCCTATGGTGTTGTTCATCTGGAGTGGAAACAAAGGCCGGCCCTGCCGCCAACTAAGCACAGCAGATTATCATAGAGTCATAGAAATTTACAGCACGGAAGGAGGCCATTTCGGCCCATCATGTCCGCACCGGCCGACAAAGAGCTATCCAGCCTAATCCCACTTTCCATCTCTTGGTCTATAGCCCTGTAGGTTACGGCACTTCAAGTGTACGTCGAAGTACTTCTTAAATGTGGTGAAGGTTTCTGCCTCTACCACCCTTTCAGTCAGTGAGTTCCAGACCCCCACCACCCTCTGGGTGAAAACATTTCCCCTCAAATCCCCTCTAAATCTCCTACCAATTACTTTAAATCTATGCCCCCTGGTTGTTGATCCCTGTGCTAAGGGAAATAGGTCCTTCCTATCCACTCTTATCTAGGCCCCTCATAATTGTATACACCTCAATAAGGTCCCCCCTCAGCCTCCTCTGTTCCAAAGAAAACAAACCCAGTTTGTCCAATCTTTCCTCATAGCTAAAATTCTCCAGTCCAGGCAACATTCTCGTAAATCGCCTCTGTACCCTCTCTAGTGCAATCACATTTTTCCTGCAATGTGGTGACCAAAACTGCACGCAGTTCTCTAGCTGTGGCCTAACTAGTGTTTTATACAGTTCAAGCATAACCTCCCTGCTCTTGTATTCTATGCCTCGGCTAATAAAGGCAAATATTCTGTATGCCTTCTTAACCACCTGGCCTGCAATCTTCAGGGATCTGTGGACCTGCACTCCAAGGTCCCTTTGTTCCTCTGCACTTCTCAGTGTCCTACCATTTAATGTGTATTCCCTTGCCTTGTTAGCCTTCCCCAACTGCATTACCTCACACTCCTCCGGATTGAATTCCATTTGCCACTGTTCTGCCCACCTGACCAGTTCATTGATATCTTCCTGTAGTCTACAGCTTCATTATCCACCATACAGCCGATTTTAGTATCATCTGCAAATTAGAGATGAGATCACTCAAAGGACCAGTTCAGAGGCCATTGAGTGGAGTAAAAACAAGAAATCGGAGAGTGTGTGGAGGCTAAAGGCGTTTGGAGTGGGTCAGAAGTAGCAAGAGTGCAGAGAGTATGGTATGCAGCTCGGAAGCAGAAAGGCAAGAGGATCAATAAAATACCCTATGATGAGAAATCATTACCATGCAGAAGAAGGCTACTCGGCCCATCTGGCCTGTGCCTCCTCTTTGAAAGAGCTATCTACTTAGTCCCGCTCTTTCCCATAGCTCTGAATTTTCTCCCCTTCAAGCTCCCCTTTTTAGAAGTTACCATTAAATCTGCTTCCACCGCCCTTTCAGCAGCACAGTCCAGATCATAAAAATTTTCTGAGTAAAAATGATTCTCTTCACCACCCCCGTGGATTTTTTGCCATTTGTCTTAAATCTGCATCTCTGATTACCGACTCTCCTGCCAGTGGAAACAGTTTCTCCCTATTACTCTATCAAAACCTTTCATGATTTTGCAGGCCTCAAGTAAACCTCCCCTTTAACCTTCTCTGCGCTAATGAGAGCAATCCCAGCTTCTCTAGTCTCAGCACGGAACTGAAGTGCTTTATCCCTGGTACCATTCTAGTAAGTCTCCTCTGCACCCTCACTATTTTTTCACCTCAGTTGCTGGTTAGAATACTGTTTTTCTTATACTTTTATTAATAGTAATTAGATATCAATACACGATTGAAAAAAATCCTACTTAAGTAAGCAAATATTAACATTGTGCAATCGTCTGCTCTGTTATCCCCCTAATTGTTCCCATTACTATAACCATGAACAATAGACCCGTAGCCAACGTCCAATGGCTAACGTCTGCCGGTCCCACGCGGCTCGCGACCGATTTTTCCAATGTGCAATTTCGCACCCAAAAAGAATTGAGGGGGAACATTGCCCATCGCTACTTCACTCAAATTGGCACTCTCTAGCCACAGCCCAAGTTTGGAAGGATGTGATCTGTAACTACTGCTGGGAATTTCTCTACATTTCACACGGTGTCGTCCAGAGCTTCCATGCGGCCACTGCTGCGCTTCACTGAAATCCCAATGACGCTGCAGAAGTCACCACAGGACCGCGCACTGACAATGAAACCGTAACCCCTTCACTAGTGCGCACTGCATTTGCTGCAAAGCCCTCTCCAGCCCACTCAGATCCGACAGGCACAAGGTTGTGCCTGAGGTTCACTTTCACCCGTCATCCGACTGGCTGCCGAATTATGGCGACCTCTTTAATTGAACTGCTTCGGTTTCATGCATTTTCTTGCCGCACAAAAAGAAAGGTTTTTATTGATTTTGCCAAAGAGAAGAAATAGCAGCACAAGTTCAGATCTGGGTTATTCTTGTACGGGTGCTCACTGGCCGGGACCTGCAGAGCTAAAGGCAGTGAAAATCAAACTCAGCACTAACTGCAGCCTCAGCGCCACGTACACTTCAATTCCGCAGCGACTCCCAGAGCCTGGCCGGAATTTTTAGCTCCGAGACCACATTTTATAAAAAATAATCTTGTGCTGACATTTACCGTCGGCTGTTCGATGGCAGCACATTTCAGTTCGTTCCAACATGGTCAGAGCATTGCTACAGTCCTTTTCACTCGACAAACCGTTCACAACTTGAGTCCTGCCCGCCCGTGAGGAAACTTCCTTTTGTGCACCGTCATTGATACCGTATCCCATTCAATCTCTATGTCGCCCGTCTTTTGCAAGTTTTCATATTGAACAATATCTACGAAGCATTAATGACCAAATCATAAAGGACAGAATATTAGTTTCAGCACGGCTTTTTAAAAATCAGCCTTACCAAAGAGTTATTATCAACTTTAACATCCTTTTGTTCTGTATTTTTGTTCTTTTTTTTTAAACAAATGAACATTCAAACGGTGAAAACTAATGGCGTCATGGGACAGAACTGCTGTCGAACCTTCTGGGCCAGATGATGTGAGAGAGATGAATTAACATACTGTACACAATTGAAAAAGGACGATTACTGAAGCGTCCTGGGTTTAATATGTGTATCTCTGTGGATGCTAATTCAGCTTCTTGTGCTGTTAGGGTCAATAACTCTTCGCTTTGTCGTCATAGGCACTCAAAGTTTGAAGAGAAAAGCAGAAAATAGGAAGAGAAGGCTGATAGTTGTACTCAGTTTGTCTGTATGATTATAAAAATGCACTTCTTTATAGTTGGGACAAAGTGCATTGAGTAAAAGAGAAGGGCAGGCAAATAAGGAAGTGGTGATTCAATCTTGTAGCCGTTTTAAAAAAAATGTAATTCATAAAGGTGTACTGATAACAAGGTCCCTTTCGAATGGAAATCAGGGAGAATGTAACTGAAATAGTTCAAATAAGCAAGAAATTATGGTTTGTGTATTAAAACTAATTGTGACCTTCCAAGGTGTCATCAGGAAAATTATTCCGTATTATTTTTCTTTGTTCTCATTCTGTAATGAAGCTTAAAAAGTCTATAATCATCTTCTTTCCGTTCTCCTCCTATCCCATTTGTTTGCTATTAACTGCGGTTATTTTAAATTCCGTTATCTGTCCTAATCATAAACTGAATACATTTGTATTGTATATTTATAGCCCCAGAATTATTGAATGTGCTTTTTATGACATTACTGGTAGTCCAGTGAATTGCTAAAAATGTTTCACATAAAAAAATAATAAAAAACCTGGGTAGTCAGATTACAGTATTGATTGTTGAAAAATGACCCTGCATAATTCTTCAGAGGCAAAATGGCCCATGTGGTTTATCACATTAATCTTTTCAAAAGAAACATTGCTGCCGGTTCTGCTGCTGTTTCCTTGTATACAACCTCAAGCCAATTAAATTTGCATCAAATATTTGTTAACCGCATTTATCTAGATAGTGAAAAACACTAAATATTAGGAGGAAGGAAGCCTGCAAAAAAAAAAGTGTTCTCAATTATTCCAAACATCACCACAACATTGTATTCATTCGGTGCAAAAGCTGTACCTCGGTGATCTCGGATCTGTTTGAATGTTGGGATGCTGCATATAAACTCTTTGTTTTTCTTGAATGTGTTATAGTTTCATTGCTGCTTGAATTATGTCGAGCTCATTTGCAAATAATGTATTAGATCGAACCTTACCAAGCCAAGAATAATTGATAATGGTATGTGCAAATTATATCGGAGATGCTCGCACGGAAGATGCCCCTAATCTGCATATCTTGACTTTTTTTCTGCCCTTTATCTCTCATTTCTGCACAAGCTTGACAGACTGTATATTGAACATTAGAGTTCTTGCATTTACATTCATAGAAATGTATTTTCAATTGTATGCTTGTTTGTGAGAATGAAACCCATGGAATTGTGACTTATTTTTCCGCTCCTTCTATCTCCTTATTCTTAATTTCTAGAAATTATGATCGATTCTGTTTGATTCACATGTTTGTCAGGAGTTGGACAGACATCAGACCTGCTCACATTGCTGACAAAAAGGTTTGACCAAAGATGTGTAACCTTTCCATTGAACATATGCAAAAGTGTTTCTTAACCCTTTCAGGACTGAAGGATTTTCTCTTTCCCCCCCAGTAAATAGTAGAGATAATGCACCTTGTCACATTCATCAATAAGGAAGATTCTGGTTTTATCTCATGAATTTCTTGTAGTTTACTGTGGAGCTTGGAAGGCCAGTCACAAGGAAGCATGCAAACCAGGGCAAGCATTATTTTTTGTTATCCTTTCTCTAGCTTTCATCCATCCTCACAGTTGCTGATTCTTACTGAAGGTCTGGTTCAGTGGAGACCAGCCACACTCTAGCAGTTCACTTATTCCCTATGTGTGAGTTTTCAGTGTCAGCAAACTGTTTGACTTTGAATTGATGTGATGGGGTGGAGGGGGGGAATATGGGCAGGGGGCACCATAACTAGGAGAAGTCCTGCCTTCACCCAATGTCCATACACTGCTCCTCAAGAGCAATGCTGTCTTTTTAACCTCCCGCCACCTCCCCCCATCCCAGGCCCAGGGACGCTGAGGCCCTGTTGTAGCACTTCCAACTGCTGCCCGCGCTTCAGTTAACAACAACAATCACAACTTGTATTTATATAGCGCCTTTAACATAGTGAAATGTCCCAAGGCGCTTCACAGGAGTATTATGCGACAGAAATTTGACACCCAGCCGCATAAGTAGAAATTAGCACAGGGCTTGGTCAATGAGGTAGGTTTTAAGGAGCGTCTTGAAGGAGGAAAAAGAGGCGGAGAGGTTTAGGCAGGGAGTTCCAGAGCTTGGGGCCTAGGCAACAGAAGGCACGGCCACTAATGGTTGAGCGATTATAATCAGGGATGCTCAGGGAGGCAGAATTGGAGGAGCGCAGGCATCTCGGAGGGGTTGTGGGGAGAGATTACAGAGTTAAGACTTCTATATCTTGGTTTAAAAAATAATAACAATTTGGATATATTTTCCCTACATGTGAGGAAATATTTGCACCCGATGGTGCAACTGAGATAAAAAAAACGTTAGATGTGGCGAACTGTGTGACAGCACACTTCGATCATGAGCTTTTTCAGTCATTTCGAGATTGGTCATTTAGATTTTTAAAATTCTTTTGTGAAGCAGTTTAGGTTATGTAACATGTCCGCACACTGTCAATGCTAAAATTAATAAATAGATTAATTAAATTCGGAAACAATAGTTAAAAATGATATAAATGGAATAATGAGCAGCGTAGGTCTGGTGTGACTTCACCACCAGGGAATTAGTCCACTCATAGAAGCGTTTATCAAGTCGCGAGTTAGTCGATTATTATCATCCCATCTATCTATCCGCTTCTGCTACTTTCTTTCATTAACCCATCCGGTAGTAAATACCCATTGGTAATGGAACTGCACAAAGCTTGTTTGAACAGAAGCAGGAAGCCAGAATTCTCGACCTGCTGTTGCGTAAAAGACCTTAGTGAACTTTCTTAAACTGAATTCCAGATTTCAGAGAAGTGTTCATTTTAAATCCCCATTGTTTACCATTTTAAGCACCGCCTTCTGTCTCTTCTTCGTGCCTGTTCCCTCTTCCGCTCCCTCAATTATATTTCTAGAGAAGGTAGCAAATGTGCGTATTCTTTCTATTAATTTAGCTGCCAAAATGCAGACTCAAACGGCTTTTATTACTCCAGTTTGGTGTAACAGTAGAAAGGCCTGCGGCTTTCAGATGAATAAATGTATAACTGCTTGAGGAGGTAAGGTATCCCTATAAATGGTGTAAGCCACTGTAACTCTTAACGTGGCTGTAAAGGAACACACCACAAATACATTGTATCCGTGCTCCCGAGAAAGATAACGGGTGTTTACCAAGCCAAGCTGCAGGAGCCTGTCGAGCACTCGATCTCCGTACTGGGTTAATAAATTCCACCTTCCTGATGTCTGTTTAATATCCAGCGATGACTTAGTGTTGCCATAAATAAATGATGTTGATACAGGTGCATATTCATTTATTACTGCTTGTTGTCACAACACCGAGACTGTGAAATATATCTTCCGAGAGTCTCACCATCGGGTTTTTCTTTAATTAATCTGCTAAAAGGGGAATTTTATTGATTTATCCTGCCCCATTTAAGCATTTTTTTTTTTTCATCGCCTGCTTAGATTTTCTTTCCCCTCTTTCTCCACCACCAGCCCCCAACCCTCTTCCCCTCCCAACACAGTATGGCCTAGATTTAGCCGGCGCTCAGAGGGCAGGTTCGGAGGAGGATCCACTGACAACATTTAAAAGATTGACAGCGGAGCGGGATTGTGCTCTGAACCCGTCTCCGTGTAACTTTCCCAAGTGCCGGGTCTGCCTGCGCTTTACAGACCCAACACTAAGCGGCGGGTGAGGCAATTGAAATAGTTAACAGGGTATTTAAAGGTAGCTAAATAGCATTTTAGCATCTACATACCATTTTGACAACTTTCAAGGCGCTCGGGGATCACGCCATGTAAGTAGGGCAGGTTTTCCATGACTGCATTCCTCTGAATAGGTGACAGCTGTAAAAGTGGTATAAAAGCTACCATTTCACAGTTGTTCACTTTCCAATGTTAGAAATTGGAGCCTTCAGGATTTGGAATGCGCTTTTCAGCTTTAGGAAGGTTGGAAGTGTTTGGAGTAAACTCTCTATCCAGTGTCACCACCTTGGAGCAACCTCTCTCACCATTGACAGATCGCTTCTGTCATCTCAACTTCTCCTGCCATCTATTCCAGCAGTATCGGTGCCCTTGAAAAGTCTCACCTTGGTCCTCAGAATCCCATCACGATCAAGCACAACACCAACATCACAAGGCACACCAGCATCACCAACGACAGCACCAACCTTCTCCGCAATCACCTGATGTTGTACAGGAGACAGGGCATCAGCACTCGACCACATTGCTGCCAGGGATGGCCTCACCATGGTCAGATTTACTTTACTTGATGCTGTACACACTGGCTGCCACATGATGCACCAGGTTGGCAACACCCCATTCCAACACCATAAAGCATCTCTACAATGCTCAAGCCATTCCTTTCACACTCATCACCATTGGGGGCCGTACCATTGTGTCCCACCACAACTCATTAAGCCACTTCCAAAGGAGCACACAGATCTGTCCAAGAAGGCAAAGTGTTGAAAATAAAGATTTCAATGTTTGACAACACATTAATAGAAACTTTACATGATCATTGGCTAAAAGACCCAAGTGCCTACACTTATGTGTTGGTAGTTGGTATGAATGCACTAGGATGAGGGTGAGTGTGAGGGGTGACCAGTGAGATGGGGATGTGATAATGTAAATAGAGAGCGAGGGATGGGTGGTGATGCAAGATAAGTTGATGTGAGTAAGGAAGTGCAGGAGAAAGGTAGGGAAGGCAGAGTGATGGGGATGTGATGAGTGGCACAGCAGGATGAGGTTGAGTGTGGCTTTGCAATAACGATTCGTGATCTACTGAGATTGAAAGATTTGCGCCACTGCAGCCAGTTCCTCCTGATGACATCCCTGCTTGTGCCCTCTGTGCAATGTGCATTGGTATCCTGGGGAGGTCTGTTCCACCCATTGGAAGGGAGGAGAACCTTCCTGCGTGCTGTGACTCCTGCCATAAACATATGGAGGGAGTCATCCCTCCATAAGCATATGGAAGGAGTCATAGGAGAGCCTGGGTACAGCCTTGCCCTTCTGTACAGTGCTTGTCAGTGTTTGCAGCACTTCAATGCTGCAGAGCATTGACAGCACAACTGTCAAAATAAAATTGGCCACGAGGAAACTGGCTGATGACGCGTCATCAAATGACATCATTAGACCCACTTCCTTTTAGTAGGCTGGGAACCTCACAGAACGGGCTTAACAAGCCAATTCAGGGGAAAGTCATGGGGGAAGCCGACATGGAGCCAGCAGTGGGGTTTCAGCCCGCCCCGGACGTCGCCCGCCTCGGTAGGGGAAAACGCAGCCATTGTTACTCGACTCAATCAATGTGCAGTTGGTCTGTATCCAGTCGCTGTAGCTATTAAGCCAGCCACCAGCAGGTGAGGGAGGGACTGAGTTGAGATAACTTCCCCCACCCCCTTATTCCCTTTGGGGAAAGGGTCTGATCCTGGCTTGGCAACACCTAGATCAGGAGCCACCAAATGAGCTACCATGGGCATGGAGCCATGGACACTAGTATATGGCTCAGCAGTTTAAAACACTAGTTACCACTTTAAAAACAATTAGAACTTTGTTTTTGATTTTTGAAATCTGATTGTTTGAACAATGGTAGCCACATCAGGGAAACTGAGCGAATATACTTATTTTTATAATGTCGGGGACTTTGGCAGATGAATTAAAAACATGTAAAATTAATTAGTATAAATTATTAATTAGTAACAAATATATTTTGGATGATTTAACGGCAGAGTGTGTATGCTGAGTTAGTGCTTCCCACTCTTAACACCTCTCCTAACTTGACCATCAATTCTGCATAAAAATGGAGCAAATAGCCAAGTGACAATACTGTGTTGCTGACTGCCCCGAGTTTCTTCTCCCATTTCTCTTCCCGACATGGTCATTCTCATCATCCATACCGAGAAGGTGCATTGTTCCAAATAAGCAGATGTCTTCACAAATGCAGCCAGTTCCATTGTTATCTTCTGAGAAGCTATGCACCGATCCCTGGACTATACAGGCAAAACTAAGCTTGCAGAGACTAACTCAACTTGATAAAATAACGGTAGTGCATTATATTGGGGGTGGGATGAAGTTCGGCTTGCAATATGTCTGGTCTTTGTAGATTTTGCAAAGTTAGCAGAAATTCTTTGCGTTGAAATCAAACATTCTTGAATTCAGCTGATCACTTGCATCAAAGGACATAATTTACTATGGGTCTTTGAGATCTAAGATTACTGAAATAGGCGTAGTTTTCGACTGAGGAATAAAGTACATTATCCTGCCGAATCAGTAATGTTTATATTGTGGCCCATCAGATGTAGTGTCATACCAGTGGCATCAATGTTACAGTTAATGTGTGAAGTACATTGATAAGAATATGGGAACTGCATAGTGCAGTGGATTCAGTCTGGAGCACAGTCCCCTCATTTCTGGGATTTCAAACCAACCTTTGCCAAGCACACGTCGCCTGGTTGTAATGAGTCTTACTGTTTGTAAATTAACCTAAGTTGTGGCAAAGAGTCCACCTCACAAAACTATTGACCGGTGTGGTTACAATTGGCACCATTGTTGTGCCGCTCACAATGTTCAGTTAAACAGCTAGATTCATTTGTACTTTTTGGAGCAAAAGTAAGTGTTATAAAGAAAAGTGGACATGATCATTCATGAACTGCCAGGACGAATGTCATCCCAAGGCGGGCCTAGGAGGTAAGGTTAGTTTTAATTGATTTACTTTTGGGAGCGGTCAGCTGAAAGTTGGCAGAAAGTTTTCTCAGGAGGTTAAATAAAGTGGATGGAGCCTATGAAGGAATTGATTGTAAATGACCTGTGGAAGGAACAGGTTTGCTGGGCCAAATGGACTGTTCTTGTTCTGTGCTTTCGTATGTCAACTCAGCAATCTCTCTTGCATGAAGAACACGGCAACTGAAAGAAATCACAAGGGCGAGCTCATCCGAAACTGGAGGATAGGCATTAGGCCTGTCCTGTTGACTAGAATTGCTCCGGTTAACTAATTGGAATTATCCACTAAACTATCCTGCTCACATTTGTCATCTAATCTGATCTACGGTTTTTAATTGCAAGCTATTGATTAACTTTAAAATGCTACTTAATTTCACACTGTGTATATATGAAATCAGAAATCATAGCATGTAATTTTTGCCTAATAAGGCTGTAATTATACTGTCAATCCCCTGAGGGTACAGATGACATTACCATATGGTCTTGTGTGTACCCAGGTGTTTCATACATCTCTTTCATAGGTCACCATCCTTTATGGAATTCTGTCACCACCATAAACAATGGTTCGACTTTGCTCACAAACCGTTCATCACTTTGCATTTTGCTACCAACATACGGTGCCACGGGTTAATAGGACAGGAGTTCATGCTTGCAGTCCCCCCCACGTGCGAATGTCAGGTGCATTATCGTGGCGAGGCAAGGACTTCTACAAGAACACAAGATGTGCCCCCCACACCCCCCCCCCCCTCACTTCTCGTGCACCCTCTACTGCTGGGTTTCCAAAAATCATTTGGAAGGGGTTGGAAGCCTTTCAATTCAGGGGGTTACTGCATAAAAGGAGAGAAAACAACAGAAAACAAGCAGTCTCACATTAACCAAGCCAAAACTTGCAGAAAGCACAATACAATGGGAGAGAGAGAGAGTGGGACTTCATACCTTTTTGCTCCCAGGGACAGTGTTGAACACACTTGGAGACCCTGACAAACCAGCACTCCCCCTACTTGACTCTGACTGTAGCCCAATTTACAGGAGGCAGCAGAGGGTAAAGAATCTAGAATTTCCTATGAGATAGCTGTATATCATTTTTAATATTTAATAACCGTGAATCCCTTCAGATACCAGGTCCTGGTCTAGTTCTTTTGGAAACCCCTTGACATTTTCTGTGCAGCCATCTGCACTGCTAACTTGTTCTATGTGTTGATCAACCTTATTTTGTTTTTTTTTAATCTTTAACCTACCTCCTCTGGTTCTGTTTCCAATTTATTAAATGGCATCATAATTTTAAAAACCTCTATTAAGTCTCCCCCTTTTTATTTTCAAGAGAGAAAAGTTCAGGGTGAATAATCTTGCTCTGTAGCTCAGCCTGGCAAGTTTGGGTATTTATCTTGTACTCTCCGCTGGATGCTCTCCAATGACACTTGGTAGCTTTGGACATAGGGAGACCAAAACGGGACACAAAATAGTGTGGTTTAACCAAGCTCCGTACAATTTTCAAATAACCCCTTTGATTTGTACTATGGATCATTCGCTGTGCAACCTATAGTTTGGCAGGCCTGCAGTTGTTATCAGAGACTGATACTTCTTGCCTACTATTGTAATATAACCTGGTGAGTACTAATATGAACCCCTTGCTGCTCGCTCCCCAACAGTTTTTTCTGAAGGATGTTTATTTATCCTCCTCCCCGCCCTACCATCCTAGAGAACAACTGAGCTCAGGAATGTAGGTAGCCCACCGACAAGAGTCCATCAATATGCCTCTGAAACACTTGCTAGGAAGCACACAAGAGCGTCGTAGAGTCAGAAGATTGTATCTTCAAGCCCCACTTCAGAGACTTCAGCCCATAATCCAGGATGACACTCCCAATGCAGTACTGAGGGAGTGCTGCATTGTCGGAGGTGCCGTCTTTCAAATGAGACGTTAAACCGAGGCCCTGTCTGCCCTCTCAGGTGGATGCAGAAGATCCCACGGCCACTATTTCGAAGAATAGCTGGGGATTTATCCCCAGTGTCCTAGCCTTTATCCCTCAACCAATATCACTAAAAGAGATTATCTGGTCATTATCACATTGCTGTTTATGGGAGCTTGCTGTTTGCTAAATTGGCTGCCGTGTTTCCTACATTACAACAGTGACTACACTTTTTTACAAAGTACTTAATTGGCTGTAAAGTGCTTTAAGACGTCCTGAGGTTGTGAAAGGTGCTATATAAATGCAAATCTTTTTTTCCTCCATTCCCTATCGATGGGAAAGGGCTGGTGTGCACTTACTGCTTCCCCTCAATGTCACACTGAGACCAGGAACTCAATGGTGTGGCCAGTCAAACCTGCGCCTCCATCGCTCTGTTGCTCTCTCACAAAACAGATTTTAAACCATTCTCAAAAATATATATTTTTAAAATTGGGACAGCAGGACTGTCCGTCTTCTGCTTCACCTTTATTTGCAAGAAATATTCTTTTTGTGCAAGTCTTTAACAAAGTACAAGTATTCTGACTTTAATATTAATGTTCAGTGTGGAGTGTTAATAATGGATAGCTGCTTTCATAAAAACGGCTTTGACCCTTAAAATCTACCGGTATTTTAATGATTAAAAACCAAAGTGCTAAATATTACATTATAGGAATTTATAACAATCATCTTCTAGAAATTTGTTCAGCAATTTTTTTTTCCTTCCTTATCTTAAATCTGTGTGGGTGTCTGGTACAGAGCTAGCTGACTAAAATAATATATAGCAGGGGGAGATCAGAACAAGTGTTCTGTTAAGAGATAAGCCTCTATTCATTTCTCCATTGTTAAGCCATTTGTACTGGGGGATGAGTGCAGTTTGCTCGCTTGATGCAGTAAACTATACAATATCTATTAGATTACAGTCACAGTGCTGGATTTAGAAATGAGATTTTGAAGGCTTTGTAATTTTGTAAATGTGTCGTTATTCCTTTAGCCATTGATGTGATAAAATTGAAAAATAACTACCACAAACACAATGGCGTGCTGTGTTGCTTTCCCATACTTGCAGTGCGATTGCAGAGTAAATCAGTCGGTAATAGATGCTGCTTTGAATCCCACGCTGTGGTAAGATGTATAATATATGTTGCATATTGAAATTAATTTAATCAGTAATGGGCTATTTTCATTTACTTTAGAAACTTTGCCTCGGCCAACGGTTACTAAATAAAATTTTGGTTACATGACAACCCGTATTGTATTTGACAAAGGGGACAGGTGCATTAGAATAAAATTCCACGGTGATCCTTCACTCTGTCAGCCATGAATATTTTATTGCCTAATGAATCATCTTTTTAAAATGAAGTTTTTTGTTGTAGTGTCACTGGCGTTTAAAACAGAAAGCCTGCCCTTTTTGATATCAGAACTCTGGAACATGCTGACTCATACGAAATTACTTAAAAGGTGGTAACACTGGATTGATGTACCATCAGGTATGCTTTACTGGTGTGAGTCACTGGTATTTAATCAATACCAATATGATTATACCCATGCGGCAATTATAAATTATTTAAAGCAGTATCCATAGGTTACTGACTTGTTGCCTTTAAATTAAATTCTCTGTCAATAATTGATGCAAAGAATTAATCTGAGAACACCTTCCGATGCTGGAACTGTTTGTTTGTGGCATGGTGTATTGAATTACTGTCTGTCACAAGGCGCTGCCTTCAACTCCCTGTCTCTTTCCCACACACTTTAGCTTTTGCCAAAATACTCTAGATGTCTTCATAAAGGGAATGAATGCAGTGTTTTTTTGCGGAGGAGTCAGAACTAGCAAAAGGATTTTGTTATTAGTTCTTGTACCTGGGGTTTCCGCCACAGTCTGTCTCACTTCAGTGATTGCCTGATAGATGAGGAAATCGATAAATTTGAGTAAGTTCTGTGACATAAATGGAGATTGAACACCCCTGCGTTCCTGTTCTATTGTCTTTTTGGGTTTTAAGCATGCATGGAGCATGCACTTAAGCACAGGACTCATTAGAGTTTAAAAGAGAACTGTAATGTCTGTGACTAAAAATTTTGAACTGAAGAATTGATGGTAATATAAAAAAATCGATTTCATTGAGGCACAGTAGCTCAGCCATTGGAGCACAGCACACTTGTGTTAAGGAGTGCCAAGACGTGGAGTCACTCAGACAATTCCTCACTTGAAGTGTTCCGATCTCAGCTGTTGCACTTTTAGTGGAAGGCACCAATGTGGGGACTGGCATCTTCTCATGGGAAAGAAAAAACAAAGGATAAGATAAGCAAGCTGAACCAAACTATAGACAAATGCCTGGGAAGGTGGTGTTGTTCCCATCAACTTAGCTGCGGAATGGTGCAAGTCATGGGCAGACTAATTACTGTAGTGTGTTTTGGGGCCAAATGAAAGGGAGGGAAATGAGAAGATAATGTGTTTGGCCTGATTAGCATACACACTGCGTGGGACCCAGTGCTCTGGGTGATCTCAAGATGCTTCAGAACTAAGTTCTTTGGGGCCACAGCTACAATATGATAATGTCCCATTATCTGGTCATTGTCTCATTGCTGTTTTTCCGCAAATTGGCCGCCGCTTTTCTTACATAACAACAGTAACTACACTTCAAAACCACTTCATTGATTGTAAAATGTCTTTGGACATTCTGAGGTAGTGAAAGGTGCTATATAAATGCAAGTTTGTCTGTCTTTTTCTTTCTTTTACTCTTTCTTTCTGTCTTTCTCTTGCTGTTTTTCTCTCTTTCTTTTCCTATTCCTTTCTTTCTCTCTTCATTTCTTTCTTCCTTTCTTTCTGCCATATAGTATTTGTTTTAAGAAAGAAAGACTTGCATTAATATGGTGCCTTTCATGACCACAAGATGTCCCAAAGCGCTTTACAGCCAATGAAGTACTTTTGAAGTGTAGTCACTGTTGTAATGTTAAAAACTAAGAATCTAAGGTGAGGGCCCGATACAGAGGAGGGTACCACCAAGGATTAAAAAGAGTAGAAGGGATGATGCAACAACAACAAGGACTTTTATATAGTACCATTAACATAAAAAGATAAGGCACTTCACAGAAGCATAATCAAACAAAAGTTGGCACAAAGCCGTAGAAGGAGATATTAGTAAGGGTGACGAAAAGGTCAGTCAAAAAAGTAAGTTTTAAGGCGAGTCTTAAAGAAGGAGAATGAGGTGGAGAGGCAGCGAGATTTAGGGAGGAAATTCCAGAATTTAGCACCCGGATAGCTGAAGGCACGACCGCCAATGGTGGGGCAAAGGAATTTCAAAATGCGTAAGGGGCCAGGATTGGAGGAATGCAGAGATCTCCGAGGATTGTAGGGCTGGAGAAAGTTACAGAGATAGAGAGGGGGCAAAGTTATGAAGGGATTTGAACACGAGGATGAGAATTTTAAATTTGAGGCGTTCGAAGACCGGGGACCAATGTAGGTCAGCGAGCAGAGGAGTGGTGAATGAATGGGACTTGGTTCAGGAGAGAGTACGGCCAACAGAGTTCTGCAAATCAGGAGGAGGTTATCTATAAACCAGTGGTCAGTTGAGAAATGGAGGAAGGTAGTGCAATACAGCCTCACTGGGATTAGATTTTAAATGACTAAGCTTTCAGCTTTAAATCATGAACCGAGTATTTGCGACCCAGATTGCACCTGATAATAATTGTTCCTCACAGTGTCAAGCCGTGGCTTTTTAGATACACTGTGAATTTGTTGATGTATTTCATAGGATTGAAGGAGTATATTTTTCAAAATGTTTTAATATCGTTTGTAAGATGTTACTCTTTTTCAACCAAAAAAAGTACAAAAACTCGACCACTTTGTTATTTACACCCCTCCCTGATACCAACTGGTAGTGTGCATTATCCGCTACCTAAACAAAAACAGCTTGCTCTTGGGCTTTGACCTGTGCTGCTCTTGAGATGTCCACTGGAAGGCGCGAGTTAAATTGCCGATTGTATTTTTTTTCTTGTATTTGATTTTCCTCTCTTTCTAGTAGAGCTTTGACCTTCCCCCAACAACTTTGGGAAGTCCCCATACACAAGAACATAAGAAATAGGAACAGGAATAGGCCATTGGGTCCCTCGAGTCTGCTCCGCCATTCAATAAGATCATGGCTGATCTGATCTTGGGCTCAGCTCCACTTCCCCGCCGGCTCCCCATCATCCTTCACTCCCTTATCGTTCAAAAATCTGTCTATCTCCACCTTAAATATATTCAATGACCCAGCCTCCACAGCTCTCTGGGACAGAGAATGCCACAGATTCACGACCCTCTGAGAGAAGAAATTCCTCCTCATCTCCGTTCTAAATGGGCGACCCCTTATTCTGCAACTATGCCCCCTAGTTCTAAATTCCCCTCTCTACATCTACCATGTCGAGCCCCCTTAGGATCTTAATATGTTTCAATAAGATCACCTCTCATTCTTCTAAACCCTAACGAGCATAGGCCCAACCTGCTTAACCTTTCCTCATGAGTCAACCCCTTCATCTCTGGAATCAACAGGGACCTTGTGCTGCGATCTTGTACCCTTCCCTCCCTGTTGAAGCGGGCAGATCCGCCAGTGCACCTTGGATCACTTTTGCTGCAATTTGATGCGTCCAATACGCGGCAGCAGAAGTGTTGTGCAAACCTTTCACTGTGTCTCCCGTTTATACTGCTCATAAGTGAATAACATTCTGTGGCTAACAGGATATTCACTTAAAAGGATCCGACCGTCATTGAAGTAAAATATGATACTATAAAAAAAAACAATTTCCTTAAGATCAGCCGGTCTAAGAAGTAATAGTGCCCATAATTTTGGAGCCCAGCTTCTCAAACTTACTGTAAAATCAATTGCCATTACTGGCAATTACTCATTTTACTATCTTTGTGCAGTTGGACTCGGGACGTTTACACTTGGTTACCAGCGGAAACGCTGTATATCATGAAAATACCATAAAAAGACCTTTAAATGATGAGACGTTGTAAACGAGCTGTTTTCAAATAGATTGAGCCGTCCTGAATAAAGATTTTAAGCAGATAAACTGCTGTATGACACCGAAAAGGTTTGAAACATGTAATAACGAATGTGTGCCTACACTGCACCAGGGAATTGAGGATAAGCAGGATGAGATCACAGGTCAGCTCCCTTCCATCAGCCATACTGTCCTCGTTTTGGCACAGCATAGGTGAAGTCCATTATTAGAGTTCGACCTCTGGTTCAGCTGCTGTTTGAGCCACCATGTTGTTTTCGCCAGTCTTTTCCCGTTTTCAGAAGTCACTGTTCAGGCTCCAGCGGCATAGAAACACAGGATATCGAGGCACTGGAGATGGAACTAAGAAAAATTTACCGAGAATGATACCAGAACTGTCAGGAAAGAATGAACAGGCTTGGGGCTCTTTTCTCTAGAAAAGAGAAGACTGAGGGGTGACCTGATAGAGGGCTTTAAGTTTATGAAAGGTTTTGATAGGGTACACATTGAGAAGATGTTTCCATTTGCGGGTGAGACCAGAACTCGGGGCGATAACTATAATATCTGTGATAACTCCAAGAGGGAATTCAGGAGAAACTTCTTTACCCAGTGAGTTGAACTCGCTACCAGAAGGAGTAGTTGAGGAGAAAGCTAGATAAACACATGAGGGAGAAAGGAATAGAGGATATGTTGGTCCAAATGGCCTGTTTCTGCACTGTAAATATATGTCATGTAATACTATGTACATATGGGGCAATATTGATGCCTACCCTTTTTCTTGCAATGCCTTGTAAGGCTATCACAAGCAGGACTGACTAGTTCTAAATGCTATGATTGTGCTTGAGTATATTTGCTCTCCCGAAGACTCCAACATATACAGCTCTATGAGGTCTGGACAACTTCCAGTACCTCACGCAGGTGATTGTTTTCATATGTGAGCCAAGATGTTGAGTCTGGACAGGCTGTTCACATTTAATGGGTATCACAGCCAAGACAAATTCCAATGCTTGCCTCACAGCCAAATCCGTGCGCACGCACTTTCCAACAGAAACCACTGAATAGCAAACAATCCAGGCCGATATGTCCCTCCCTATCTCAGGGTAATGAGATCAATTGTAGTGACTCTTTTACTACCCCACTAAGATCAACATGCTCAGAACATACTAGGAATCAAGCCAAGGACCTCCTGGGTTGTTTGGCTTAGTTTGTAAGAACATAAGAATATAATAATTAGGAGCAGGCACCTCGAGCCAGCTCTGCCATTCAGTAAGATCATGGCTGATCTTCGACCTGACCTATCCCCATATCCCTTGATTCCCCAAGAGTCCAAAAATCTATCTATCGCGGCCTTGAATATACCCAACGACCCAGCATCCACAGCCCTTTGGGGTGGAGAATTCCGAAGATTCACAACCCTCTGAGTGAAGAAATTCTTCCTCGTCTCTGTCTTAAAAAGCCGACCTTTTGTCCTGAGACTATCCCCCCTAGTTTTAGACTCTCCAGCCAGGTGAAACAACATCTCAGCATCTACCCTGTCAATCCCCCTCAGAATCTGGGCTGTGAATTTACCAACTGGATAATTGAAAGGAGTACAATTAAATAATGGGTGACATCTCAGTGTTTCATGGTCAATAAACTGTGCACCAACCTCAAGCAGTTACACATCCAACATGTCTGAATAATCCTGAACTGCAAGTTGCTAAACTCATTTAATAAATAAGCTTTGGGTTGGGATAATTTTCTTGTTGCTGTTGGCTGTAAGAATCCCGTGTAAAGTTAGTTTACTCTATCCACAGGAAAAAAAAGCGCAACCAGTCTTCCTTAGAGAGATTAGAGGGAGGCTTGATGTGGGGACTAGTAAATCGTCAGACTAGTGTAGTAGCAGATGCTATTCCAAGATTAGATCACAGTTGGGGTATTTATTTTCCATCAAACGATACTATAACTAACCTGGCAGTACTTGACACTCAGTACCCAAAGTAGAAAGCTTTCCATTCCCTAGCACTGAATATTTCACCTTAATGACCACAAGGTAAAGCAGAAAAGACATTAAGTAATTTACTTTTTATGAAAATCCAAATAAAAGTAAGTTGCAGGTTGCAAGGGGTATGGTCTTTTTACTTTAATCCTTGGTGAAATATGCTGTGTCCCTAAACTGCATGTTATGAAAACCTATTGATGCATAATGTGCCTAATTCCTACTTAAAAATATGTCAGTATTGGTATTGGACGGAGTTCTGCATCATGATTACACATTTTGTTATTGAACCGCAATCAGCAAGAATCAATTATTACTATAATTACAATAATTACTAGATGAGAATAAATTATTACCTCGTCTCACAAGTAAGTATAAGCATGACAATCTGCATGTAATTTCATGGATTTGTGGCAATGTACTATTATTTTGTATCCCCCCCACCCCTGTTTTGTAAATAAACAATGACAATAGTTAGCACTCCAGCATTTTGAAGTAGCAACCACGTAGAAGCAAGCAATCTGCCGCACAGTTAAGTCTGTAAGTGACAAGTATCCATAGCCTAATGCAGTTTTAACATAGTGTTTGATCATCAGTCAGAAAATCTGAAGTCACTTGATGAGTGCGATGAATCTGAGATATCATTGTACTGTGAGTACGATGGGATGTTTAGTGCATGAGTTCAGAGCGCAGTGCCTCTTCATATTAATTGTTTGTAATACTTTCAGCCTTCAGGTGGGAAGAGATAAAAGGGCTTTGGTTGAGCTGTCCAATTAGTCCCACGCCTCTGCTCTTTCCCCATAGCCCTGTAAACATTTTCCCTTCAAGGTATTTAGCCAACTCCTTTTGAAAGTTACTATTGAATCTGGTTCTATCACCCTTTCAGGCAGCGCATTCCAGATCACAGCAACTCGTTGCATACATTTTTTTACCCCCCTCATGTAGGCTCTGATTTTTTTGCCAATCACCTTAAATCTATGTCCTTTTCTGCCATTGGAAACAGTTTCTCTTATTTGCTCGATCAAAATTTTGATTTTGAACACCTGTATCAAATCTCCTCTTCACCTTCTCTGCTCTAAGGAGCTTTCTCCAGTCTCTCCACATAACGCAAGTCCCTCGTATCTGCTACCATTCTGGTAAATCTCTTCTGCAAGGCCTTGACATCCTTCTTAAAGTGTGGTGCCCAGAATTGAACACAATACTCCAGCTAAGGTCGAACCAGTGATTATACATTTTTAGCATGACTTCCTTATATTGGCCGCCTTCTAAGTCAATATATGGGAACCCTGCTCCAGGCACTTATGCTGATAAATCTGGATTCCTTATACCAGTGGCAGGCGTGTAGATCCAGTTACCTGGAGTACAAGACTGCTTTACATCAACAGGACCAGATTTAACAGCATAAACACAGGAGCCGGTTCACGGACTACGAGAATCTAACTAAAAAGGAGACCAAAATAAAAGGCTCGGAATTTGCGGTCAGCGGCAAAGTTGACCTCAAAGAAAGCTGCCCACAAAGATCTAGCAATCTCTGCAGTGTCGATTGCAGCTCTCCCGACCTTTGTTTGAATCTGGCGCCAAATCAAGCTAATCTCCAACGTCCAGCAACAGTAATGTCATCAAGCTGGCTAAGTAGCCAATCACATGAAAGAATTCTCACAGACAGCAAACCAGGAAGTAAAGTGCACAGATTCTAATTTACTTTTTTATAAATTTTACAGAGAGCGAAATAAAGATTGGGACATACACATGGGATTAAGGTAGAAGCTGAAATACTTAAAAAAAAA